>NW_024581114.1:1831175-1832346 GCF_017639235.1 Corvus kubaryi | reverse complement strand
TCCCAGACGGGCTCCTCACACCAGGAACACAGGAGAACGTTCCCAGAGGGGCTCCTCACACCAAAACCACAGGAGAACATTCCCAGCACCAATCCCAGCTCTGGAGAACCAGCACATGGAGTTTTGAGCTGTGTCTTTGCTCCAAAAATACCCCACAAGATCCCCCCCAGCACCAGAGCCTGCAGCCTCCCCCGGAGCATCTGGCGGGCGAGCGCTGAGACGGGGCCCACACTTCCCATTCCGCTGTCCTGCACTTCCCACACTTCTCATCCCTGTTTTCCCTTCCCCAGGCTCTGCCCAGCTCCTTGCCCAGCCCTGACCTTGATGTGCCCACTCCCTGCTGCCAAATTTGCTCCCAACTCAGCCCTCTTTGCCTGGGGTTGTTGCTGGGTTCGGGTGTTGTTGTTATTGGGGTTGGGGTTTTTTTTGGTGTGTTATTTTTTTTTTGGGGTGTGTACGGAGACTGGATCAGAGGCAAGAGAACAGCAAACGAGTCAACACGAGCACAGCGGGGACAATTCGACGAGGAGAAAACACCCCCACGAGCGGAGAGAAACAAAACAAACACATGCACAGAGCGACGGGGCGGCGGCAGAGCGGCCCCGCTGCGACACGGGGACAAGGGACAGGGCTGGCAGGGCTCAGCCTGGAGCAGCATCGGCTCAGGAGCTGGGGCAGGGACAGGAGGGATGGTGGCAGCAGGGGAGAAGGGGCTGCCAGGTGATGCTGGCTCGGCGACACCCCAAAAAACAGCTGTAATACCCCAAATACAGCTGTAACACCCCAAATACAGCTGTAATACCCCAAATACAGCTGCAACACACCAAGTACAGCTGTAATACCCCAAAACCCACTGCAACACTCAAAAACCCAGCTGTAATACCCCAAAACCAGCTGTAATACCCCAAAACCAGCTGCAACACCCCAAAACCAGCTGCAACACACCAAAATCAGCTGTAATACCCCCAAACCAGCTGCAACACCCCAAAACCAGCTGTAATACCCCAAAACCAGCTGCAACACACCAAAATCAGCTGTAATACCCCCAAACCAGCTGCAACACCCCAAAACCAGCTGTAATACCCCAAAACCAGCTGCAACACCCCCGAACCAGCTGCAACACACCAAATACAGCTGTAATACCCCAAACCAGCTGCAACACTCCAAATAC
>NW_024581114.1:1813220-1831165 GCF_017639235.1 Corvus kubaryi | reverse complement strand
ACCCCAAACCAGCTGCAACACTCCAAATACAGCTGTAATACCCCAAATACAGCTGTAATACCCCAAAACCAGCTGCAACACTCCAAAACCAGCCGTAATACTCCAAAACCAGCTGCAACACACCAAAATAAGCTGTAATACCTCAAACCCCACTGCAATACCCCTAAACTGGCTGTAACAGCCCCAAAACAGCTGTAACACCCCAAAACCAGCTGCCTCCTTCACTTCTGCTTTCCTGTTGGCAGCTCGTTCCCCAAAGAGGAGACAGGGCAGACCTGAGGCTCTCAGGAAAAACTCTCCTGGTTTTGGTGTCCCTGCCCAGGAGTTTGAAACCATCCCAGATGTGCTGGGTCAGGATTCCCACCCTGCACGGGGAGGAATTCTGGCCCTCGTTCATTCAGGATGAGGAGCGTTTCCCCAGGATTAATCCCGCTGGTTTAGTGTGTGCTGGGACGACCCTGCTCAACAAAACCTGCCTGCTTTCCCTGGATTACAGACCAGTGAGTTACTCCCAGTAAATTTAACTGCACTGAGAGCATTTCTTGGTTTATTTTTTTGCCTAAGTGTGAGCAAGAGAGAGCTGCAGATTTTTTAAAACTCTGGTTTTAAACAGCAGGAATATTTACTGTGTAGATTTTTTTTTTCTCCCCCTCTTTCTTCCAGAGCCTCAAATTCTTATAAAATTTTGCTGTGGATCAGACAGATCAAACTTAATGGGTGTGAGCCATTCACCCTTTCCAGTTGTTCCATTTTTAATGATATTTCAACCAAGGTCAGCTGCTAGAGCAGGGCAGAGCCAGGCTTTACATTCAGTCTGAGTTTAGGTCACTGCCTTAAGTCTCTCTCGCGAGAGGCTGCAAGTGGAAAAATTACTTTTAAAGTGCTTTTTTTCTCCCCCCATAACCAATCCCAGGGACTCGATATTTGTCCTTATCACGATGGAATTTCCTCCCCTACAAAATGCTGTCCCCCCTGAGGACTTGTTGATAACACAGTCCCTGCTCTTCCCTGCCAGGAGGCTGCAAGGGAAAGGAGCTGCTCAAGGAAAAGTTGTTCCTTAGATCCTAAGGAATTTCAGACATCACAGCCAGGAATGACAGACAGCCAAACAGACACAAGAATGGACCAGGCAGTTGTTTAGGTCCAGAAAGAACCTGGGGCTCCAAGACAAGAGGCACTAGGGAATAGCAAAGGTGGGGATGGCAGAGAAATGGGAATGTTTGGGTAGTTTGGGGGCTTGTAATTAACTGAACTGGGCAAAAGAAATAGAAAAAAAACCCCAAGACACAGAAGCTGGAGCAGGGAGGGAAGGGCAGGAGTCGTGGTGTCCTTTTCGCTGCCATCAAACAGCAGGAGGCCACTCAGAGTGTCAAGGAATCCGTGGAAGAAAGGAGAGGTTCTGGCAATTCTCCCCATCCTTCAGTTCTGGGTGTTTTCCCCATTTCAGCCAAACCCACTCAGTACAAAACGATGGATGAAGGGGGAATGGGGGCTCAGGGCTGTCACGTTCCTGGGGAGAGCATCTCCCTCCTCCTTCCTCCCTCCCAGTAAATCCTCCCTCTCCCCACCCCGGCTGTGCTGCCCAGCACATCCCACAGCCTGGGCTCCCCTGCTGCTGCTGCCTTCGGAGAACAGGACCAGAGCAGGGACCAGACACCACCACTGTGGGCTTTCCAGCACCTTCAGACCCCTCTGCCTGGGAGTAAAGGAGGTCTCTGGAGGGGGAGGTTCCTTTCAGAGCCTCGAAATCCACACCAGGGGAAGCAAAGGCAAAACCACATCGGAGCATCCTCACCCTTTGACTCAGCCTTGGGGACATTTGGGATGTTTGGAGAGGAGTTTGGCTTCAGGCCCAAGTCTCTGTGTGTCCCTCAAGCCAAGCCCCACAGGCAAGGGGAGTGTTTGATGTGCAGGAGCAGTGAGGCTGTTCAGGGCCCCCTCACTGCGCTGTCAGTGGTTTTGGGGTGTTTTAACCAGGACCTCGGGCTCACCCCACAAGAAAAGGGGCAGAGCAGCTCCTTTCCTCCCAGGCAAGGGGTGGGGGGTGTTTATGAGCAGAGGGACAAGTCAGATCTGACACATCCCACCCTCCTCCAGTGAAGGACAGCAGCCCTGCCACCAAAAGTGCCACCACACCAGCGGCACCAGCCCGGGCTGAGCCCTCACAGCCCCATCCCCCTGGCTCTGAGATTGGGTTGCTTAAGGCAGGTTTTCAGTGGACAGCACTGCAAACAACAAACCCCTTACACACCCCCAGCACTTCCTTCCCCTGCAGCAACTCCCCAGAACGTGAACCAAAGCAAAACCAAAAGGGACACTGTGCCTTCCCCCCGCCCCTGCTGGCAGCAGTCCCCAGCCAAACCTGTGCCCAGCCCAGCCATTCTAGGCACGGGAGGGGCAGAGCAGGGCAAAACCCAGCCAGAGGACCAAAGAAACGGGGGACTGGAGCTCTTGGATGAGACACTCTGCATCTTCTTCGTGCTGTCCCACCTCCATCCCCTCGGCCAACATTCCTGGATGTGCAGGACAGCTGAAAAGGGGGGGGGGGGGGGTAAAATATTAAACAAAAATTTTTTTTTTCCCTCCCCCTCTCTTTTTTTTTGGGTTTTTTTTTTTTTTGTTTTTTTTTTTTTTTTTTTTTTTTTTTTTTTTTTTTTTTTTTTTTTTACATATCTACACGAGTCTGACAATAAAATGTGGAACACAGTGCAATGTCTTGGCTGCGTAGCATCCAGGACTGGCTTAGTTGTGCATCGTGGCGCGTCCACCCATGGACACCCGGGCTGGATTCCGTAAAATCCTGTCCTCAGCTGGCTTGGGAGCAAACCAGAGGCTGTTTCCCTGGAGGAAGAGCGAAGTCCTGTGTGTTTTAAAAGCTGGCTGCAGTCCCTGGAGGGGAGGGTGTCCCTCAGAGGTGCCGGGGGCTGGGGTGCCCGTTGTGGTACAGCTTCTGTTTGATGTGCACCATGTTCCCGGTGGCCTCCTCGTACTGCCGGTGGTGACGTTTCCTGAACTCCTTCAAGTTACAAAATTTCGGAATCCAAGACCAGGAATTGTCTGGAAGGCAGGGAGGAGAGGGAAGGTGAGGAGTTGCAGGGAGAGGTGAGGGTGCTGTCCCAAGGCACAGCCACCCCTGAGCTCCCTTCAGGGCTGCACAGGGACAGGCTGTGGCACCAGTGCCACCCTCTGCCCCCAACACCTGGCCAGGGTCATTTTTTACCCATTAGCTCATCCCTCAGCCCAGGAACCTTTCCCTACAGCAGCATTTCAGCTGCCACCCACTCCCATGAAAATTTTGCCTGATTCCACCCAGAAATACACAGAGCCCAACTCCTCAAAGGGCAACTGGGAAGTCCCAGAGAAGCACAGATGGCCGAAGGACGAGCTGCTGTGCTGGGAGTGGGTTGGACTCGATGGTCTTTGAGGTCTTTTCCATCCCAAACAAGTCTCTGAGTCCACGGCTGTGAGGTGCTGGCGACTGCCCTGACCAGCCCTGCAGCTAACTAGGGAGCTGCTGTCTGAGTTCCTAGGGAATATTTGCTATTCTGAGGAACCTCTCCCATCAGGAAGGAGCTCCAGGTTATTGTAACAGGCCATGGTTGGAGCTGATCAGGCCCCAGTGTGACACTGAGTCACTGCTGAGTGGTGCTCGTGCACTCCTCGCCCTGTACCAGCACAGAATTTGTGTTTCCCCTGCCCCTGGCTCCATTTCTTCCCTCAGAAGGGAATTTTCACTTTGTTCAACAAAGAAACAAATTCCTTTCTGCTTGCTGCCTTTAAAATTACTCATTTGCATCGTTGATTTTGAATAAATAGGAAATATTTAGGTTCACTGCACTGTTGGCCAAGCCTTTTATAAAAGCCTTAAAATAGGCAAACACCAGGAGGGGGGAAAAATGAAACAGAAGAGATCAATTAGTTGAAATACTAAATTAATTACTAAAAATAAAAGCCTCCATTCACAAGGGGTAGGCTGGGTGGTGATCCCAGCTCTGGAGAACACCTCACCACAAGGAGAGCCCCTGCCAGCCCTGCTGCCTCCAGCAGCTCTGATCTCTGATGAGAATCAGGAGTCACAGCCCCAAAATTGGCTCTCAGAACCTGAGATCTCACTGGAAAATCAGCCCCTGCTTGGGAAACAGCAGCAGCAGCGGAGCCCCGGGAGAGTCCTGACTCAGAAACTGCTGCTGGGGATTTGGGAAGACTGATGGGAAATTAATATCGTTTTTTATCTGAGTTTTTAGAAAGAGAGAGTCCACTTCCCTAATTAGAATTTCTGATAGGCCTGCAGATAAATCTTCCTCTCGCTCGCTTCTCCTTCTCCTCCGAGTTGTGATTTAACAGCACCATCAGCCAGGAGCTGGAGAGATGGAGATTTGTAGGCACATTCTGAGGGAATTTCGAGTCATTCTCTAATTTAATCGTTTTCCTGTCATCTTTTTCTCCTCCAAATATTAAAATCCATGGGATGCCCCTGCTGAGGGAGGAACATGGGGCAGAGAGAGCCTCTGAAGGAGCATCTTTGGGTGCTCCTCAGGGTGTTAATTCAGGATTTTAACTGCTCCAAAGCCTGACTGTTCTGCCCAATCCTTTCCCCCGTGGGGCTGATGGCACAACTGAACAAAACATCTCCCCATCTGGACAGCTGTGAGGGTGGGAAACCTCAGCTGACACCACGCAGATGTCTGTCACTGTCACCACAATGTCACAACTTTACACAACCAACACCAGCCTGCTCTCCCAGCAGCACTAGGGAAAAGAAAAAAAATCCAGATTTTTCTGGGGAATTTTGGTCCAGCCCGAAGATGTTCTGCCCGCAGAATTCCCACACCAACACCCCTGCTCGGGTCAGGGAATCGTGGAACATCCCGAGCTGGGAGCGACCCGCGAGCACCATCGAGCTCCCGGCATCAATAGGGCCGGGACATCCCTGGCCAGGTTTGTGCCACATCCACGTGGGATAAAGCATCAGGCTGGCCTTTTCCAGCTCCCAAGGAGAGGGCAGGGACTGAGGGAAGAGGAGGAAGAGGAGGAGGAGGAGGAGCAGCACTTACCATACCGTCGGCTGGTCCTCCAGGCCCGCACGGCGTAGTGGAGAACCCCGTCCATCCACACCAGGAACCAGCTTATACAAAAGCCCAGCAAAAGTCCCAGCATCAGATCAATCTCCTGCTTGGTTACATTGTCAGTCACAAAGTAATTCTCCGAGGAGTCCACCACTGACTGGTCCCCGTCGTAAGGGATGACATAATGGACATGATGCCTGGAGCAGGGGCAGAAACAGGGGCGAAAAAATCAGTGGAGATTTTTCTTTCACCTTTCCTCCCCGTTCCTCCCACCATCCCCAGGAAGAGAAGGGCTGTCCTGCCTTTTTGTGCTGCTGTCAGCACAGAGGGAGGGAGCAAAGCACAAAACCCCACGGCTGGAACTGATGTCACATTCCTGACACGGCTCCCTGTGCCCCGGCTCATCATCTACAACACAGGAGAGGAGATCAAGGATGGCACGAGGCCACCCCCGGGATGCAGAGGGCACATGTTGGAGGCAGAGGCCACCAGAGCAGCTGTGTAGCCCTGAAAGTGCCACCACCACCATCCCCTGGAGGAGGGACAACTGTCCTGTTGCTGCCCTGCCCTGGGCTCCGCAGATGTCCCCAGAGAGGATCTGCTGCTCTGTGTCCCCTCTCCCTCAGTGAAAAGAGGCTCGTGTCCCTCACACATCAGGGCAGAGCATGTTTACAGCCACAGAGGAGGCACAGGAAGGAATTCCTCCTGCAGCCTCTCGCTCCTGGAAAAGTCCCACGAGCTCCAAGACCACCTCAGCTACTCCTGCTCCTCGATCTGGGGGCTTCCTCCAGGACCAGGCAGCAATTCCTGCCTGGAGCAGACAGCCAGAATCCTTCCCAGCACTGGAGCTGCTGGCAAAGCTCCCCCAGGTCCCTGAACACCTCCAGGGGTAAAGGAGCAGCTCTCCCAGCTCCGAAGCTTCCCAAGGCTCCCAGGGCTTGGAGAGGCTGCCCCGTGCCAGGAGGGGGATTGGGCTTGTTTGTGCCATGAGGTGATGGAGACCAAGCCTGGGATGAAGCTGAAAAACCCAGGTTCACCTGGGGAAAAGCAGGAAAATGGCAGGGATGGGGTGAGGGAGTTGTAGAGTAGGAAAAAAACCAGGCAGGGCTGTGGGGGCTGCACGGGAGGGGATGAGCAGTGACAGGTCCCTGGGAGCTGTGAGGGGTGGGAGGATCCCGGAGGATGGGGGATGCAGGAGGCAGAGCTCTGCTCTGGAGCTCTGCACCTGCTTCGAGCAGCTCTTCACCTTCCCAGGAGCACCGAGGCTGCCCAGCCTCGCTCAGCCGGGCACTGACCACACCCCAGGAGTGACCACACGCCCAGCCAGGTGAGGTCCAGCCCCGCGTGCCTTCCACCACCACAATCCTGGCATCGCCA
Source organism: Corvus kubaryi (assembly GCF_017639235.1). NCBI lineage: Eukaryota > Metazoa > Chordata > Aves > Passeriformes > Corvidae > Corvus > Corvus kubaryi. The sequence continues at coordinate 1,824,722 of NW_024581114.1, read as the reverse complement.
GTGCCCCCAGTCCAGGAGCACGGGGCTGTCCCAGCGCTGCCCAGTGTCCCCAGCATCCCGTCCCTCCTCGCCCAGGCGCTGCTCCCACTCGCCGAGCAGAGGAGGCATCGCTGAGGCCTCTGAATATTCATGAGGTGCAGGTTGCTCGATAATCACGCCTGAGAAACGTCCAAATATTTACACAAACAAACCTCCACTCAAAGGAACCTTCTGAAAACAGCCCTAATCTCAGCGCTGCCTTAATGGGGGCCACCTGCACCACAGGCACCGGGGGTGCTGGCACAGGGCTGGCAAGGGCTCCGGGGTGGCAACCAGACCCTCCAGTCCCCATTTCCATCCAGCAAAAGGGAGCAGGCTGGGAAGGGACGGGAGATGGCAGCTCTGATGGCTGAGGGCAGCCCTGCTCCTGCCTCCTCGTGCTGCATGGTTTGGAACAGAGATTTTCCCTCTTTTGGCACTGGAAAATCCGGGGGCAGAGGCTGCGTGAGGGAGGGCTCCCCAAAAGGAATGGGAGGGTTCCCATCAACGCAGCCAAGCACTTCCCATGTCCCATGCTTCCCAAATCCCTGGAAACCCACATCTCTCATGTCCCATGTTTCCCAAATCCCTGCAAACCCACGTCTCCCATGTCCCATGCTTCCCAAATCCCTGCAAACACGTATCTCCCACATCCCATTCTTCCCAAATTCCTGCTGATGCCTAAAGTGCAAACCCACATCTCCCATGCTCCATCTTTCCCAAATCCCTGCACACACACACCTCCCATGTGCCACGATTCCCCAAATCTTTCCCAAATCCCTGCACACACACATCTCCCATGTCCCACGACACAGGGACACCTGGCCGGGCCTCAATTCCCTCCCTTTTGCTTTCTGCAGCACAGGCACAGCCTAAAGGCTGAATCCACAAAGTCTGGACTCCTTGGAGCTTCCTGGGCAGGGCCTGGCTGTGTCTCCTCTGCGTGGCCGTGTCACAAGCCCTGTATGTCACCTGTGCTGTGTCACCTGTGCTGTGTCACCTGAACCCCCCCCCCCAGCACTAACACAGCCATCCCTGAGGCTCAGGGAACCCAAACTCCCCCCCCACACACCCCCAGGACAGGTTCCTAGGAGCGAGCACAGAGCTCTGGGGTGGTTTTCACCAGAAGAGGAAGGTCCTGGAGCTCGCCCCTGCCTCTGCTCAGGGATGTCACACACAGACCAACACCACCAGTGCTGCCCCAACACGGGCACAGGGCTCCTCACCCCTCACAGGGGGTGTTCCTCCCACCCTGCTCCCCTTCAGCCCTCGTTCCCTGCTCGCCAGGCACCAAGGAAGGGACACGGTCACCTCCTGCCTGCCTCGTCCGTGTCGGTGCAGGCTGACTCTGCACTCTGCAGTGGGATCTCCTCCAGCTCTCCCTTTGCTGAGCAGCACCTCAGGGCAGCTCTGAGGGCCTGGCTCTCCTCTGGGGTCACCAGCTCCCTTTCCCTGTGCAGGGGACTGTCCCCAAAGCCCGTGGCTCCAGGCCAGGCTCAGAGCTGGAGTCCCTGCCGCTCCATGGGAGGCCAAATTCAACAGAGGGTAAGACCTCTGCCCTGCCTGGATTAGGAAACTCCATTACCCACAATTAGAAACCAAAGTTTGGATCCCAGGTGCGAATTTCCTTAAAAGAAAAGCCTCCTGTCACTAAAGCTCCCCAGGAAAACACCTGAGGCCCTGCGGCCCTCCAGCTTTTGGGAACCCCGAGTCACCAGAATAATTCCATACAGAGGAGATCCCAGAGCTGCATTCCCACTTTGTGGAGTTTTCTGGAAGGAGTTTAGCAAAGCCCAGGGAAGATGAATTTTTCCTGCTGCTGCAACAGTTGGGAGAGCTGGGCTGCAGGGAATTTTATCCTTCCCTTGCCTTCACAGAGATGGGGACGAGAGCAGGGACAGAGCCCCACAAGTTTTCTGCTGCTGCTGAAGCCCTGGGGGATGTTCCAGGAGGGAATCAGACCCCGTCCCATCAGCACAGCATGTTATTAATAGTGCACAGAGGACCAGGGTCCCACCTCGTGCCCAGGGGATTGGAAACTGGAACATGCCCAGATCCAGAGGGGGAATGTGTCAGCTCTGAGCTGAGCAGGGGGTGGGCGCAGGAAACCCCCACCAGCTCCTCCAGGGCACTGCCAGGACAGGACAGGCAGGGTCTGGCTCCTCAGAACACAACCCTGCCATAGCCCAGCAGCCAGGGCTCACTTCACCAACCAAAACCCTCGTGAGAGGGACAAAACCCTCCCTCAGAGCCAAAAACCTCCCTCAGAGCCAAAACCCTCCCTCAGAGCCAAAACCCCCCCTCAGAGCCAAAACCCTCTTCAGCCTGGCATCACCTCAGCCCCTGCTCAGGGGTGGGTGTGAGGTCTCTGGGGACCACGGCCCTGTGAGAGAGGTGTCACATGAGGCCCTCACCAGCCAAACCCGTGTTCTGTCCGTGCTTATTTACAAGAAAAGGACGCACCAAATGATTCCTGAGGGCCAATTCCTGGGCAGTGCCAGCTAGTGCTGGGTTAACCCCGTGCCACCCTCCCCTCTGTGCCGAGCCGTGCCCAGCCTGGCTGTGCTGTGCCGCTGTTGGGGTGGTCACGACACACCCGGACAGTGCCTCTTTCAAGGGCCAAAAAGCCATTTATTAAACAAAGCAGCCTCTTTTATACACCTTTTGTGTGTTATCATTCCTGTTACAGATTCATTGGCTGCTAAACTGCTACAACAGACTCCTTGGCTATTACTAACCACAACGTGCTACCACCACCTATGGCATAAGCATTCTGAATTCAAGGTGCTGTTTTCTCCTTCTATTGTTTAACTTTCATGCTTCTGTTGTTACTACATTCTCACAGGTAAAAACTAATTGCTTTTCTTCTCACTGACTTTCCTCACAGCCCTTCGCTAGCCAAAGTAACAGGCCTGAGCCACAATTTTACAAAGGCAACAAGGCCTTTGTTTTATAAGGTTTTACTTCAAATGCCACAGTGCTGGAGCTTCCACAGGGAGCACAAGCAAAGGTGGGGACAGAAATTCCAGCACACCTCGGGCCACAAACTCCTGGGCAGCAGAAGGGGACAGGCTGGATGTGCTGTCACCCGGCTCAGGTGACACAGGCAGCTCGCTCTGTGTGTCCGCACACGCGTGCCCGAGCTGGAGCATCCTTGTCCCCATTCCCAGCCTGGGACAGAGAGGGAAAAGCTCCTCTGCTGCTCCCGGGGCAGCGGCTCCGCTGCCGGCTGCCCCCAGCGCTATTGTCCCTTGCGGTGACCTTGTGTGAGCGCGGCTGCTGCAGCCACAGCCCGGCTCGGGAGCCGCTGGAAAAGCCACGGATCTGCTTCGAGCGCACAGAGCCCGGCGCTGCCTCTCCGCTCCCCTCACCCCCCGCTCCGATGGGGACGGGGACAGGGATGGGGACAGGGATGGGGACAGGGACGTGCCGATGCTCCGGCTCAGCCCGGCTCCCTCCCGGGCAGGTGACAGTGGCAGCCACGTCACATCTCCCGGGCTCACGCTGCAGCTGCCACATCCTGGCTGGACCAGCCCCTTCCCCACCGCCAGCTGCAGCAGGATTTGGGGGAATTTTGCCTTATCCAGCCCCCAGGCAGGAGCCCCACAGGGCTGGAGGGAGGCAGAGCCTCCTGCCCTGCATCCCTGCCTGACCTTGCAGCCGTTCCTCAGCATCCCGAGCAGCCCAGACCTCGCAGAGCCGTTCCCAGCAAGGCCAGGCTGCACACCAGGGTGGTGGCACCGCCGAAAACATCTCCCCGGTGCTGGTCCTGGTGGAAACATCGCCCTGGCACAGCTGCCAGGAGTCCAGGGAAGTGCTGGTGCTCCCCAGCACCAGGCAAAGAGCGCTCCCAGCACGTCCACAGAGGGTCTGGGGACAGAGAGGTTTCCAGAGCGGCTGGGAAAGGTGGAAAGAGAGGAAAAACGTCCCTCGTGTCCCTCCTGCCAGCAGTGCCACCCTCCCCAGTGATCCCAGCACCAGGGCAGGGCCTGCAGCCTCCTCACACATTCCCGTGCCCAGCCCAGGGCATGGCAGGGTCCCCACGCTCTCTTCCCAGGACAGGTCCCTTCCCTCCCGGATCAGAGCCCGGGGAGGGCAGGGCTGGAGCATCCCTTGGGCAGGAAGAGCTGACCCGAGGCTGGCTGGGCCCCCAGCTCTGCTGCAGGGTGCTGGCACCCAGGTGAGGCTGACCCTCCTCCTGGCCCTTCCCAGCCCTGCTCACGGGAGAGACAATTCCTGGGAGGGAAAGGCTCAGCCAAGGTCGCCCAGAAGGTCAGTGGCAAGGAGGACACACGCCAGAGCTCTGGAGGTCCCTGTTCTCTCCAGACCAGGAACCTGCGAGCCCCCCAGGCTGTTCTGGCAGATCCTTGCTCCGTTCAGGTGTCATCTGCTCCCTCCAGCTCACCCTGCCTCCTCCACGGACACCCTTTGGTGTTTTTCCTTTGCATGACATCACCCAGCTCCTGATCTGCTGCCAGCTCTCTGCTTCCAGAGAGGACCCTTTGCTGGCTGGGACGGAGAGGCTCAGACGAGGGCAGTGCTGCACCTCTGCAGTCCTGCACAGCCCTGCCCTGCCCTCCCCGGGGACAGCCACGGCCCGAGCAGGGATTTGGGCAGGGCCCAGCACAGGGATTTGGGCAGCCTGGACGCCTCCACACGCCGAGGATGGAGAGTGCCAAGCGGGAGCGTGGCTGTCACCCCTCCGTGCTGCAGCCTGGAGGCAGATGTGACACAGGAACAGTCCCTGTCATGCCCAGCCCGTCTGTGCAGGCTCAGCTCCAGGTGCCAGGGCCAGCCCTGTCTCTCTGCTGACATTCTCACTCCAGCTCCCCTTCCCAGGCAGTGCCAGGAGAGTTTTCCCAGCTGTGGATGCATTCCCATGGCCCGGGGGGTGCTGGCAGCTCTGCCCTCCTTGGCTCTGCTGCTGTGGAGTGGGAAAGTCCAGCCCAGGCTGATGGTGACACCTCACCTGCAGGGAGGAGGACATCAGCCACCCCTCAGAGCCCAGAGGAACGTCCAGCTCGGCCACCAGGGCAGGGACACTCCGTGGCAAAGGCACCGCCCAGCCCAGGCTCACTCAGACTGAAATCAGAGGCTCAGAGCCACTTAAAAAACTGCAAATACGGACCAGCCATGGCCAGGGCAGCGTGAGCAGCTCCAGGCAGCCCAGCTCCCCCCAGCCCAGGGCTCCAGACCCTGCAGCCACCCAAACTCTGCACAGCACAGGTGTCACAGCTCCCATCTGACACCATGGACTCAAAAAGCACCTCCCAGGCCCTCTTGCCCCAACAAATTGCTCCTGGCATAAAATGACAAGCAACAGCTTCAGCCCCAATGGCCCTGATCCCACAGGGAAGGGTGAGGGTGGGGTCAGCATCCAGCAGCACCTGGAGGTGGGGTTGGTTCCCTTCCCCAGTGTCTTGACCTTCCCCAGCCACTGCAAACACAAAGAATGCTTAGGGACACGGCAAAACAATCGACAGCACTCCTTGCACTTGTCCTGCGACCTTCCTGCTGGGCCAGAGTCCCATGGAGGGGAGAACAGGCAGAGCCCAGGGACAGGCACAGCCCTGCCCACCAGGACAGACCCAGCCACAGCCTCCATGAGCCTGAGGAGCTCTTTGGGGTGGCAGCTGGAGCAGCCAGCCCTGCTGGCCATGCCCCTGGGGGACTCCAGTGGCCCCAGAGCCCTCAGAATGTGGGCAGAGCCTGGGCACGGCTCGTGCTGCTGCCTGCCAGCCTGCCCAGAGACCAACACCGGGTCCCAGCCAGAGCAGAAAGTGGGGACAGGAACAAGGGAGTCCCAAACTGGAGCTGGAAACAGCCAGGGCCCATCCCACTGCTAGGGGAGTGGGGATCCAGGCTGAGGGTGCTCTGAGGACAGAGCCCAGAGCCCCCCATGCCCTGGCACACCTGGCCTCAGCTGGCACCTGGGACACAGAGCCAGCCCTCCCTGCCCACAGCCACCACCTCTGGAACAGCTCCCAGGCCCTCACAGGGACACGAGCTCAGGGCAGATTGCAGCTCCTCCTGGAGAGCCCATCCTGCTGTGCCCAAGGCCAGGTACTCACGTCCAGCCTGGGTGCCTGGACATGGTGGACAATTCCTGGGGAAGGGCTCCACTCTGACGCCCTGAGGAAGGAGACAACCAGAACGGGAGAGTGGGAAGGAAAACGTTTCTGAATGAGTTATTGGGTCTGACTGACACTGCGACCCAGGCTGGGGCAGGAGGGAGATCATTAATTGCAGCAGCTCAGCCCACTGCACATCAATCTTCATTCATTCCAATTCCTCCTTCCCTTCCATTTCTGCAACATTTACTTCTTTTCCCCATTCCTCCCTGCAACACACTGAACTGCAGCCAGCTCCCTCCTCCAAGGACTCCCTTTGGTTATTGGCAAATTAAGTTCTTCATCAAGCCCTGGTAGCAGTGCTGACAACAGGCTCCAGGACACAGCCCTGCCTGGGAGAGCTCCCTGCCCCAAGGGCCGAGCTCTTGGACAGCTGACAGGAGGGACAAGGCACGTCCAGCCTGTAAATCAGAGGGCTCCAAACGCTGCCATTGGGGCAGCAGCTCAGAGCAAACCTCAGCACGAGGCCACCCCAGGTCCCGCAGCGCAGGGAGGGTTTGTGAAGTCTCCTCGTCAGGCAGGAGCAGAGGCTCGTGGGCTGTTTCTGCTGGCAAGAGCCACTGCTCCCACATACCTGAGGCTAGAGATAAACTTTGCTTTTTGCCTCCTCTCACATCCGCGCTCGGCAGTTTGGAAGCTGGTTCGTGCACTTTCGAAGAAGTGACCCGGTGATGTCTGTGGAGAGCGCCACGGGCAATTTATCTGCCTCAACACACACAGAGGGAGAGCAGAGAGGGGTGCCTCTGCCACCTCCTCAGCCGTGGGCAGAGGGGACACTGCCAAGCCACCTGTGAGAGCTGTCACTCCTCAGCCACTCCAAACGTTACAGTCCATTACCAGCAGCCCATTTTCACCACCACTGAACCAAGCAGCGATGAGCAAAAAGAACAACTGGTGGAAGAAGCAGAGGAAACGTCCTAAACTAAGAGAAAACATCAAGCAGGCTCAAAAAAACCCCAACAAAACAACCAAAAAAAAAGCTAAGAAAACGCAAATCCTTGCCAAAAACAAGTCGAAGACACTGTCGATATTTTTTGCCCACAGTCTTTCAAATTGACCTTAAGAGGGAGACACCCAAGGAGCTGAGTGTGCTGCCACATCCCCCAGGCCTGGCTGCTCTTGGCCCCGGAGGTGCTGCCGGTGCCTTCTGAGGTGCTGCCGGTGCCCTCCTGTTCTGTCACAGGAGGCTGAGGAGGAACCGTGGGGAGGAAGGCCCCGATCACCTTTGGGGCGCGAGGCAGCGTGGAAGGGCAAAGCAGCCTCTCTTCACTAAGCCAAGCACATCCCAGCTCCAGCTCAGCTCCCACTCCAGGGACACCAGGGGGATGTGATGCCTGGGAGACAGGATGCAGCTGGCTCCAGAGGCAGCTCCAAGAGGAGTAAAGCTCAAACCTAAACGCTGGATGTGACAAGGGAGGGCTCTCCCAGCGTGTCCTTTATCTGGCACAGCCTCGCGCTGCTTTCCTCCCCCACAGACAAGAAACTCTCCCGCAGGCAGTGAGTAACCAGGCACAGGAGGGGAGCGAGGCCTCTGGGAGCGCAGGATAAGGAGCACCAAAAGCAGTCCCACAGAGAAGGGGGAAATTCACCTCCCCAGAACTCAGCCCTGGGCCTGAACGGATTCCAGAGCAGCCAGATCACAGTTTCAAGCTGAGCACTTCAGCAATTACACACAGGAGAGATGTTGTTTAGGAGAATTCAGCATTCCCAAGAGCTACGGAGGGAGGCAGGTATTTGTCCAGTCATAAACTTGTGCACCACTCCTGGCACAGCATCCACCCCAAAAGCACAGCCCGGCCTCCTCGGTGTGCTGTGTCCAGCAGCATCACAACTCCCAGGAGGAAAAGCCACAGGGAATTAAGATCTGATCAAAGATTGCAAAGCCTCAAAGTGACTCTGTCCTAGACAGCCACATCCTGGCCTGGACAGGGATCCTCTCATTTCTCCAAACCCTGTTCCATTTATAAGCCACACAACCACCAGCTGCAACACCCAGACCACAAACAGGCTGGGGAACATCACTGCCCAACTGACAACAAAGGCAAAATGACAGACGTTTGAATCAAAGTTACTCACTCTCCCAGGGCTCCCGAATGCCTATCCACAAACATGGAAAATGGACTTCCAAGCGCACAGAAAACTCTTCTTCCAGGAAAAAAACCACCAACCCCCACCCCCCCTCAGCCCGGCTCCTGTTCATGCAGGAGCTGCTGAGGAAGGTGAGACACAGCCAGAATGCAAAGATGGTAGCCCAGCCAGCAGCTCCCTGTCGCTGGTCACCACCTCCCCGGGGAGACAAGGTGGGAAGGGGCTGGGGGGCAAGGGAGGGAGAGGCTCTGCAGGTAACTCACCTTCCACAGTTGCAGTGACAAACTCGGTCCTCCCCTCTCAGATGCGGTAGGATGTAATTGTGAAATCTGTCCAACAACGCATTCATGTCCATCAAGCAAGCTATTGCCTGTAAGAGCCCACAACCAAGGCATCTGGTCAACTCTGGATGATGGAATAAAACATTGACTCCAGTTTGATTGCCAGAGACTGAAGCAGTCATCAAGAAAAGAATCTTTGGTGTTCAGTGGGGCACACACACGCGCGCACACACACACACACAGAGGTGCACAGGCTGAGGGACAGTGCGGGGGGAAGGTGGAAGGGGTGGGGAGGGGAGGGGGGGTTGGGGGACGACGATGGAGGGGAGGGAGATAAGCAAAATCTCTTACCATAACGATAGAGGCGCCCAGGATCATGAAAATCATGGTGTTTGCATTCATGGACATCAATAGGGAATGGCCAGCGGTCGGGTCCGTGCGCCCCCAGCCCGCGGAGGGCGAGCGGCGGCCGCGCTATTCCGCAGAGCCGAGCGCGGGGCGCATCGCGCTCGCTGCCCGCACGCTGCGGTGCGGCGGGGGGCGGCGGGGCGGCGGGGCGCCCCCCGCGCACACACACGCACTCCCCCGTGCCGGGGATGCCGCGGGCTCCCGCGCCCTGCCCGCTTTATTTTTTTATTTTTCTAGGACGAATGTGACAGGTAAAAAAAAAAAAATAAATAAATTAAAAATTTAAAAAAAAAAAATTTAAGGAAAAAAAAAAAAAAATCAAAATTCCACCCCCGCCGCTGGCCCCGGGCTCCCCCCGGCCGCGGTCGCGGCGGGTGTGCGGCTCCGGGAGCGGGCACACGCCGGTACAAGCACAGCCTTCATGCAGCAACTGGGAAGCGAGGCAGCCAAACCCGGGGTGGGGGGTTGGGGGGGAGGCTGGGGGAGGAGGAGGCAGGCTGCAAAAAAATCACCCACTCCGGGGGAGCCTCATCGCATCCTCTCCCCCGACCCTCCCCAAAATCATCCCCGCTGCCGAGCGCTGCCAAATAAAAATCGGAAATTAAAATAAAAAAAAAAAAAAAAAAAAAAACCCCCGCGCCCAGCCCCCAAATCACCGCCCCCACCCTCAATCCCCCCCCAAAATGAGCCCCACGAACCCTCCCGGCTCGGGGCTGCGCCGTCCCCGCCGCTCGCTCCGCGCCGGCAGCCCCCGGCCCAGCCCCTCCCGGGCGCGGGTGGCTCCGCGCCGCCGGCCGGCCCCGCTCGGGGGAGGGATGCGGGATGCAGGGGAGGGATGCGGGATGCAGCGGGGGGGAAGATGCGCCCAGGCAGCGCCGGCCGCCCCCTCCCCAGCCCGGGCATTTACCTACGTGGGGAGGCGCTGCTCCGGGAGCGGCTCATGGCGAGCGGCGGCAGCTCTGCGGGCCGGCCCTGCGGGGCTCCCCCCGCCCCGCAGCCGCACGCGGAGCCCCGGCAGCGGCGCTTGGCCGCGTTTCCAGTGCCACACGCCATCCTCACCCCGCCCTTCCTCCGCCCGGGGTCGGCCCCGGCCCCTCTCGCCGCCCGCGGGCTCGGCCCCGCCGGGACCCCCCGCCCTCCCTCCGCCCGGGGGTCCGGGCACGGCCGGGGGTGCGAGCCCCGGGCTCCGCCGCGCCCCCGCGCTTCCCTCGGCGCCTCCTTCCGCCGGCTCTGCCCGCACGGACCGCGCCGGCCCTTGCGGGGGTCCCGGCCCCGCGCCCCCCGCCCGCGGGAGGCCCCCGGGGGGCACCCGAGGGAGGCGGAGGATGCCCGGCTCTCCTTGGAGCGGGGAGCAAATCCCAGCTCTGCTGCAAATCCTCCCCGCACTTGGTCCCCCGGGAAAGGCTGGGGTGGTGCAGAGAGACCCCGTCACTTCTGTGGCACAGAGAACTTTGTCCCATCCACCAAACCCTAAGGCCAAGGAAAGGGTCGTGCTTCAGGATCTCCACGGCTTTGTCTCACTGTGGTATTGGTCAGTCCAACTCAGGCCACGTTTACGAGCTGCTGGGAAAATGAAAAGAAAACAAGTGACCAGCCGATAAGTTTCTGCTTGTTTGGTTGTTGTTCCTTTTACAGCAAACGAGGCGAGGTGGAGGAAGCGATTCCAGCCACCACGTGGGAAATGCGTGGCAGCTGAGCTTGATGTCCTGCAGTGCCTTCCGCTCCCGGTCCTCAGCCTTGCTCAGGGTGAGTTTCTCCTCGCTAGAACCCGGGTGTTCGTTTTCTCGGGCTTCTCAGGGTCGCCAAAGCAGAGTTTGCTGGTGCTGGGTTTTGCATTTTTGAGTATTTGTTTTCCTTCTGCTCCTCAGGCCACAATCAGCCTTCTTATGTAATGACTTGTGTTATATAAACTCCATTCTTCAAGGAGCAGTCATTAACCTACTACTGGGTATTGAAAATACCAAAATACTGTCACACAATTAAAATCACTAAATGGTGTCCTCAAATTAGAGCACAGATTGCTTCGCAGATTTTTTTTTTTTTTTTTTAATTTTTTAAAATTGAACCACACACATGAAACGTTTGACAAGCCAGGCTCTTCATGCAAAAGAGCAGCAGGGCTGGGAAGGCACCTCTTGCTGCACCCTGCACAACCCTCTGCCCTGAGCTACTTCCACTTCTGACTGAGCTCAGAAGAGGATTCTGCCATGGAAGTGCAGAGCTCAGAGAGGGTGCAGCTGGTTACTCTGCTGGTTGTGGAAAACAAAAGCGTTTCTAAAGTCACAGATGAATAAAACCACGGGAGGGGACAGTTTGAAGACAAATCCCGGAGGATTTTGTGGAACTGAAGTTTCCCCAGTCAGTGTTTCTGCACTCCCAGCCCTCCCACAAACCAGGCTGGGTCAGCTCTCAGCTGGGCTGGAGGCATTGAGGAGAGATTTTGGCATTGGCTCGAGTAAAGCCATTTCCCTTTCTGTGCTTTTGGAGCACAGGTCCTGCCTGGCTGCTGGGAATCCCAAACATCCCTGTTGTGGTCAGTCCTGGCTGCTGGGAATCCCAAACATCCCTGTTGTGGT
>NW_024581114.1:1751326-1813210 GCF_017639235.1 Corvus kubaryi | reverse complement strand
CTGGCTGCTGGGAATCCCAAACATCCCTGTTGTGGTCAGTCCTGGCTTCTGGGGTCCCAGACATCCCTGCTCTGACCCCTCTGGGTGTGAGCCCCACAGTCCTGGTTGCTCCCAGTGCCCTTCACCTCCCACCTTCAGCAGAGCTGCCTGACAGGTGACAAACTTCAGCCTGGTCCTGGGCAAAGCGCTGCTGTCACACCTGCACTGAGCCAGGTGACACCCCCACCTGAGCAAGGACTCTCTAAGGTGTGAGTTTCTCTCTAAGCTTCCAGCTGGCACCACAACGGGTTTGTTAAACTCGGTCCTAATTATTACTGCTAGGATTAGCTGTTGCCTTTGGAAAACCAGCACCCACCCTGCCTGTGGCTCCTGCTGAGCTCCAAGCCTCAGGTTGTGCTGTCAGCACCATCCCCACCTGGACAAGTGCACAGGCCACCTCAAGGGATCTCAGTGGCATTTGGTCAGTCCCTAATCAGTATTTTTCCCCCCCCGTGAACATTCAGCCCCAGGTAGGAGTTTATCACAAACCACACCCGCAGGAACTGACTCCCTCTGCTTTTCTCTTGAAGGGAGCACGACCTCAGCTCAGTTCTGTGGTGCTCACACAAGGCAGGGTTTACAGGAGAGTCTAACACCAACCAGAGCAAGCATTTCTTTTCCTTTTGAATTGTTTCCATACCCTCTCTGGACTCCACTCATCAGCTTTTATTCCCATTTTTCCCCCCAGTTCTTGTGCCAGAACGAGTGTTTGTGTTTATCCATACCTTCTCCTAAGATCCAGCACATCTGAGAAATGAAGCTGGATACTCAGCAACAGTTCCTCGGGCTGCTGCACTGGGGAAGTTTATTTGGGATCATCGACCTTTGCACAGATCCAGCAACACCAAAACCTTGGGAAGAAGCTCTTTGCCGCCACGGGCAGCCTGATTGCATGATCTGCACTCCTCAACAGGCAGGGAACTTCGGGAATAAGACACCAGCAGTGCAGAGGGAGAAAACCACCAGAATCCCCAGTTTTATTTACATAAGACCATTTGAAAGACGGGCTGATGTCGCTGACAGGGAGAAGGATGTTCTGAATGTTCTGAAGGTCTCAAGAACCACAATAAAAACCTCAAAACCAAGGGTGACTCGTGTGAAAGAGACTTCAAACTAGGAGTGAGCAGGGCTCTGCTGCTGTGCGCCTCATGGATGGGATCTGCAGAGGGATGGAAACCCCAAGAAGTCCCTGGCAAAGATCTGCCCACACAGGAGCAGCATCAGCTTCACAGAGAGCAAAACTTTACACTTCAATAGATGTCATTCTTTAATCCATCCAGCCTTTCATAGAAAGTCAAAAAAGCCAGAGAAGTGCTGACAAAACACAACCACTGTGCTTGGAAAGGAGGGGATGGGAGGAATCTGCATTTTAAAGCCACCTCTGCCCGCCCTGTGGAAGCTGGGGGAATATCCCAGATCGCTGGAAACTCCCCCTGCCAGCAGAAATTCTCATTCCTCTCAGTCTGTGCTCACAGGGTGTGAGCTCTTCCTGCTTCTCTCCACTAAAGAGGGAGAAGGCAACAAGGGACCTTGAAATCTTTCAGCACTGATTCTCCATCAGTCTCCAGCACACAAACATTTATATCCCCCCCTGCTCTTAAAGGAAAACCACATTTTGTCCCATTTCCTTCAAATTAAATGTTTCTCTTGAAATTTCTTTTGATACAGAAAATAACTTTGGCCTTGTGTTTAGCCAGTTTTACACCCACACAGAGATATTTTTGAATGTATAAATGTGTGTATCTCAAAGGCAAGAACCCCATAAAATCCCTGTGTAAACTGAGCTTCACTGGGGATTTCAGTGCTAATGAAGCATGTGGAGAAAAAGTATTTCTATAAATCATAAATTTTTCAGTAACCTGCACGTTAAATGAGAAGTGACATGTCAAGGGTTCTAACTAATCCACAGAAAGGACAGCTGTAAATGCCCATGAACACACAAACCACAGGTTAAAACACCCTGTGTGGGGTTTTTCTGCCTTTCTATGAAATAACAGCCAAGAACTGCGGATAAGATGAATTATGTTGAAAGTAGAAAACATTTCCAAACAAGTTTCACCTTGCCACAGAGCAGCTTCAGTGCTGGGGAAGGAAAACTCTGCTCCAAACACTCAGCACACTGTGCTTGCTTGGAATGTCTTCTTAAAGGGATCAACTGAAGCAGTTCCTACAGAACCATCTCCTTCCTTTGGCTGGAAATATCCCCATGGAAACAGAGATGGTACCAGACAGACAAATGAGGAGGAGCAGAAATCCTTCAAATACAGAGTCTGCAGGAATAAAACGGGACAGGCAACTGGAAAAGAAACACTCAGCAAACCTCATCACAACTGCTGCTCCAACTCCCCATCCCCTGCTTGTTCTGATCTCGTCATTCTCCACAGAATTTCTGCTTTAAGTGTTTTTAACAGACAGAAAAACCCCAGCACAGGTAATTCTGGGTTATTAAACATCCCCAGGACCCAAGTTAGGATGCACTGACCCATTTGGACACTGTCCAGGACAGGGAGGGAGCTGGCAGAGGGCTGAGTTTTACCACAAAGCCGTGGCAAGCCCAGCCAGCCCCAGCTCCCAGGAGTGGAGAGGTGTAAGGTTTCTTTGAGGGCCTGACTCAGAGCTCAGCATTTGCAGCTGCCAAGAAGCATTTTCCAGTATGGACTTGCAGTTTGCAGCTGTGGAACCTGAAATGATGGTCTTTAATATATATTTTGTGTTCCCTCAAAGAGGTTAAGCAGCATCACCACAGGACTCACTGCAACACTGCCAATGTTGTCTGCACAGAGGGGGAACGTTGGCCTGAACTGAAAGTCCTGGCACCAAATTCCTGCATGTGCAAAACAACTGAAGTTAAGGAAAATGAGGTGATTCCTGTCAGCTGTCAGAGGCCAGTGACAGAATGAGAGAAGCCAGGAGCACAAACACTTCCAACACGATGTTTACAAAGTTGTCCTCATGTAGCCCGGTTTTAAAGAGCCTTCTTTGCTCCACATCATCCACAGGTGCCTTTAAAAAAACAACTTTTAAGATTTTCTCTTGCCTGAAAGCAACAGCACTTTACCAGTCACACTGTGAAAAGTGGAATAATTTGGTTTGTTTTAACTTTTATCAGTCTGAGCAGACAGAACTCTGAGGTTTTGCTCTATTTGTATGCACACCCCCATTCTCTGTTTACTTTTGCTGTCAGGGAGGAAAATGCTTCCATTCAAAACGACTTTGGTTAAAAAACCCCAACTTTAAATTATTTCTGTTGACTGTGGAGTTTGCCCCATCTTCCCTATATCCAGTGGGCCTTGACTGCTCCAGTTAAAGCCTCACAGTCTTTCACCTCACACAAAAATTCCACGTTTTACCTCAAAAAGAACAGCTACACTTCCTCAGCTTCTATTTTGAAAACAGACAAACTTACAGGTTTTTTATTTTTATTGGATGCTTCCAACTTTATAGCTAATAATATACAGATACTCGGTTTTTTCATTGTTCCATTCACATCCTCACAGAGTTCAGCCATTCTGTCACATTAAAATTAAAAAAAAAAAAACCAACAAAACCCCCAAAAAAAGCACAACTGAAATAAAATAAATCCATAAGCTGGAAAAATACATTATAAACTTATATTCAAGAAACATTCTCTTTATAATTAAAAACCTACTTATAATAATTAAAGTAGGATTTAAAGAAAAACTTGATTTTCATTTTTAAATAGGTGGCCTTTGTGTATACTTTTAATCATTTTTTATATGTACAAGCCCAAGCAGTATCTCTGCCTACCTGTGACAGAATACCTGAAAAAAAAAAAAAAATAAAGGACACTGAAAAGGAGTTTTTAAACAAACAAACAAACAAAAGATCAATATTCATTTTCCAGGAAAATACAGTATAATCAGAACTTTAAACACATGCTTCCCTCATCTGTATTAAGGCCTAAGAGACAGATGTGCTTTAATAAAAGCAGACAGTATGAAGAAAAGTCCTTCCACTTTTCTCTTCAAATTCCTGTAACAGCTCATCTATTTCATTTTCCATGTCTTCTGTGTGCTGTATCTAGAAGAGAAAAAAGACTGAGCAACCAGGCTCCAAGGACATGGTGTTTAGAACACTGTAATAATCCCAGTTTTTTGGTTTACTGGGAAATCTCACTCAGCAGCCTGTACCCAATGGTGCTTTTGTTGAGATTCCCAGCATTCCCAAAGGCACAGATATTCTGCTTTATGTTTATCTGCAGATCCCAGCCCACCCAAGTGGCACTTCAGGAGGACTTTGTTGAGTAGGCACCATCCCTCCTCCCCAGATAACAAACGCAGGCTCCAGAATAGCTCCAGGCACAGGGAACAGATGGCTCAAATTTCAACTCCTTGAACCCTCTTTAGGTTTCTTGGAGCTGGAAAGGATTTAAGACCAGAATAGATCACACAGGCTGCAGTCAAAACCAGCCTGGGATGGTGAACTCCTCAGCCTTGGAGTGTAAAAGGACACAGGTTCCTCCTCTGCTCTCATCACACTGAGTGCAGCTCATTTTAGCTGTAGTTTTTAGTTTAGTGTGGTACAATAAAATGCAGGATATTTTTAAGGATATTGGGATTCAGAATGCAACTCTCACTTTTAAATCCCACCTAATTACAACTGGTTTGAAAGGAGTTCACTCTGGAAACCACGAGCTCAGTTAAACTCACCCACTTGCCCAACAGCTCCGAAAATAAGCAGGAGAATGTGGGAATTTGCATCTTGACATGGATTTTACCAGAACAACTGTAATATGCAGGAGCTTTGTGGAGCAGCAAACAAAGCCCAGCCCCTGAGCAGCCAGCTGGGTCCAAGGCACCCCCAGGATTCCTGATTTCTCTTTACTTACACACTGGCAGAGCTCACAGATGAGGAAAGCACCCAGCGTTGCCTCCTCGTGGTTATCCTGAATGTCCACGTTGATCACATGGACTGGCTGACACGTCTCCTGCTCTCTGGAATTTAAATCTATTTAAAACAAAACACAACAGCAAAACTTTGGGTGGAATGGTATCATATTGTACACAGAGTAGTAATACGATTTTTAAAAATACATAGGGGTTGTCACATTCATCTTTTCTAAAGTGTTTTTTAGAATTTGTTTAATATTGTCTTAAACCATAATCCCTTTTATTTCAAAAAAACAAGAGGTGGATTTTGGAAACAAAATGAAAGGGTCATGGCAGTTTACTTGTCCTGCTCAAGAGCAGTTACTGCTCCTCTTACTCTGACAATTTTAAAGATCAAGAGCCTCAAAAGTCAAGAAGGATTTTGGGCTTCCTCACCTGGAGGGTTTTAATTGCTCATTTTATTTTTAAAAGCACTGTACATTCAACACTCTGAATGTTCCACTGCAGGATGAACTCCTGCAAGCTAAGCACTGATAGTCACATTAGCAAATTCTACTTTAATTGAATGTTTTTCACTTACTAACAAGGGTGGAGGGGGAAAAAAACAAAACATTTTTCCTGCAAGTGCACCCATGTGTTAGTGTGGTGCCTCTCTAACATATTCTTCCTTCTTCATCCAGTTTCTAAGCCAAAAGTTGATCTCTCCTACCTCCACTCTGCACCTTCATTTTGGCAAACCTGTTTAAAAATACCATTTTTCACATCCAGAGCCATTTGGGCCAGCTGTGAAGGGCATTGTGAAGGTAGAGAGCTGGAAAATCAGCAAGGGCTGCTCTTCACCTCCCTCCCTCCCATCTAAAAACCAGAGTGAGAGCTGCTTTCCACTTGCTGAAGATCCCCTCAAGGACCAGAGCAGTTGCTCTCAGAACTCACCAACACATTTCAAACCCTTCAGCTGAGCATTCAGAACCCTGGCAAAGCCCAGAAGTATCCTGCTGTTGTGACATGACCACTGAAGAGGCCAAGGGACAACCTTTAAGTTCTGTGGATGATACCAATTCACGTGGCTGGTGCTTCAGCGTGGAGGAAACTCCTTAAACCTCACACAAACCCGTACCCAGCAATTCCAGAGACACAAGGCTCTGAGCTCAGGAATTAATGGAGTTCCTGCTGGAACCCCAGGGCTCTGAGGGAGTTCACATGCATCCCCTGCGCTGTGTTCGTGTGGATCCCCAGCTGAGATCCTTCTGGCACATCTCTGACTCATTTAAGGGCAGAGCTGGAGCACATTTGCAGGGTTAAGTGAAGTTTCTCCACCCGTACAGGAGGTATTTAAGGGGGATAAACTGCTTGGGAGGTCACAGGAAGCCTTCTGCAGGGAAGGGAGGGGAGCTGCACAAGGAAGACAGCTCAGACTTGTTTTTCCATCAGCTCATCCCAATTTAAGTTTTTGAGATCCGTGAGCATTTCCAAACCAAACACGGAGTTTCTATAAATTTCCTTATCCAGCCCTTGCTGTGCACACACACTCTGTGTGGCTGCCAGCACCTTTAGGGGACAAGTGCTCAGCCATCACTTCTCTGGTGCATAAATCTGCATCAATAACTGCAAGCTCTTGTCCTCACTGGTGTTCAGTAGTTGGAGGAGACAGAGATGTTTCCAGATTTGTGAAGGACTTCAGGGAGGAGGGAAAAAAAACCACTCAAAGTTAACTTGGTTTACCAGTTCAAGCTCCTTACCTTCTACTACTTGATCATAGACTCTTTCTTCACACGTTAGGATCAAATCAAAAACATCTTTGCAGTTCTGGAATCTTTCTGGTCGTGGCTTGATTCTCTTATTTCTGTCCAACATGTGTAAAATTCCATTCTGTGTGTATCTGAAGACGCTTGAGTTAAGTATCTTTACTTGAAGGAAAGTCATGGTTTTGAGCAAATGACCAGCACAAGTTAAATAATAACTGCACCTTTAAAATAAAATATTCTTTCTGTTTGCAAATCTAAAGATCAGTGACCACTGAAGAGATTCCTAAGGTGACAGTGTGATCCCCATCATGCAGCTGCTGTTCAGAGACCTGTCACTGGCACCACAGCTTTAAAAGGCCCTCAGAAGGACAACTTTTCTTGGGCAACTATTTTTATATCCATAAACGCTCAGAACCCCCAGCCTGTGCTGTTTCTGTGAGCAGGATGTCCTACATTCCCTTCAGCCACTGGCCCTCACTCCAGGGGCCTCGCTCTTCAAAGGCAATCCTGTGGTGTTTCAGGTGCCACCTGCACAAAGTCCTCCCTGGAATGTGGGTTTATGCAACTGAACCTCCAAAGGAAGTCAAAGAAACCTCAGAAGCACATCCCATAAAAATATCCTGAGATGCATAAATGGGAATGAAGAAAAACACTGACTTTATGCCTGTCAGAGCCTCATCACTGTGTGAAAGGAATCTGTGATGCTGCTTGGGAGCTAAATTTATGCTGGTGCTGTAACCTTGAGGCTCTGATTTTACATCCTGGAGCCCCTTTGCCGGCAGGATTCTCTAATCCCACTGTTTTCCCACCCTCCTGGGACGTGCAGTTTCATCAGGAGCACTCCAGGCTTGACTGTCACATCAATCTGCAGGTTTGAGTAAAACCAAACTCCCTCTGAAGGCAAAGTTTTAGGGGTGAATTAGGAATACCAGGAAAGGTTTGGACTGAGAAAGCCTGGGAGTGGATGCATCTCCTCCTGACTTTAACACAGCTGTATTTTAAGCCATTTTACAATATAATAACAGGGATAACAGCCTGTAATTTCTTGAGATAACAGAATTCTGAGAATAAAACAATTTCCATTATTTGTAGCAGTCTGTAAGAGGTCATCTGGGCTTATTTCCTTGCTGAAAAGCTGACAGACAGGTATTTCTTTTCAGGAAACACTACTATTTTTGTAATAAAAGACCTACAACTTCCTGCCTACCTTCTTGCAGGAGCTCCAATTCTACTGCCCAGATGTGCACCTGTGTGCTCAAGGTGCTCCTGTTCAAGCAAACAGCCTCCAAAGCTTTTAAATCCCTCCAGTGTTTAAGTTACATTAAAAATTAAACCCAGCTTTCTACCTACAGGAGTCTACTTCACATTGAAAATAGATTCAGTTCTTCTGTGTGTCTGCACCACTGCACTTCAACTAGTTGTAATTTCAATTGTGCACCATGAACTGAGTGATAGGCTGTTTAGCACAGTTAAATGTTGTCAATTAGCCAAATGACTTCTGCTGCCTTTCTTTTCTCCACGTCACTCCCAAGCCTTTTTTACCACTCTTCTTTCCCAGAAGGTTTCTGCTTGTATTATTAAAGAATTGTCCTTTACAGCCCAAAGCTCTCATCAGCAGCTCTTGCACATCAGCACCCACTGGTTCACCCCAGCACCCCTGTGAACTCTCCTGGGGTTAGTCACACTTGGAAAAAAAACCCCACTTGGATGCAGCCACCTCAGACCTCTGGTTATCTGCAGAGCAGGAAAATGACTGCATTTTCAAAATATCATTTCCAAAATATCTGCCATTTCCAATATATGCCAACATCTGCCTGCGTTGCTTTGCTCAGTTGGAAAGGGAGCCCTTCCTGGGCTCTGTACTCCTCATTTCTACATCCTGCAGTTCAAGAGGGGGGAAAAAGAATCCACAACATCCCACACACTTTTTTGGGTTCTCTTTTTTCCCTTTCTAGGATAAAATGTTGCTGGCATCTGTCCCCTCGCTTTCCTGACTGAGCCTGGAGACAGAATTACGCAGATTCCCAAACCCACACAAGATTTCTGCTTCACAGCCCAGCTCTCTGCTGCCAGCTTACAGCTATTTTTTTTTTTTTCCAAGGGTCCATCTGCCTATAAAAGGAGACTGAGAGAAGCAGTTCAGATTCATGGCGCTTTCCGATTTGGTTGCCTGGAATCTTTTTCACCTGGAAAAAGCCAGCACCAGCTCATCCTTTGAGCAGGCAGGGGATGAGCTCTGCAAAACTGCTTCCAGTGCATAATAAACCCAGCTTCTTGCTCCTTGGGAGCTCAGGTGAATGCAGATACTGCAACTTACTAATGGTTTCCACCATGCTGGCAGGTGTTGAATCACTTAAGTCAGGCTCTGATTTCCTTCCAATACATTTCAACTCCATGCTCCCTGTCCTGTGCATCCCTGCTCTCTTTTCAGGACAAAATTTCCCCTGGTTTTCTGTGCTGTCACACCTTTGTAGCCCTTCCATGCTCAGGAGGACACCAGAACAAGCCTACATTTCTCTTCACCTACTGCAAACTCTTGGCAGAGGAAATCCATCTCATTTTTACACTGAGTCCAATTCAGATTTCACCTTTATTGGAGTAACTGTGCTAAACAGATCCACAGAGTGATGGAATTTAGGCATGACGACTCAGCAGTGCAAAGGCTCGATATAAAAAGGAGATGTTGCAGCACAAAAGTTGAATTTTTCCAACAGGCACAGCATTGTTGCTCATTCTCATGGAGAATTTCTATTACTGACTCTGCATTCTCTCCTTTTAGCTAAGAATATCCCATACTAGTGTGAAGATTTATTTAAACAACAAAAAGGATGTGTTTAGCTAAACCCCTAAAGCTTTCACTGCTTTTGCTACCCAAATTTAAAACTCCTGTCACAGACACCAGAAATGCCTTTTACCATCCAGTTGATTGCTCTGTGCTCTAGACATCTGGGTAACCATCCCTCCAAACATCCCTCACCCCTCCAAACTTTATCATTATTTGTCACTGACAGGACCCAAAAAACCCAAAAGCCCTGAGCACCAACCTAGAAATGGCCAAGACAGTTAAGTCTCTGTGCTGTATAATAAAATAATGATCTTACTGATCCAAGCATTCAATAAGTTTCATTTTAACTCCCATGTGAAGCTGAAGCTCACAAGTGATTTGAGCTGCAAGTGTTGGGGTATAGAAATTAATTATATACACAACTAAAATTCCCATGCCTATCCCCCTGCCCAAAGTGTCCAAAGCCAGGCTGGGTGGAGCTCTCAGCAACCTGGTCTATGCAAGGTGTTCCTGCCCATGGAGAAGGGTGGAATGAGATGAGATTTAAGGCCCCTTCCAACCCAGGCCATTCTATGAAAATATACAGGCCAATTTATTAAACATAACTGGGCAAATGATATTTGCTAAAATGTATACATCATTTTTAGGGGGGCAAAAAAAATCTTTTAAAGTAATGGCTGGCACCCAAAGCTTCTACATCTTCAAATCAATCTGCTGATTATTCCCTTTGGTGCAGCTGACACCATCCTCAGACACTGCATTTCTTCTTTGGGAAAACCAGGAGCGGAGCAGAGTGCTTCTCACCCAAGCATGAATGGCATTTGCAGGTCTCTTTTCCATCTCACCTTAATTCATTTGTTAGTATCTGCATTATAAGCAGAACACATTGTGTTAAAGCCTGCCTGGCAGTTGGGCTAGGAGCTGGACATCTCCTTAAATGAAGCGTGTGTGTGTGGGGGGTGAGGCTGCCCAACCTTCTTCCACCTTCCCAATCAGCTCCTTTTTTGAGGGAATGAAAGACTGGAAATGGGCACAGGCAGCACAAATTCTACTTTCCAAGCACTGTGGTTATGGCTGCAATAACTGCCTTCACTCCACAGCCAGAGAACACAATGCCTTTCCTCTGGAATTGAAGCTGTGCAGTTTAGTACAAACCAGAGACTGCTCACAAGTCTTTTGTTGTTCTCTAACTTAATAAAATCTTAACACTGAACCGTTCTGTTGGATTCAAATGGAAACAGAGCAGGGTAAGATGGGGTATTAGGAAAAAATTCTCCCTCTGAGGGTGGGGAGGCCCTGGCACAGGTTGCCCAGAGAAGCTGTGGCTGCCCTGGAAGTGCTCCAGGCCAGGTTGGACGGGGCTTGGAGCACCCCAGGACAGTGGAAGGTGTCCCTACCATGGCAGGGGGTGGCACAGGATGAGCTCTAAGGTCCCTTCCAACCCAAACCATTCTATGATTCTAAAATATGCCATCCAAATTATCACGAAGATGCTAAGCTGGGCTCCGTGACATTTCTGCAACATTCGTGCCTGTGCATGAATGACCTGCAAAGAAACTGAACTTGTTTTTCCTAGTGAAGGGCAAGCACCCAGCATTTGTAAGCCAGGAGCTGCACAGATAAATCCAACTGAAATAACAGAAATAACCAAATAGAAATAACCACATGCCAGCCCTGCTCACTTCCTGAAGCCTGGCTGAGCCCCAGAGCTGAGGGGTCTGTACCCACATATCAGTGAAGGCAAGCCAACACCTTGAGCTCAAGTGCCAGACAAGAATTTGCTAGTGCTGAGCAGCTGAAATTGTATTTGGGGTGAAAATGGACGGATTGAAGCCGTCAGAGGGGAAAAGAAAGGGAGTAATGGCAAAGTCCAGTGCCAAAGAGGCAGAGAAGGGATGTCACAGATGTACTGAAGGGACTACCAGAACGACAAGGGTACCAAGGACAAGATGACTTGAGGATGTGGCATGTCTGACTGTGCCATCAAACAGCTGTCTCTGCACTTCATCCAAGCGTGAACTTCAAGAGGAGTTTGGTTTGGATTGCTGGAATCTACAGGGTTTGATCACCTGGCAGTAAGGGACACAGAGGTGTCACTTCTGCAGTCATTCCAAGGACCAGCAGGCGAGCGAGAGGGCTCGGGAGAGTCACAAGTGACTTTGGGATGATTTCTTTGGGATGCAGGTTTGGGAAGCAGTGTCAGATTCCAAAGATGAGCAGCAAATGTAGGACTGGGAGGGGGGGAAGTGCTGTGAGAGAGGTCTGTGGGAAAGGATGAATCACCCCTTTCCCAGGGAAACAGGGGCTGCAACAGCCATTTCCAAACTGGCTTCCGCTGCTGCCACCGCTCTGTGCTGTGAAACTCAGAATTTCCAGTTATAGCCAGAGAAGGTACCTCAAACAGAGCAAACCACAAGCACTGCAAACCCTAAATCAATTAGAACATTTCATTTAGCACATTTAGGAAACCTGAGAACACAATCACAGAGCCAGCAGGGCCACTTTGCACCAGGAGCCTGCAGAGAAAGCACCATGCTGGATGAGGTCTGCAGGAAACATTCCCGGCTTGCAGTTAATGCCAGCTTAAGGAATTACAGTTGCTACCATGAAAATGGGAATTGGTTTGGAATAAAGAAAAAAAAGCATAAGCATCCCTAATGTTGGCACAGAAGTTTTGTGTTAATAGGAGGCAACTTCAAGGCAAGAAGCATCGACTGTCACTTCGCTCCCCTGCTTCAAACTGGGGTGAAACTGCCAAAGAATGGAATCACTCCAGCTCTGAATGGATTTTATACAAGTCATCAGCCTCAGACTGGATCCTTCAGTCAGAATTCCTCAGAGCATCTGTTTAGGACTCACCTTGGGTAAGGGAAATAAACCTTTCAGACTACCCAGAAGAGACAGGATGGCAGAGGATGTTTTATGTTGTTGAAAAGCATTTGTTATTAGATTGGGGTCTGTAGTTTCTACCACGTCCCAAGGCTCAAACACACGGGAAATAATATTTAAATAATATATATCTAGCTTATGTATTTTTAACAATTTGATGTATTTCCTTTTTAATGTGAATGAAGCCAAGATTAAAGGCAGTGTGATCAGAAGGCAGATGAAGAAGTACTGAAAAATTGCTGCCTTTGAAAGGCCTGAGATTTTGTGAAGCGTTTTGGTCTTGCAATCCTTCATGGAGAAAAAGGGATTGGAATTCAGCCTGTGGCTGGAAGTGTGTTGATTTGCAGAAATGTGCCTCTTAGAAGTCTTCAAATCCAGTTTAAACACTTCTTTCCATCCTCATCCCTTCTCTCTATTTCTAGGAGCACTGAAGTGCTTTTAAAGACATGGTAAGAAAGAAAATGAGACTTGTACTGCACTGCTTTTGGAAGAAGATTTGCCACTGACACACAGGCCATGACTTCAACTATTTTTAGCTCTTGCAAGGTTAGGCTTCAAAAAAAAAGGAGAAGAAAATACCCAAACCCAACAAAAAAAATAAAATCCCTCAACATATCTAAACAAAACATTCCAAAGTGGCTTCCAGAGACACAGCTCTCCTGCTGAACACTTGGAGTGACAGCTCAGGACAGAAGCTGACAAGTGCTTATCAGTTCAAAATCCATGAAGAAAACCCAGATGAAAATGTTAAGATAAATACATGCATGAAGAGCTTACCTGAAGTAGAATTTAAGTCAGTTACTCCTCAAGACTGAGCTACATGGAAATATCAACATGGGCATCCAACTTCAATATGGAGTTCACAGAGTTAAAACTAGATCCCATCACCAAGATTATCACTACCTTTTTTTTTGACAGAAAAGAGTCAAGTGTCTTCAAGGGAGATGCACCAAGTTCTTCTTCATTTCTGGAATTTTCCTTCTAACTGAAGCAGCTTTAGGAAGTTCTTGAGGACACGTTTTCCACCCTCCCCATAATTTTATAACCTGATGTAGCTAAGGAGCTAAAATTGCAATCTTATCTAAAGTTAGGGAGGTCAAATTAAAAGAGGAAGTAAAAAATATCAGGAACAGAGCAGGAGCCCAAGCTTGCAGGGTGGGTGCAGGCTGCCTAGAAATCCTAATTAAAAATACCCCCCATCTGTGAAAATCGTTAGATATCTTTAATGTGAGGGTCACAGACACATCAGCGTTGAGGAAAGGAAAGAAACAATCAGCCATGGAGTTACTCACACTGATAAAGAACCCAGGAGCAATTCCTGCACAATTTTGGTTAAATTTCCATTTGAACAGCTCCTATCCCTGGGCATAACAGCAACTGCTGATGAAGATTTAAATTGGGCTTAAATTCAAATCGTTTAGCAAGTTTCACCCTTGACTAGCTTTTGCCTTCACTTGAAGGCAAGGCTCACCAGCAGTTTTGCTCTGTTTTTGTTTCACCTCTGAAGTCACCACCATAGAATTAGAATTAAGTCCTCAAACCCCTTCACAGAGTTCTAAGGGGCAAGTGATCATAAGGACAAGTAATGCTAATGCTGGAAAGGTGGGTTACACATGCAAATACAAGGTGGTGTATGTATTGGTACTACAGACCATGGCTGCGTCCTCCTCAAACGAGTCCTCCTCAAACAATTCTCTACTGTTGTCCCAGAAATAATAAGAGGAATGTTTCAAAAAGCAACCAAAAGCCACGTTCAGAACAGTGTTAAATGGTTTTGGGGCAGTCCTCGATTGGGGCTCAGGGAATTTAAATGCTACATTCTAAAACTGCAATGGGAGATGCTGATACTTATTTTAACTCTAAGTTTTAACTGCCACATCTTAAAAGGCTTTGAAGTACTTCCATTTTAGATCTACTGTAACCACCTACTCAACTGAATCTGTATTCCTGGCTCCATTAATCCCCTATTCCTGTGCTTCTGAAATTCAACATATGCCTTCAAGGTATGAGAGGCTGCACTCTGTATTTCACTAATTAACTGCAATGAAGGTGCTTTTAGTCTCTGCAGAGTGGGTTTTTAATAGTTGTCCCCCCTCTTCACAAGTGAACAGGAGAGGTTCAGTGCATCTCTTCTAACACACTTTGAACCTTGCTCTGAGTGAGGTCCAATAGTGCAGCAGCTCATTTCTGTTTGAGGCCACTGCTTTCTGAACCTGGGGGTCATTTATTTGGGCAGAGGATGTTCCCTCACAGCCACAATGTCACTGAGTATCTGGTGTCCACAGCGCCTGGAAGGAGAGCACTCAAACTTCAGGTGTCTCCTCACTGGAATATGGGAACAAGCAGCGTGTTGTCAGCAAGACTCAAAATTTCAGACCACATGGAAAGGTTACAGATGATGAAAGCAAGGCTGGGAAACAGAATAAGCAGCTGAATCATATGGAACCACCCCTCCTTCTGTTCCCCCATCCCAACCACACTCCAAGCCCATGAGGAGAGCAGCCCCTCCCACCCCACAGGTAATTCCCATCCCCTCTCTGAGGTTATGCTCACCCAACAAAACTGAGAGCCCCTGGGACCCTGGGTCACAAAAAAACTATTCCACAACTCGCTGATGAGAGCAGGTCTGCTTTTGGTTAAAGTCTTTACCCTCAAAACCCACTTCTGGAAATGGAGTTGCTTTCTGCGCTGACAGTCTTCAGTCTGCAAACCTTAAATTATCTGAGAATCAAAAAAGCAAAGTCAGAGTCATTTGCTGTTGCCCTATTTCCCTTGCAGTGGCTGTTGTTTAAACCTCCTGTATCTTGAGAAAAGGTTTAACTGTAACACTGCAAATTTATTTGGGGAACACAGCAAAGCATGGAGCAGAACCACAATGGTGACTCCAAAACATGCTGAGTGGGGGGGAACAAGTTGGCTTTCTGTTGGTTTTTGTCTCTAAGTACTGCCATACTCAGCACAGCAGCAATGAAGAATTCAAAAAGGAAATCTCAAGTCGTTTGTGCTTGTTAAAATTAATTCTCAGCTCAAGGAATTTTCTTTTAAGCAGTTCTTTTAATCAGGATATGGATATGGCATACCTTATTAAGATGAGTTTGCAAGATTTTCCTTTTCTCTATAGGCAGAGGGATAAAAAAAAAATCAAATAAACCAGCACATCTCATGTGATCCTTTTAAGACTACATCCTACATTTTGAACTTTTTTTAAAAAAGGATACTTATTGAAAAAACATCTAGAATGAGTTCCCCAATTCTTGTTTGTGGGTTTTCTTAAAAAAAAAAATCAACTTTAAATATAGGAATTTTAAAATAATGCAGTTTGGACATTTTCAGTAGTGTGCCTAGCCCTGATCACCTTTGCTCTCCAGGATTAAATGTTACTGGGCTCTCCTCTGTCCATTGTTTATAACAAACTACAGGGTTATTTTTTCTCGGTGCACAGAGCAAATCACGTATCACAAATCCTCAGTGAGAAGGGTGAGCTCTTTAATGAAAGGTATCCTCTCTCCCAGAGAAAGTATTCTGTAAGCCTTACCTGGCAGTTTGTCTGAGCTAAATACAACATTAATGTCGAGGTGGTCGCTCTTCCCAAATCCATAACCAGGACAGTCTTAGCACTGAGAAGGATCCACAGTGCAGGGGAGGCAATGGACAATCTGTGAGGGTATTGATGTGTTCATTCAAGAGCTAAACATGGTAACACACTACAAAAGAGCATTTGGAATGTGTGCATTGGAACTGGGTAACAATTTACAAGGGAGCATTAGAGGCCCATTGTTAAAAAACCTCCTATAAACTTAAAATCATTTTAAAGTTCGCCAGCCAAGCAACTCTAGATTCTTAATGCCAAATAATGAATTACACCTTTCAAGGATGAACCACACTGGATTTTTTAAAGAGGCCATGCCACAGGGATACAGTTCTTTGTCTTTCCTAAGCAGATCATTGTACATCTGATCATATGTCGTTTTGAAGTCATAAACATTTGGCTTGTCCGGGGCTGGTCCTGGCAGTTTCACGTGAGTCCCTGTGCCAAAGGATCGGACGCTGAATCCTCGTTTGCTGAAAGACACAAGGGAAGGGAGGAAAGAAAGCCATGAGGTTGGATAGACTTTAAAAATTAAAGTGCTGAAGAACACAGAGTGAATTTTAAAAACACCTCTTAGCCAGCAACCAAATCACAGCCAAACAGTTGGGCAACCAAATTGCCAAGAGTACCCAACGCGTGCTTTCCTTGCAGTTACAATCCAAACTCACTACCATTCCTAAAGAAACACCTCTATTTGATAGGAATTTGCTTACAATTATGGTACACAGCTGTTTGGAAGTGTCTTCTGTGCTTTCCTTTTGTGCTTTCCAACATCCTGGATTTGCAACAAGCGTGCGTTGTGTACTCGCTCATGGACAACACAGTGGAGGCAGAGATGTTTTTCTCTTAATACAAATAAATAACTGTACTGACTGGTCAATATTTAAGTGTCCTGCTAAGATTGTTGGCTCAACTGCATTATTCTTCTCACTTTGTTGCCCAAACGGCCTAATTTAATAAGCCCAGGATAAACATTTGTGTGCCTGGCACTGAAAACCATACAGTGCAATTACCTTTACACAAGTGGGGCAGATGTTCTGCTGGCTGCTCTCTAAAACTCTTGGCTAATCCAGGGATTACTTCATTCCATTCTTATGAACAACTACTTGGTTAATAGTTATAATTGAAAAAAAAAAAGGAGGCAGGACCCTGCTTGTCTTTAGGAGTGATGCCAAAATGTTCTTGCTGATGAACTGAAATATTTGTACTTGAACCTCAATACATCCTTCAGTAATATTACAAAACATGGCAATATACTGAATAATGGGACAAAAAAAGAGATTTTCTAGTGATCTAATGGACAAAGTTACATGGTAAAATACTGTTGCTATCATCCAGAAGGCTGAAACATTTGGGTCTGTAATGACAATCTAACTTGAAACAGCGAGACCACAACTTCATCCATTTTTTTTTTTAAGGACTCACACTTCCAGCATCAATGGTTTTAGCAAAGACTGAATGGAGTGAACAACCCAATGCCTGTGTCCCCACATCCCCAGTAATAACCCTGAATTTGTAGTGCTTTCCTCTGAGGAGAGTGAGCAGATTTGGGACCCAGTGCAAGAGTCAGCCTCTGACTCCCTGGTCTGCACATACAAGACAAGAAAATTCAGCAGAAGTCACGGACTCAATGTGTCTGTTTGCCTTCAAAGGGTATCTTCAAAGTGATCCCAAATGCTTCTGGGCAGAGACTGCGATCACCTTCTGCCCCAAACTCAAACACTGCTCTGAAACTATCAACACCTATTTCCTTCAGTTCCTCCTACTGGAACACAGCCCCCCCCTTCTCTTTTCTTGCTTCCCCACACTTTTTCCTCCAGCAACTATTTATAGGTTCCTATTTCTGTAAACAGACAAGATACATGATGGTTTCTTGCTTCTTTCTGCAGGACTAAAGACTGAAAACGGATACAAGTGGAAAAAAGTGCAAATCTTTGCCCCTCCCAGTCCTCCATCACATGTAACTGGTGCAGTTATGAGTCACTGTTCATTTATTTTCCCTGCAATACTTGCAGACCCAAGTCTTGATTCTGCTGCTTCTACTGGACTTGAAGAAAGGCATAATATGTACAGAAGAAATTGCAGTGCTAAAAAATTCATGTTTCAATTTGATCTTTTCTTCTATGGTTTCCTCCTAACTTTTTTTTTTCCCATTAATGTTATTCTTTGAAACAGGTCTGCTTGGATCACATACATTAAAACCTCCACACCTCCAATTGCTGTAGATGTCCCTGAAGTTTGCATGATCTTGTATAAAGCCAATCTGAAATCTCTGACATTCAACACATCAAAAATTTGTGCCTCCAAGGCCCACGACCCATTCAAAATTACTTCCTTGAATAGCTGGAATATGAGTTCCTCACATGGAATTTTGTGCTTTGTACCTTGGTGAGTGGTAGTGTCAGTTTTTACACTACTTATGCTTCAGGTACAATGAAATACTACCGCTATGAAATATCCTAAAAACATTTCAACACCGTTCTTGCAACAACTGGGGGATAGGAGAGGGAAAAATGCTTGCACAGAGCCATTATTCAGGAGCCTTTTATTAAACAGCTGGACACATCTGGAATCATCAGGTGTCTGTGGTAATGTGGCACATTTTTCACAATGAACAATTCCTACAAGAAAATGAATATACAGTATTTGGTTTTGGCCCAGTAAACCTACCCAGAAGATGGAAAACAATGAGCTTTGTCATAAAGAGTAAAGTAAGACAGACTAACAGACTATCCTAGCACTGATTTCTGAAAATGTGGAGCTTAAACTTTAACAGTAATGATCGTATTTCAGGAAGTTGTTTAATACTATTCATGCTGCTGCAGATAAACTGCCAGCATATTAAGGACAAAGTGAGTCACTGCACAGATCTCATTTTCAGCAGGTGTGCTCACCTCAGTCCAAAGCTCATTACAATGAGCTCACAAGCACCACTCAAGTGCCCCTGAGCATTTCCCTCCAAAGGATCTCAGAGCTCACTGCAAACACCAATTCTGAAGGCAGAGACCACCCTGGGACTGAACTGACCCACCAGACTGGGACCACTCTGTTTCAGGCACTGGCAGGAGAAATAAAATTAATCTGTGCAGCTTGAGACATGAACTTTTGTGCACACCTTTCTTTTATTTCAGTTATTCAGGCATCTCAGATGTTCTTATTAAATTGTTTTTCAGCTTATTGGATGTTCATAACAGCACAGCCTCTCTTTACAATGGCTGTAAGAAATTTTACTAAATAATAAAACAAATGCAGTAAATCCTGCAGTGCCACTGCAGCTCAGAGTGGTGAAGATTTTCAGGGGACCAATTACTAATTTTACCACATCCCTTTCCACAAGAGGTAGCAGTAAAATAACCAGCAAGCCTTGTAGGCTACTTAGAGAATATCTTATGCCACCCAATCAATATTAAAAAAACCAAACCACTCCCCAAAACAAGCCCACACTGTTGAACAGCAGGACAAAAGCACTGTTAACTCATTTTGAATACTAACAACTTGCTGTAATTTGCATTATCACTATTAAACTGTCAAATGAAAGTGTGCTTTAATATAAAAATGTGAAAACATCTCCTTCTTGGGGGTTTACTAATTTAGGATTTCTTAAGTTAGGCAATACAAATGTCAATATCTCACTGCATTTTGGTGCTGACAGATGATGTCAGGAGAGAAGCTGTGACTAACAACTTATGGAAACAGCATGGGTGCAAGTTAAGTCCTCTAACACTGTCAGTGCTGAACTAGAAGTCTTCACATCAATATGAAATTTAAGTTTTTGCTATAGGGGTTGCAACATTTGAATTCCTCTGCTGCCACTAAGATCTCATGTTCATACTCCTAATTTCCTAAAAGTTAGCT
The DNA here is from genome assembly GCF_017639235.1 of Corvus kubaryi. NCBI lineage: Eukaryota > Metazoa > Chordata > Aves > Passeriformes > Corvidae > Corvus > Corvus kubaryi. The sequence continues at coordinate 1,793,458 of NW_024581114.1, read as the reverse complement.
TTCTAAAACAAGGACTAGGTGGCTGAAGTGTGTACCAGCATTTTATGAGCTCTCATTACCAGCAGTGACACAGAGAACTTGAACTCAGTAACTTCCTTCCAAAGCCATCAGGGTATTACCAAGCAAACAGAAATGTGGAAACTGCTGCATAAAAAAAGTCTGGCTGTGAGAGATTTACCCTTCTGCCTTCCTCTTCTGTTTGAGGGAGAACCATGGCCTAAGTGTGCATGCTCTGTGGCAAAACGTAAAATGAAAGATAAAATCACCTACAGAATGTGCTGGTTTTGGCTGGGGTAGAGTTAATTTTTGTCACAGCAGCTGGCGTGAGGCTACGTTGTGGGTTTGTGTTGGTAACACGGGGATGTTTTTGTTATTGCTGTGCAGGGCTTACACAGCACCCAGGCCTGTTCTGCTTCTCACCTCACCCCACCCCAGCAGAGCCTGCACTCACATCTGTGAAAGCAAACACTGCAGGATGAGTAAGATCTGACCTAGGGAAGGGTTACACACATCCAGTCTGACGGCTTTTAAAGAGGGGTTGTGTCTTTCTGCACTGCTCTTCCTGTCCCCCTTTGCTTCCATGGCTCAACACACACCCCTGTGGTGATGGCTCTAGATAGAATAACTATCAACAAACTTCAGACAGACCTTCAGTCTGACTTCTGCTGGAAAATTAGAACAAAGTGTTTAAAACTTGGTTAATTACAAAATACACAAGCAACACACTGAGTGCTGGACCCCAGACTTTGCCTTCCAACAGCATACAGAATTTGTGTCTTTTAAAGCCTCGTCATCCACTTACAAAATACCTTAAAGTTTCGTAATTCCTCCGTTTCTTCCTAACTCTTCTTCCTCTTTTAATCATGTGTTCTTTCCAGCTGCAGTGCAACACAGAGCAAGACACTGCCCTGAACGGGTGAGACAGGCTGGCTTTGAGCCAACACACATTTTCCTGACGTTTACTGGCATATGGGCAGTTATTTCTTTAGAGCAGCATCAGCAATTTATCTGTTTTGCCATTTATGCTACGGCTACTGTAACTACAAAAGATGTTAATAAAATTAAACGTTTTCTAAATACGGTTTTGTTACTTTTAAGTTAAAATCTTAAGGGAGAAGGGACTTTAAAAAACCACCCCTGCCACATTTGGTGAACATCAGTCACACCGGAAGTGATTTATTTCTCCAAAAACGCTGGGGAAGGAAAAGACCAGACATTACAAGTAAATTTAACTTTGTCCTTAAAACTCAGGTTTCGATTAAAACTCAGCTCCAGCATTATTAGAGGAAAAACAATGTCATGTTTTCATCAGGTAACATCTGATGCCAAGTGTGAGCGTGAAGTGCATGAAATGCTGTCACAGTAAGATGGCTGCCAGACCAAATGTTTCTATTATTTATTCCTCCCAAAGCTTTTATTTTTATTTACAGGTAGCACACAGCTTACACAGAGTTGTTTTGCTTACTATGCCATCAGTATGTATTTCTAATGTGAGTGTTTCTTTGCATAACTTTAATAAAATAAACCCGACCACCCTAATCACGTTCCTGCAGTGCAAAGGGAAAATTCAGGGAGATGATTTCAGGCAGATCAGGTCTCTCCTGCCTGTCAGTCTGTCCCAGTCTCCCATCTCACCTTTTCAGCCAAGCTGAGAGCTAAACAGATTAACACTCATAATCTCAAAGACATTTAGCATTCTGAACTGAATGTTCTGGTTCTCCTGGGAGAGGAAAGGGCTCCCTTTTCAGGGCATGGAGTGGCTTAACCTTCACAGAATGTTAAGGGGTTGGGAGGGACCTTAAAACCCAACCTAGGGGCAGGAACACCTTCCACTACCCCAGGTTGCTCCAAGCCCCGTCCGACCCGGCCTTGGACACTTCCAGGGATGGGGTAGCCACAATCTCCCTGTGCTAGCGTCTCACCACCCTTTTTACAACACTAAAAAAATTTCTTCCTAACACCTCACCTAAATTTCCCCTCTTTCACTCTGTGCCCATTACCCCTTGTCCTATCCCTCCAGCTCCTGACGAAGACTCCCTCTCCGGCTTCCCTGTGGGCCCCTTTCAGATGCATTCAAGAAGGAAAAAAAAAAAGTGGGGGGGGGGGGAAGGAAAAAAGGGAACGTTTGAGTTTCCACACGCCGAGACACGGACCCTGCTCTGCCCAAGTCCCCAGGCCACGTTTTCAGCCCTGGGGCCGCAGGTCCGTCAGGGAGGGCCGGGACCCCCGACCGCGGCCTGAAGCGGGGCGCGGAGGAGGTGAGCTGAAAACGGGGCGAAAAGGGGGGTACCAGGGAGGTGAAAAGGGGGTACAAACGCGGTGAAAGCAGGATGAAAAGCAGCTACAAGCAGGGTGAAGGCGGGGTGGAAGCTGGGTGCTGCCCCACAACCGCGGGCCTGCCGGGCCGGGCGCGGGCCCCGAAGCACGGCCCCATCCGCACCTCCCTGACAGCGGAGCGCCGCCAGCACGGTGGGGGAACCGGGCAGCAGCGGTTACCTGAGGATGTTGTGCGCCTCCATGCTGCGGTTCTGGTTGCTGGAGCACACCACGGCCACGCGGAGCGGCGCGGACGGCATGGCGGGCACGGCTGCGGCTGCCCGCGCCTCCCGGCCGCCGCTCGCACAAAATGGCGGCGCAGCGCGGCGGGCGGGGACGGGACGTGTCAGCAGGGCCCCGCCGCGGCCAACCGCGGCACGGCGCGGGAGAGGCGGAGCGGCCGCGGCCGCCGTGAGGGGAGTGCCGGGAGAAGGGAGCGGAGGGTGCTGGGCGAGGGGCGTGTGAGTCGCCGGCGAGCCCTGGGAAGCGTTAGGCGGAGCCTGGAGGGAGAGGGTTGTGCCGCCTCACCTCGAGTTTTGGGGCACAAATATTATGAAAAAATAGATATTAAGGTGTTGGTGCTGAGAGGAGGGTAGTGAAAGGTGTGGAGGGGAAGCTTTATGATGAATGTGAGGGCATGTTCAGCCTGGAGGAGGCTGAGGGGAGTCCTCATTGCAATGTACATCTTCGTGAGGGGAAGAGGAGGGGCAGGCGCTGATCTCTGTGGTGACCGGGGACGGGACCCAGGGAACGGCTGGGGCTGTGTCAGGGGAGGTTTCGGTTGGATATCAGGGAAAGGTTCTTCCCCCAGAGGGGGCTGGGACACTGAACCCAGGGAATGGGCACGGCCCCGGGGCTGCCGGAGCTGCAGGAGCTGTCAGGGATGCCCAGGGTGGGATCGCTGCGGTGTCTGTGCAGGGCCAGGGCTTGAACTGGATGATCCTTGTGGGTCCCTTCCAGCTCAGGATATTCCACCATTCTAAAGCTTCTCGTTCCAGGGCAGGGAGCGGAGCTGGGGAAGGGTCTGGAGCCCCAGGAGCGGCTGAGGGAGCTGGGAAAGGGGCTCAGGCTGGGGGAAAAAAGGGATCAGAGGGGACCTTGTGGCTCTGCACAACTCCCTGACAGGAGAGGGCAGCCAGGGGGGATCGGGATTTCTCCCAGAGAACAAGGGAAAGGACGAGAGGATACGACCTCAGTTGCACCAGGGGAGGTTCGGGTTGAAGATTAGGAAGATTTCTTCACATAAAGGGCGGTGAGGTCTCAAGCGCTCCCAGCGCAAAACGCGAATCCCTGAATCTTGCGGGCTCCTCGGGCTGTGGAATTTAAAAGCACCGCTTGTCAGAAAAGCAGGTTTTTAGGACAATTTTCCCTCCCTTTGGCACTAGATGGCAGCCGAATGCTGCAGCGGGGCTGGGACACGCGAGGATCCCGAGGGAAAGCGCTTGGATGCAGGATTGAGTCATCCCCAGGAAGAGAATTGGGCTCGACACCTGGATAAGCCCAGCGCCCTGTCTGTGCCCAGGGGGATCCGCAGCGAACAAAACGCGGACAGATGGCTGCTGTTAGGATTAATCACGGGATTCTGCATTTCAGGAGTAAACGCTCACGCTTTTACTGAAAACTGCACAAATGAGAATGGCCAAAACTAGGAGTTGGTTATGTACCCACCAAGTGGTGAAATGCGCTGGTTTCAGAACTGTTTTCTCGCATTATCGAAATTATCACGGTGTTCCTTGCTCAACCCAGCTCAGTCCCGTTTTTCTCTGAGGTTTTAATCATCTTTTCCCTTTTCCATCTCATAATGCTTTTCCACTTTGGTTTACTTGCCCATTTCAATGGCAGGAGGAGGTAGCAGAGCAAGAGAATTACAGGACATCAAAGGAACAAATCTATTCCCCAGCAAAGCTGAACCTCACTAGCAAGGCAGGACTCTCTCCTCAGTGCTTCCTAAAAATATTTTCTGCCCTCCCATTGATATTTTTTTCCACTCTGTGAATTTTTTCCCCATTATCACCATAGCACTTCCAGCAGAGCCTTTTCCTGATATTCAGCACTTGCTCCCACAACCTGCCATCCTTCTCTTCTCCCTCCACGTAAAACCTCTGCCTTTCTCTTGTATTTTCCGTAAAAAGAAAAGCTCTTCTCACTATCCCCTCAACTTGCACTAAGAAATCTTTCCTCTTTCCTCAAGCAACCCCTTTGTCACCCAGCATTTCCCACCTAAACGTGTCCCCTCAGCGCTCCCTCGCCCCTTCCCACAAAAACCTTTCCTTGGGTCTCCTCTGAGCCGTTCCTAACCCTGCCCATCATCTTCTTAATTCTTATTCTTGCAAAGGCTCCCTGCAGATCACCTGGTTAGGGAATTACCAGAAATGCAGTGACCAGACCTGTGATGAAACACCACCAGTCTCAGGGTGGTTTCACTCAGGCTTAAAACTGCCAAACCCCCCCATCCAAGCATCACTGCTGTAATTCCAAAGCTTTTACCAGGAATGTGACACTGTTACCTGCCACTTTTTCCTCCTTCCAGCCCACCTTTCTTTTGGAATGTGCTGGTGAAATACAGCAGCATTTTGCAGCCTCATAAAACTGAACTTCAGGTCTCCATGGAAGCAAAATACCAGCTTTTGCCTGCACCTCCAAATAAAGCCAGGCAGCCTTTCCATTTATGTCCCACAAAAAAATATCATAATGCAATTAAGAGAGATTCTTTGCCTGAGGCACAGACTGTTTCCTCCAGAAGATTCAAAGCTGGGGTCAAGCTGAGCTTTGAGCTGCTCACATTTTAGCAGTTGTTTTCCTCACATTCAGCACAGGGCAAGGAAAAAGCAGCTTGTTCATTTTAACTCCTGGATGTGGCCTGATATTTATAATGGAAATAACTGGATAAATGCAGGATAATAAAACACCTAAGAAGGCACCACATGGATTTTTAATAGCAGGTACTTGTGTAGTAACATGGAGAATGTGTAGTTGCCTTTGGAGCTATTTCCACTTTTTCCCAAAGCAGCTTCTTGGCAGTTACAAATCAACATTCTGCCATTTCTTTATTGCTGCCTGGACAGGCCAGGATGGATTATCACTCCACAAGCTACTCTGCATGTTTTGGGAATTGCTGCAAAGACTGGAGAAAGCTTGAACTGTGCAGTCTCACTAAGGCTTGTGGGAGCTGAATTAGTACCAAGCCTGTGCACATGTAATTTTCCCTTTTATTATCAGAAGAAATGTCTACATTCACGGTGGAGGAAATTTCTATAGTTGTTATAGAAGGAAAAATCCCAGTCATCAATGGGTCAGCAGATGTTTTGCTTCATGTCACACAAAATCAAACAGGGAATGCTCTGATTTTCTTTCCCACACACCAAGATGTGTTCAATTAAAGCTTAATCCACTGAAAATGAATGAGAAACTGAGATATTGTTTCCCACATCCCATTTATAATGCATAGAAAGGGAAAGAAATGAAAATAATCCTTTAGAAAATGACAGATTTTCTTCTATCAGGATTTATATTCTGGTTTTACCCTCTGCCCAGGATGCTGTTGCAATGCAATCCCCAGAGACTGATGAATAAAAATGTGAAATGACTACAAAAACATCTCTTTAGCATCTCCTAGGTGCTGTTTTAGCAGGTCACTGTATCCATTATTACCTGAAGAGGTGTCTTACTGAAGACAGTCACACTCAAAACTGTAAATTAAATTTCCATTTCCTCAGACTTACATCAGTGTTACCACCTGAACTACCCAGTTACCTCTAGTCTAAACCTCTAGTAAATAAAATCGAGTATTCAAAGAATAAATCTCTCATTTTCCCATTAATGCTGTCATAATTTTAAAGTAGACAAGAGAATGTGGTTATGACCAGTTTGGGCAGACTCACTTTGAGTCAAGCAAGATCTTGAACCTTTAAATACATAGGAAGTTTTCATTTCTTTTCATTATTCTCTTAATTTATTAAGTTCAATGCCAAGGTGGTACAAGGCTCATTGTTTATACAGCTGGTTTCCACATCTGGCAATTCATGACAAGATGAAGAACAGAACAGTGACATTGGCTGACAAAAGCTGACAGAGATGTCCCAAATCAGTGGCACTGCAACGCTCCTGTGCTGAACTGGCTACAGCAAAGGCTGACTTAAACCCAAAATTTGTCTTTGTGTTCTTAAAAACTGCCTTTTCTTCCAACAGTCCATCTCCTTAGGGATAAAAAACCAAAAATGATGGCATTGGCAAGTTGCTTAAATCAAGTACCTAGGCAAGGTAATAAACACAGAACACTTAAACGGAGTCAGCTGCATGTGAGAATGGAAACACAGCAGGAATAACAAACAAATAAAAAGGTGTTTCTGCCTGATGAAATGCAGACCTTCAGTTCCTCAGCCACTCCCAAGTTATCGAAGGGATTATGTTCAGTACAAATACTCTGTGTTATTAAGGATTCCATACACTTCCTATACTTACCCTCTACCACCAACTTTAAACTTCACAAACTACTTTCACAAGGAAAAGCAAACAGGTCGTTCACCAGTGCTAAACATTTACACAAACAGACCACACGTGAACCTGACGTGTTTTAACAGCAACAACCCCTTTACAGCAGAGCTGCTCCCCTACTTTTTTTTTGCTTTAAGTGCACAGTTTCTAAGTGGTAATAAATTAATTTTTTGTGTTACAGCAGTCAGCTACATACAAACAACACGTACTAAAAACTACCTCACTAAATACCTCTCTGAAGGTAACTACTTTGTGTATATATTAAATTTCAAGTAATGATCAGCCCAAGTTTGTTTGTTTTTTTTTTTTAAAGAAAACAAACAGACAAACCAACAACCACTAATTCCAGAGACAAGAACACGAGGGAGATACACTTGCCTATGAGGACTACAGGAACAGATACACCAATAGAAATGGGACAAATTCTCAGCACTAAGGCACAATAGAATCAGTACTGGAGTATGGCTAAAACCTTACTTTACTACAGCATCAAGTGAGGAGTTAACGAGGAGTGTTCCTACGCTCAAAACACTCGGCTACAACATCAGTGAGTTCTGTGGTCAAGAAGCTTCTACCTTAGTGCAGCTGCACACAGCGTTGCTATAGGAGGGGGTTTCAGAGGGCAACGGGGGTGCTCACTTATACCTTACTTATAATTAAGGGTTGGTTCCTAGTTGCTCAACGAAACGGAGTTTTCTTACTCAATTTATCCCTTTACCTTCACTCTTTGTGAAACTATGACACAGTTCGAATGGGAGAAAAGCAGGTGTTGGATGTTGGTGGTCACCGGAGCTGACCAGAAAACCCCCGTTGTTTTTTGGACAGTGGCCAGTGTAGGCCCCAAAATTTGTGACCAGCATAAGGCATGATACAAAACCCACCTAAAACACTTGGCTTAAGTGAGCTTTGGCTCAAACACGCACTTAGCTATGGGGGTTGTGGTTCCACCAGTCAGTTCTCCTGAACTTTAAACAACTTTACCCCACAGGAATAAAATCAAGCACGGGTCTAAGACCAAGAGGTTTTAGGTTTAAAATAAGGGTGTTCTGGAGAGTGTTTTCCAACAGGCCCTCGGCAAGATCTGCACTTGCCCTTAAAAACAGACTATTTCTGGCGCTTGTGGACCTTTGCCATTGCTTTTTGATCCGCTGAGATGCCACGAGTTCAGTCACTGCGAATGGCTCTGGCTGAGAAGCCACCCCAGGACGAAGAAGAGCTCCGAGCTCCCATGGAAACCCACATCCTGGAAATTTGGGCATGGCAAACCCAACGCTGCCGGAACAGTCTGGAAAACCTCTTCCCTCGCCGGAAAGCTCTGGAATGACGGCTGCGGGAGCTGTCCGGCGCCAGCCCCGCGCTCCGCGGCGCAGCATCAGCAGCATCAGCATCAGCAGCATCCCTTCCCGCACTACGCGCGGCGCGGGCCGGCGGCAGCGGCGGCTCCTCCGCGGGCGAGCGCGGGGCTCATGAGGTTCTCGGTGATGTAGGCCACGAGCAGGCAGATGAAGACGAGCATGACGCAGATGGATCCCCCCACGGCCGTCATGGCCACGACGATGTCGCGCATGGCCGCGGGCTCCACGCGGAACTCCACGCACTGCGCGGGCGGCGCGGGGCGCGGCGGGGCGTAGCGCGGCTGCAGGCACAGGCGGTAGCGCACGCTGCCGTGCGCCTCGGCCAGCAGGTAGTCGCGACATGCGGCGCCCAGCTCCACGCTGTCGCAGGGGAAGCGCGTGTAGGTGCCGTCCCACGAGCAGTTGAGCGTGAAGCCGCGCAGGGCGGCGGCGGGGCGCGGCGGCCCCCAGTGCCGCAGCCCCCACTGCAGCAGCACGCTGCCGTTCCGCAGCACGTTGGCCACCAGCGCACCGCCCGCGGAGCGGTGGGCGCGGCACCCCCGCGCCGCGCACTGGAAGCCGCGGGCCGGCGGGCGGAAGCAGAGCCGCGCCCCCGCCGCCGCCGCGCCATCGCCGCCCACCTTGTAGGGGCACCACGGCTCGTCGGGGTCGCGGTCGGGGTCGGGGTTGGGGTCGGCGACCCCGAGGCACAGCAGGGCGAGCAGCGGCGGCAGCAGGCTGGGCGTGCCGGGCATGCCGGCGGCCGCCGCATGGAGCCTCGGAGCGCGGGGCCGGCGGACGCGCGGGGCGAGCGGAGCTCCGCAGCCGCCGCGGGGCCGCCAATGGAGAGGCGGTGCCGGCGTTAACTCTCGCCGGGCTGCGGAGCACCCGCCCGCTGCGGCCGCTTGTGGCCGCCCGGACGCGGCTCTCGGGGCTCCGCACGGCGCACGGAGCGCTGAGACCCCGCGGGGGCGGGCACGGGGAGTGCTGGGACCCCGCAAGGGCCGGCACAAGGGGATGGTGAGACCCCGCGGGGGCGGGCACGGGGGATGCTGAGACTCTGAAAGGGTTGATACAGGGATGCTCAGACACCACAAGGGCCGGCACGGGGGATGCTGAGACTCTGAAAGGGTTGGTACACGGATGCTCAGACACCACAAGGGCCGGCACGGGGGATGCTGAGACTCTGAAAGGGTCGGTACAGGGATGCTCAGACCCCACAAGGGCCGGCACGGGGGATGCTGAGACTCTGAAAGGGTCGGTACAGGGATGCTCAGACACCACAAGGGCCGGCACGGGGGATGCTGAGACTCTGAAAGGGTTGGTACACGGATGCTCAGACACCACAAGGGCCGGCACGGGGGATGCTGAGACTCTGAAAGGGTCGGTACAGGGATGCTCAGACCCCACAAAGGCCGGCGCGGGGGATGCTGAGACTCTGAAAGGGTCGGTACAGGGATGCTCAGACCCCACAAGGGCCGGCACGGGGGATGCTGAGACCCCTCCGTCCCTCCCCCGGCGCTTGGGGGGGACTGCTCAGTCCAGTCTTGCTCGAGTTGCAGATTTCATTCCACACCAAAAAATGCGGTTTGTTGTTTGTTTTTTTTTAAATTTACATTTATTTTTAATTTTAATTAATTTTAAATTGGTCCGTGGTTTTGATCTGGTTTTACATAGGATCCTGCTTTAATTTTTATAGCAGAACAGAAGCATTTGTCTATATTTAACCTGTAAAACACAATAATTCTCACGTCACATGGTTAAAACCCTCAGAAATGTGCCTTTGGATGGCCGGGAGGTGCCTCTGTCCCCGGGGGCTGACACCAGCAGGACTTCGGTCCATGGCAGGGCTGGGGAAGGTGACAGAGCTCCCCTTCAACTGACGCAAACCTTGTTCAAAAAAATGGAGCTTACACGGCTTTTATTTTATTTTTTAGATAGTGATAACCGCACACCCAGCCTGCTTTAGCCTCTTGGCTTTGGGAATTCAGATAAACCCGGCACGGATGTAAGAGAGGGAGAAAGACACGAGACCCTCCCAGGAGGTCAGCTGAGAGCAGGGATAACTCTGGGTCTTAGTGCACACCCTGAGACAGAAGGAACAAGGATACTCCTCTTCCTGCTGCTTCCCCCAAATGCCATTTCCTCCCTCTGCAGCAGGACCAGCCCTCCATCCATCCCTGGATGTGGAGCCAGCAGCTGATTTTGCAGCACAGGAGGAGACAGCAGTGCTCCATCCCAGCACTACACCGTAATTAATGTTCTCTGAACGACCATGAGAGAGGTACACGAGAGTATTGACTTGTCTAAATGTGGAAAGAAAAGAGCCCTGATGAAGCAATAATAAAAATACAGGCTTAAACAGTGTTTGGAGATCCTTTGAGCTGTTAAATTGGTAAAAGTTGCTTTAAGTCCTTTGTTTTCTGAGTAGCAGGGAAAAAAAGCAACATTTCTTTTTGTTTGTTTTGATCAGGTTTTACATAGAGTTGTGTTCCAGATTTTATAGCAAAACATAGGCATTTGTCTATATTTAACTTGTAAAATAGAATAATTAACATATTACTTTGTCAGACCCTCAGAAATGTGCCTAAACACACTGCTGTAGTTCTTCAATGTGTTACCTATTTGGAAACACAAGATCTGCAGCTTACTGTGTATGTTTCCTTTAAAAACAAAATTTTAATTGTCTTATGTAAGTCGAAAATACACCAAAAATAAGATCCCGAGGCCTATTTTTATTGCATAGCCTAAACAAACCCAAACCCAAACCATGCATGGAAGGCGATGCTTGCATATACACAAAGTGTAATTTGCAGCAGTGTGGAATTTGTGTCAGTAATTTTGCCTTCTGCTGCATTGAACATGAATGGTCTGACATCAGGACACCTTCTCCTGCTGGATTTTTCAAGTGTCTGGTTCCTAAGGAAATCTTTAAGTAATTTCAATTTAATTTAATTTCGATTTTCAATTAATTTCAATTTAATTTAAGTAATACCAAGTACGTTGCAAGTTGTTTCCACATCTAGTTTTAAACTGGATTTAATGGGAGTGTCTCCTACCCTATGGAAAGTTGCCAGAAATCTCTTTTGATACCAAGAGGGACCAATGGGAATCAATAAAAAAATAGGATCAGCATAGAAAAGGAAGCTGAAGGTGGGGTTATGGCTTGGAAAAGACTCGGTTATTGGAGCAGGAAGAGGTGCTGTGCTGCTGAAGGCACTTCTTGGCAAATTTACGTGTGGAATTCCAGCCAGGATGCAAAACTGGAGACCTGATGGCCCTTCCTGAGAAATGTGAGCATGTTCAGGAAGTGGCTGAAGCCAAACCAAGCAAGTTTTTCCTCCTTCAAACTTTGTGTCCTTCTCCTGACAGCGATGAAGAGCAGATTGTACTCCAGAGCTGTCATCGTTTCCATCTCCAGGGAAGAGATCTGGCAGCAGTCTCTGTGGTTGCTTGTGATTAACAACTCACTCTGAGTTCTGGTGGGAGATCCAAGGGTCTGGAGCGTGGTGCAGGGAAGGAAAATGGTTGGCACAGCAGTGAAGACCCTGAACCCATCAAAAAATTCATAACACTACAGGTTAACTACACCTTCTGCTGCACTTTTGGCCTTGCACTCTGTCTCTGAGCAAAAACCCAATTCTGTATGCCAGAGCCAAGCAAGTCCACATGCTTTGGCTTGGTCAGCCTGCCTCTGCTGGCTTCATGTGAATCCTTTGTCTCATTGTTTGCTCTCTTAGCAATCCATCTGTTTCCTGAGACCTTGTTCCGTGCCCCAGTCTGCAGTAAAACTCAGCCTGGCCTTTCCATGTCATCGCTTCAACATTCTGCTGCTCAGGCCAAACCCTGTGATCTGCTTTAGACATTGAACCCCCAGCAGCATCCCAGATTGCTTTACAGGCCTCCAGACAGACCCAGCACCACGGGGTTTTGGCTTTTCTGGTTCTCCTCCACTGGGTTTGTTGTCTCTTCTTAGAGGAAACAGGGAACGAGTATTAAAACAGGGGCGACTCGCTATGGGCCAGGCAACAAAGCCCTGACAACCTACAGCTCACAATTTATGCAACACTCTGCTAATTTTAGTCTCAGATATGGCCAGGGCAGACAATCCCCAGGGCAGAGATGCTTGCTCTCAGCTAAGGGCAGCATATGACATATGGTTCCTAAAGCATCCTCCAAGCTTCGCATTCAGGGCTGAGTTGCCACAGTTCCCTCCAAGTCATAACTTTGAGGATTACTCATCCTAGACATGCAAACGCAGAGAATCTGCCTCCTAATTTAGATTATCCTGCAGCCTGAATCAGCGAGCAGCCTCACCCCCACCGGGCTTCTATTTCCAGTGCTTGATTCACTCCCAGTGAGGGCTGAACCTCCCTGCTCTGGCAGTGCCAGGCTAAGGGAGAGCAGTGAATGAGAGGAGCAGGCAGGGAGAGCTGTGCTGAGCACAGCTGGGGCAGCCTGGGCACGGAGCTTTGGCACTGGGGCCACGCCTGTGTGGTCAGGGATGCTGCTCTGACCTGGGAAACAACAGCATCTCAGCAGCCCAGCTGGGAATGAGAGGCAGTTTTGATCAGGATGCTCTGAAGCAGTAACTGCAACCACAGCTGATGTGCTGTGAGTGTGCTATTTATAGAGGAGCCTTGCCTCACACAGCAGGGCTGCCAGGAGAAAGCACTAACGCAGCATTAACCATCTCAGGGCATTTTGGATATCTTAAACCCCACCAGAGTTTTGCAGGGAGCTCCTTGCTGGGCTCGATGAGCAGCTCTGGCACTTGGTTAAAAGATAATTTCCTAAACTCTGGCACCTTGCCTTATTCTGCTCCACTCTACCCCGGAGTTGGAGTTGCACAGCTGATTGTACTGGTAAGAAACACAAGCAGAATCAAAACAAAGAACAAAAAAGTCCTATGGAATGTAAATTTCAAGCTCCATTACAACCAGTGGAAGAAAAACTAATCAATGCTGTCAGAATGAAAAAGGCTGAGCTTATTGGGAAATAAATACTGTTTTTCCCAGTGTCTAAAAGTGCTTGCAAAATATGCCACAAACAAGGGATTAAAAAGAGCCCAACTAATTCAAACAGAGAACAAAGATGCTCTGATTTTTTACCAGGTGATGACATTCAGCCACAAGCTGTGTTTGATGAGTGAGGTTCCAGAGTCTGAGATTTCCAACGTGGTGATGAGGAAGCAGGAGACAGCTCAGACACAGGGTCTGGCACAGGGCAGGGGGTGTGACAGCTCTGCCCTGTTCTTATCACTTAAAAAAGGTCCTGGGCTTTGACATATCGTGATTAAGCCCATTCTCCTTTCATTTTAAATTCCACCTGACTGTTCCTTCTTTCTCCCTGAGGTCAGGTAAGATGTCTTTTGGAGGCCAAGTAAAGTACCACAAGTTTCAATCTACTGCATCAACACAAGAAATACCCAACTTGCCAATTAAAAAGGAGCAAAATTTATCTCAGTTCCCAGTCAAACACTGGGAGACTGGAAATAAGCCAAGTAGGTTGGAACTGCATTCCTTGGGCTGCAAATATTCCTTCTTTCCCGTTTCTTGGTGTGGCTGTCCCTGTCTTAGGGCTGTCTTAGCTCAGGCCATCCCTCACCTCCAGGGGCCCAGGACATCAGGGTTCCATGGCAACAGCATTCCATGGGGACACTCCGAGCCCAGCAGGACTGTCACAGCTCAAAGCCAAGGAAAGGAGAACTCTACAAGGATCTGCTCCGAGTCTCTGGAGGGTCTCTGCACCAGGGAGGGGGTCCAGGTGTTCCCATCCACACACACACACGCTGCTGGCCATGGCTGGTGCTCTTGCACAGCTCCAGACAAAGAGCAGGAAACTTCTTCTGATTCCCTCCCCACCCTACTCAGAGGGGAGCAAAGGGTGTGTGTTAAAGAAACACTTCTGAGTAAAGTAATTTATGAAGACAGATTCTTTTGTATTAGAGATCAGTCGAGTGAGTCCAGGGACCAGCTCAGGCACCCCTCCGCTACCCAGGGGGGTGAAAGACACCCCCCAAAACCCACCAAAGAAACCCTCTCCAGCTTCGAAAGGGGATGTGAAAAACAAGAGGGTGGAGAACACAGTAAATCAAAAAGTGCTTCCAAGAAAAGCAGCAGGATAAGATCATTCCCAGTCTGAGAGCGCTCCCAATCGCCCGGGGAGGCAGCGGCGGCCCCACACCGAGATGGAATTCTGGTCTGCAAACCCCCTGCAAGGGCCTGCAGACAGTTTCCTCCTCCTGCCTTTGTTCTGGGCAGTGTTTAATACAGGAGCCAGTTCCCAGGAGGAGTTCCCATCCCCTCATTCCTGCAGTATCCCGTTTTCCTTCAGCAGCTTTCAGAAGTAGTCATCCTTCTTGCCACCAGCTCCCTGCATTCCCACACGGTCCCTCCGCTCTTGGACAAGCTCCAGGTCATCGTTGTCATCCACCTCACCTCCATGATCCTCCTGGGGGCACAGGGAACAGCCAGGAAGGAAAAATCAGCAAGGGAGACCCTAAATGAGAGCACACCACGCTGCTCCCAAGCACAGCTGTCCCACCAAAGCAGCCCAGCTTTGGAAACCTGGGAAAACAGGGAAGAATCCACCTCTGCCAGGGACCTTCAGGTGTCACTGGCAGGACACAGAGGTGTTGCCATGATCAGCCAGGGTGTTTTAAGCACATTTAATATCCTGGCAGTACAATGCAACTTTGATGTCTCAGCCTGTTGCCTCTGCTGCATGAGGAGCTGATACGAGGAGCTGATAGGAGGAGCTGATATGAGTGGCAGATATCCTCCATCCACCACGTTTAAAACGTGTCACAAACCCCACCCATGATGTGCAGCAGCCAGCACAGCCTCCATGGATGGTTTTAGCTCCAGCCATCCAGTGTAGACACCTACAAGAGGCCTGGATTCACACAGGGGAAGGAGACCTGACACCACCTCTGCTCTGCCCACTACTTATTTCCCCACTCCCTTCATTCCCAGTGGGCAGCCCAAACCTTTAACTCCTCAGCAATCCTGATGAAACTGCAGAAAAAACCCTCAGGAGCCACTCACAAAGGGCAGGGAGAGAATGAATGAGGCTGGAAGAGGATTCATTTCTATCTCTATGAGCCAGAAGGCATCAGGGTGATCCTCTCTAGCCCGTACTTGAAGAAACACATTGAGCGGGCCTTGCTGCACTGGCACAGCCTGTGATTCCTCCTGCAATTCCTCCTGTAATTCCTCCCAGTTGCTGCTTGGGAAGTATCCCACAGCTGAGCTGCTGCAGGTGGATGCAGACCGAAAGGAGGACGGGACACAGGGCACAAAGGGTGCTCTGAACACTGGGAAAAGGGAGCAGTGGGCTCCAGGTTTGCTCTGGAGACCTCACTGAGCAGGCAGAGGCAGACCTGGAATCCCTAAAAGCTGAGTCCTCCCCAGCTCCTGGCTGCCAACACACCCAGGTGATGCCACACCAGAGAGGGAAAGAGGAAGAACCTTGGTGTCGTACAATTTCTTGCTCCTGATCTTCTTGGTAGTCATCCAATGGGTCTTCCCTGGGCTTGGCAGGTCTGCCAGCATCCTGAAAAACACAGCCAGACACAGTTGAGAGTGCCCCAGCCTGCTCCCATTCCCTGCCAGGGACACAGCTCCCTGGATCAGAGCCCCAGCTCTGGAAGTCTGGGCTGCGCTGGGAATCAGGGGGAGCAGAGGGACAATCAGGCAACCCCAACTCCATTTACTTTCTTCACCCAGTCTCTTTTCCCACCTGCTGGCAGCTCCTTCCACTTGGAGAAGGAGGTCTCTCCTGCAGCAGGAGGGCCCTGGGGCTGTTGCCTCAAGCCCCAGGACTCAGGGAAACTTTGAGGGTAGAGCTTTAGTGAGTACAGCACAGCCAGATCTGAAAGCCAGGTATTTATGCCACTAATTCTTTCCACATTTGCACCAATCTCAAGGAGGTGCTGCTCTGCTGGTGCCAGCATCTCTCTTCTATTTGATTTCATTGGCCTGGATTTCTTTTTTTCTTTCTTAATCCCACTATTAATCATGATTTTAGAGCCTGACAGATAAAACACTCCTTTTTTAAACGTTCAGCTGCTTGTCAAAACAAATGAACATTTCCCTGATGCAGAGTCTGGCTTCAGGCAGCAAGAAACACTTTGTTAAATAAATGGATTCCATCTGCAAGGAGGCAAACAAGGAGGCAGAGCTCTCACATGTTGTTGCTGCTGCCAGGAGCCTTGGACAGGGCTGCACTGACCAGCACCGAGCACAGACTCAGATTATTGTCTCTGGTTCTGGTCCCAAGGGCATGAAAAGTCCCAGCCCCTCTCCAGGAGCAGCTGGGAGTGAGCCATGCCCTATTCCACATCTCTCCAGCCATGAAGGTGTTGCAAATGCCGGGGGGGACTTAACAAGCAGAGAGGACGAGGCCAGAGCAAGCTCTGGCACTTGGTTAAAAGATAATTTCCTAAACTCTGGCACCTTGCCTTATTCTGCTCCACTCTACCCCGGAGCTGGAGTTGCACAGCTGATTGTACTGGTAAGAAACACAAGCAGAATCAAAACAAAGAACCAAAAAGTCCTATGGAATGTAAATTTCAAGCTCCATTACAACCAGTGGAAGAAAAATTAGGTTGGTTTTGATCAACCTGCTAAAGAGCTTTCTCCTGCCTGCCACATCCTCCCAGTGGGATTATGGATCCATCCAGGAATATGATGTTTTCCTTTCAGTCCTTAAGCTCTCTGCCCACCCACCCACAGCTGGGCATCCCTCCCTGGCCCTGCTGGTTGTCCCAGTCAGTCACCTTTGGTGGCTTCTCCTTGGACTCTTCTTTGATGCTGGGCTCCTTGAACTTCTCCGAGCCTCCCACCTTCTCCTCAAAGTCGGGTCTCTCCAGCTCAGCCTCCTCAAACTCATCCTCACCTTGGTTATTGGGGTCCTGGGCAGGATCTGCAGCATCATCTGGCATCTGGACAGGAAAAGAAATACCTGGCAGGACATTCCCTCAGGAGGCAGAACAATCCCTTCCCCAGTGAGCAGGAGCACCGGCCTGGAGCACTTGGTTGCACCTCACCAAGCCTGTTAGTGTTTGTTCAAAAAATCCCCAAACCAGTCTTTGTTATCCCTCTGAATCCCTCCAGATCCAAGGAGTTTGGAGTTGCACATGATAGAAACTTCTGGGTCATTATTGATTTATTGGATTCTTATTCCAAGCCAGATGAAACGCGGCAGCAGCCTTTTCACAGCCAGGCTGGAGCAGCCTGGGATCGTGGAGAGTGTCCCTGCCATGGCAGGGGGTGGGATGAGGGATTTTTAAGGTCCCTCCCAGAGCACTGAGGGGCTTTATGATGCTGTGGTTACTCACCATGGGCTCCTGGACAACAGCCTCTTTCTGTGAGTGCTCGTTCTCCTCCCTCTCGATCACTCCTGCATCTGCAAGGGACAGGGACGGGGACAGGGACAGGGACAGGGACAGTCAGTGGGGTCTCCTTAAAGCCACTGCCACCAGTCTGGTGGTTTATCTCGACCTGCTTGAGGCAGCCAATGCTCTGTGAGTGTGTGCAGAGGAATTCAATGCCATGAATGAAACATTTCCATACCCATTTCCAGCTCCTCCTCATCCGCCCTCTCCTTCTCTACCCCCTGCTCTGGCCCTCTCCTCGGGCTGGGGGGCTGGGGGCTGCCCCTCTGCACCTCCTGCCCGGCCTTGGGGGCAAAGTGAAGGCTCTTGGGGTACCCATGGGCTTGTTCCTCGTCCATCTGGGCGTTCACCTTGCTAACGAGGTCCTTCCAGCTGCAACCAAACAGAACCCCCGGCCTCAGTATATGTTCCATAAAACCATTTCATAATGGCAAGCAGAGCAAAAAAATACTCCAACACATGCAGAAGTCTGGCTTAATTTAACTTCTTTTGGTCAAAACTAGCAGGTTGTATTAATTACCGTGATATCTGCTTGGAAAAGAACATTTAATATGGCACAGAGTACGAAATAAGTTCTGCTTTGTAAATACAATTTATGGTAGAACTCCCTTAATATTATTCATATGACAATGACATCCATGTAGCAGTAAACTCCAATTCTGAATAGATTCTTACTCCTGCCTCACACATACCCAAACACACACGTCTAAGGGTTTAAAAGCACCGAAACCACAAGTCTCCTTTATTGTCCCGATGTCATGGAAAATGAAGATGCTGCTAAAGTAAAATGAATGCTTCCCAAATAGCTCAATAGCCTTAGTCAGGGACAGCTTCAGAAGCAAAGAAGGGATGACATCCCAGTGGTAGAGACTCAAAAATAAGTGAAGCAAAACCTTTTAACCCCAGTAAGTTACAGCAGTTCCAAGCAGGATGACTGCTTGCTCCAGCCTGTCCTCTACATGAGATTTAAAAACCTATTTAAGACATTTCAGGTTTTAACTGATGGAAAGGACAAATGGCCTGAGCTTCAGCAGCTCTTTAAGCCAGCACACAAACTCTCCAGTGAGGAAAATCCCAACCCAGCCCTCAGCTCAGACTTCCCCATTATAAAACCATTAAAATGCCAGTTGGCCACCAGGAGCTCATCTGGAACCCGCTGGTCAGAGCCTCCCAGGGCAGCAGTTCCTGGCTGTGGGGCCCCTTTGTGCTCTGCTGCAGCCCCGTGTTGCTCTTGGCTCTGGCAGGGTTGGGTTGTGTGCTCCTTATCACAAATCTCAGCCCGTGTAAACAACAGCCTCCAGCTGCTCTGTAACTCCTCGGTGAGAGCTCCAGGAAAAGCAAAGCACACCAGACACCCCGGGGTCCCTGTTCTCCCCGAAATCCCTCGCCAAACAAATCAATATTTGCATTTTCTGCCTCACATGGTGACAGGAACCTGGCTGGGCTCTGCATGGTGAGGAAAGGCCATTCTGCCATCACAACCCTCACCTTCAGTCACAGCCACGCCCGGCCCTGCCTGCAGCAACCACAACATCCCCGGAGCTGTTCCAGCTGTGTCCCTGCAGATGTGATTTATCCCAGCACTTTGGGGAGGACGTGGCCAGTTAAAGAAATAAGCAAAGCACAGTCTCTGCCCTCGAAAGGGCACAGGTTAAGTGAACAGACAAAAATAGAAGGGAAGAAAGGGCAGGATCAGGCTGTGTCTAGAATGAAATCCAGAAGTTTCCTCTACAGATAAAACAGAAATGAAATCCTGTTTGCTCCAATAAACTGAACAGACACGACCTGCACACACTCAGGGGATAAATAAGTTCAAGGAGTAACTTTTTTCACTATTTTCAGAGTCACTTTTTGGATTGTGGCCAGACTTTGATTTATTGCAGCCACAGAGAGACATTTTCTTCCTTTTGCAGAACAGAGCAGTCTCCTGCCAGTGCTGCTGAGACAATAAACAGCTTCCCCTGTGCCTGCACAGCATCCACTGGATCCTGGGCCCTGACCAGACTCCCAGGAATTCCACCAATACCAGTAACACACCAAAAAAAAGCTGTTCCTCCAACATCTTTCAAACAGACCCACAATAAACACAAGGAGAGAGAGACCTGGGATGTTCCTGTTTGGTATCTTCACCCCGAACGCTGAGACTGGAAGAGTTTTGTGTCACCAACCTTTGCATTTGCACCTGTCTGTTCCCTGCTGAGTGGTGGCTGTCCAGCATAGGAGGTTTTTCTGCTGGAGAGGGCTGTCTTGGGTCGGCCAGGGACAGCCCAGGAGCCTGGCTCTCCTCGTGGCTTCGCACCTGGATGCGCATCACCATCTTCACGTCCTGCAGAGGAGACACAAGGATACACCTGGGATATCAAATACCTCCCAAATCTGGACAGGTTTATGGGCCAGAAAATCCTTTATCAAAGAACAAACATTCTGAAATGATCCCAAAGAAATCAACAGTCCTGCCCACCCTGCAGTAGAAGACTCCTCCTTAACACAGCCAAAAAGGAATCATTCAGATCCTACGTGACCCGGGCTTGTATGGGGTAGGTGAATCTCCAGGAAAAGAGGAACAACAAAACTACCTTAAAACACCCCCACACATTGACATTACTGTAATTAAAGCCCAGCCACACTGCAATTATTGTCTTTTTTTAGAGATTTGCAGTCCATAACTCCCTCTCAACCACCCCAGGAAGGCTGGGAGCGGGGGGCTGCCGTGATGATTTACTCTTTGCACACTTCACAGAAGAACCCCTGAGCCTGGCTGTGAAACCACCAACTCCTCAGCGTGTTAAACCTGAGGCCAGCACCACCCACACTCACAGCACCACAAATCCCAGAACTCTGAGCTCTTCACAAGCCAAGACCACACAAAACCAGTGCGGAACCTACTGGGTTCCCGTTGGGCAGGCTGTTCATGGTGCGGGTGAACCTGACCATGTGGCCGTCCCCGTGCCGCGCTGGCCAGGCTGGCACGGCCTCTGGCAGCGAGTTGGCATCGTGTGCTGGGGCTGGCTGGGTGAAGGGCACCTGTGGCTGTGGCCTGGGGCCGTCGTGGCTGTGGGATCCCTGCCCCGCCGGCTGCTGAGCACCGGGCGCCGCGGAGGGCAGCGCGTTCCCGGCCGGACGGTTCTCCTGGCTGGCCTGGAAAGCCTGCAAGGAAGGAAGGAAGGAAGGACAAGAGTGAATTCTCAGCTGGAGGGAGCTGGGATGGTTATTTTAAAGCCCCAGGAGCCCTGCAGAATGCTGCTCCCTGGGTTTTTCTGGGAATACCACACCTTCTGCCTCCCCGGCTGCAGCTGGCTGCTGGCTGGCAACAGGGGCTGCTGTCCCTTCCCACCTCCTCCTCCTCCTCCTCCTCCTCTCAAGCCTGGCATCTTCTGGAGAGCTTCCTTGAGCTGCCTGAACTCTTCCATCTGGGCCTGAAGGGGGGAGAAGGACATGGAGAAACCTCACACAGGGTTAAACATCTCCCTGCTGGCAAAAGCCACTCTTTGGCAGAGGTACATTCTAAAGAAAATCTGTATTTTATCCATATGAAAGGTTGGAGAAAATCCACGACCATTAATGACAAACCCAGATTTCCCTCCAGATTTCATGGATATTCTGCATTTCCCCTTTGTGAAGTGCTGAGCTGTTGCACTGATCCTTTTCCTGATGCTGTTCAGTGCAGGAGCCATGGATTAACTCCTGCCTTGGCACATGGATTGTATCCTGGCACTCCTGGCCTCCCTCTCCTCCTGTACCTCCAGGTCACCTCATTTCCTTCCAGTGGAGGCATTTCCCCCTGGATGTGCTCATCCCAGCAGGGCTGACAATAATTGGCATAATCCTTCCTGACAATCCAATTTACTTTGCAAGACAAAGGAAAATCGATTCTCCTGGACTGGGTAAGCAAATGCAACCCTCCTCTCTCTCCTGCAGCTTCTTTCATTCATCCCCAACCCTGAAAAGTAGGGCTTGAAAAAGCCAAAAGCCACTCAGGAAAACCTCCTCATTTCCACCCTGGTTATTTATAGGAAATTGAGGGGGGAGACCTTTTCATGTGCTGGAAATGGACCAAATTAGGGACTTGGCAGAGTGGGAAAACTTCCAAGCAGCAAGCAAAGTTTAGCAGGAAATTAATTCCTGAGCAGGCTCTGTTGATTTCAGTTCTTCCCTCTGAAATATGACCTTAAAATTAACATTAAAATCCAAATAAACACCAACAAAACCCCTCAGCAAAGCAAACATAAAAGGAACAAGGAAAAGGCAGCCAAGAAGAGTTCCTGGGATGTGAACTCATTGGAAACTTCCAGTCAGGACAAACCAGATGGAGGCAAAACTTGTACCCATCAATTCACCATCACTTGGAAGTATTTGGGATGTGGGGAGGCATTCCAGGGCTGGGAATTCAGGGACTTTGGGCAGCAAACTTGTATTTTCAGCTGCTGGGACAGATTCCAGGCTGGAGAATTTTACAGAGTGGATCTACACTCCCAACACCTCCCAGCACTGTTTCAGGCAACTCACCACCCTGGAATACAGCTGGTGGCAGGATTTACTGTTTAGAGAAGATTGGAATGCAGAGCCCAGGTGGTTACCTGGGCATTGAGGAGCTGGGTGTGAACCTCCTGGTGGGCCTTCCTGAGGAGCTTGCTCTCTTCTCTGAGTTTAAACACCGTGTCTGCAGGAGGAGAAGAAGAAATTTCCTTAAAAGAGGGATTTTTTCAAGTGCAGCATCTCCCTTTCTCACCACAAATTCCTCTTCACCTCACAGATCCCTCCAAGCCCAGCAATTACAAACCTGCTCATCATTCCTTCCAGCACTCCCAGGAATTCCTTCTCTCCAGACTCTTTCCTAACTCCTGCTCTCAGCTCAGGCTCTCACTCTGTTTGCCACAGGAGTCAGATAATTTGGGTTTTTACTCCACTTCCCCCTTGCAGATGAAGAGAAGGGGGAGCAGGGAGTCACTGCCCCTTCCTGGAGGAACTGGAAGCTTAAGGAAGAACCCCAAGAGGGATGTGCCAGCTCTGCTGAGCCCACAGATTCCCTCCTGCTGCACAAAGAAGCTGCCTCTTGATGGTACCAACCAAAAAAAAACCCCATGACCCACTTGGAGAAAATAATCATGGGACAGTTCTGTCCTCAGGCATGTTTATTCCTGGGCTTTTAAGGAACAGTTGTGCCTTGCAGCCTCCAGGTTGGGCTTTTTCAAGCTCTTTGCACACTCCGGAGTGCTTCAGCTCCAGAGCACGCGATGTGCCGGGGTTTGGATGTCACCGTGTACCCTCGGATGGAAAGGAAAGGCTGTGTCCCAAAATGCCAGCCTTATTTTGGATCCTGGATCTCTCAGAATATCCCCAGAGCAGGATGAACTGGGGTTTCTCTGCACTATGGGCTGGGATGGGAATTTTTCCATGACTGCAATAGGATGAATTGCACACAAGGCTCAAAATTACAGATATTTCTGATTACAGGGGGTTTCTTTTCTTTATATTCAGCCCTGAGAGAACACATTTCACCTCTGAGGTTGGGTGCTGTGCTCTTGCCTTGCAGTGAAGGTTGACATCAAACTGAGAATGGAGCTCTCAGTGAGAGACAATCTAGCAAAAACCCCTCCATCCCACTCTAACAATGTGCATTTCAGGAAGAGAGACAATAAAATATTTAGGTTTCACTTATTTGTCCTCAATTTCCCCCCTTCCAACCCAAAAGCTCATCAGATATTACACTGGGCTTTGCTGAGCAGAGGAAAAAACCCAAACACACAGGAGCAGATTTTGATGTTCCAGACCTCATCAAGTAAGAACAGATGCAAACCTTAAAAGCCCCACAATGTAATTAAACAGCAGAATAAATAAAAACCACTCTTTGGGAATTAAAGAATTGGATCAGCATTGCCTACAACACTTGCACTATTAAATTGCACTTTACAGACCTACACCATTAATTACAAAAAGTGTGTTTCATTTTGCTCCCAAGCTCCAATGCCAGAATTTGCAGGATTTATTCCTGCACCACCACCTGAGGCAGGACAATGCTCCAGCTGAGGCCAAGACACTGCACATTGTCCCACAAAATTGTTCCTGGGGGTGTTTTTGGGGGCCTGCAGAGGAATCTCTGCCCTCTCTTGATCCCAGTCCTTCCCCTGCCTGGTGTTTTCTCAGTTTTTATCACCCTCACCCTGCAGGTTGGTGACCTCGCTGTCCTTCTCCTGCTGCAGCTGGGCAAATTTCTGGCTGTGGGTCTCCAGGCTCTTGCGGTGTTCCAGTTTCAGGCTGTTGTGCTGCAGCTGCAGGTCCAGCAGCTGCTTCTTGACATCGTCGTGCTGGTTCTGGGTGGGAGAAGAAGGGACAGAGTCAGAACAAGAGGAGTGATTTAGCTATTGCCAAGTGTGTGTTTAATGAGTTGCTTGAGGGGGCAGCCAGAAATCCCAGGTACAATCAAACACTCTCTGTGCTCGGTGGTCCAGGGGAAGATGTGAAATGCCAACTAAATTCCACTTTGGGAAGAGGTTTTGGGGGTCTCCTTGGAGGCAGAATTGGTGACAAGTCCCTTTCTGGGACAGAGTCAGGAGCTGCACCTGCTCCTCCCTGCAGGAATCCATCGCAGTGCAGGCCTTGACATCTGCTGGTATCAAACCACATCCCTGTGGAACACAAATCCAAGGGCTTTCCCAGAGATCCCAGACATCTGAAGGACATTCCCTGCTCCTTGCCATGGAGCACCAGCACACTGCAGGATGGGAATTGTCACCTTTGAACAGGGACAGGGTCTAATTCCCGTGACCCTCCTCAGGGGTTGGACACACACCTGGACACCCAGCGGTTTTCCCTCTGCTTGCTTTGCTTCCCAACAGCCTGGAAGTTCTCCCAGCCACTCCTCAGAGCTGCTACAACAGGAGGGGAGAGCTTGTGCAGGGATCCTCTGGCAGAACCCGGGGAGAGCCCATGTTCCCCACAGCACCCCAGGGCTCGCAGGCATCCGGTTCCAGGGTAACGAGACTCTCACAAGTCCATGGACTATTCCAAGCAGGCCAAGGATTCACCAGATAAAAGTGGGCTGGAAAGCTGCTCTCTTCTCCCCTCCCCTCTTGCAGAGCCCGGGAACAAACCACACAGAAACATCCTTTTGCTGGGACCCGCTGAACCAGAAATCACCTCCTTTTATTTTGTTACCATGGTAACCCAGAGATTCCTTCCACATCCAGTTTGTCAACACCAATTATGTATGCAGATTGACTGGCTCTCAGGTGAACCCTGGCCCTGCCACACAATCCCTCCTCAGGACTCAGGCAGCCATTTCAATCAGGCTTCCGGGGAGGGAAAAAAAATACAAATCTTGTTTTAAAAACCCCAAACCTCTAAATGCTATCGATGCTCGCGTCTATCTCCAGGAAAACAAAGTGTCTGTGGCCCAGGCATCCCCCCTGAAGCAATTATCCTCCACTTAAAGAGATGTAGCTGTGCTCCAAAAATACAGGCAGTGCAGAGGAAAAGATGGAGGGGTCCCAGAGACAGAACAAAGAAGAGAGACAAGAATGTCAGGTTCATCAGATCACAAGATCCAGAGGCAAAATAAAGAGAAATGGAGACTCCTGCTTTGGCTTTCAAAGGTACTTAGAGCTCTCATCAGAGCCCCTAGCAGAAAGCACTGCAGAGGAACCCCTTCCCTAAAATCATTTTGATACCAAACACATTGGAAGCCACAGCATTAGCAAGGAAGATTGATTTAAACAAGAAACTCTTGTGAAGTTCAAGGAATTTTAAGTCCTCATCAGCTCAGGCCAATTAATTTCTAAGCCACATTCTGCCTGCAAGGTGATGTGCATAATTAGTGTCCCCAGATTGCTCCCAGGCAGGAAGAAGGGGGGAAATATTCGTCCTCTGACAGCAGCAGGAGGCTGGGGAAGGAGAGAAGTGGGGACCATCCCCACTCCCAGCTGCTTTCTGAGGCTGTCTGGGACCAGAGTGTGCAAACTCCAGGAGGAATCCAAAGGTGCTGCTGCAGGAGCTGCAGGCAGGAGGTCTGGAACACCCCACGTGGGATTGCTTTTCAGAGAATTCAATTATCTGCGAGCCTGACTGAGTCAGTCCCACCAAGGCCAGGTATCCTGAGGAACCCAGGAACCTCCCATGTCCACCTGAGTGAGAATATTCCCTTCCCCAGCTCACAGTTCTGCTGTTTTACTCAGTCAAGCAGCAGCTGCAGGACACAGCCCATGGATGTTGTGTAAATGATGTTTAGTGCAGCTGGGGTGAGGGATGAGATGCTGTCCTGGCATTTCTGGGTCCCTCACAATGCAAAACAGGGAAATCATATCATTCCCAAGGCAGCTCATGTCCCAAAAATCAGGAGATCTTGCACTCAGCTGGAAGGATTCAGAGCACCAACTTCTCTCATCATTAAACAGCAGAGAGTGCCCAGGATGTTTCAAATCTCTCTCCCCAAGGGAGAAATGATCAGGTGAAAAAGGCAATAACAGCACCTCAAACCCAGCTATTTCTGCCCTGATTTAACTTTGTGGACAGCAACTGGACAAAGTACACTCAATAAGCTGGATGTTTAACCCACAAGCAGAGGAAGGCCACACCTCATTTTTCATGCTCCAGCAGCTTCAGGAAGTCCATGTCAGAATTCCTTGGCCTGCTGCAGGGAATGCCAGGATGCCTCCTGCAGTGATGGCAGCAAAGCATTTTCATCTCCACTCATGAGGAAGAAAGGACTTGGAGGAGAAAGCCCGGCCCCAGCAGGAACCCAGACACAGGCAACGACTCCAGCTGCTATTTTTGGGCAAAGTCAAGCCCCTCACCCCTCTGTGCCAGCTCCAGATGTGGATCAGCCACCGAGGGAGGACTCCAGCACAGAGCAGGGTGGCAGCAGTGGCCAGGAACACCACAGCCAGATGTGCTGGTGTGGCTTCATGGAACCCTTTGGTCACATTTGGGACCTCCAGCTCACTTGCTTCTGTTCAGCATGACGTGTCCCATTTCCTAGGTGATGACATTCCTGGCAGCAATCTTCCTCCTGAGCAAGCCAGCTCCACTGGGAAGCATTTTTGCCTGGGCCCCAGTGCCAGAAGTGTTACCCACAGCCTCATAACGAGCAGAAACTGGGCTAAAAACTGCTTTTTCAGCCTGAGTGGGGGGGGGGGGGGGATTTGAAATCTCCCACAGTCCCAAGGGCTGGTTTTGTCTTTCAGCAGCTGTGAATGTAGTTTTAAAAAATAGATGGTTGGGTTTTTTTTTCTTTTTCCCACCCCTTCAATAAAAGGAAGCAAGAGAAAGGGAGCCAGGACAAAAAAGCTCTGAGTGTCCCCTTGAGAGAAGCAAAGCAGAGCATTCTGCTCAGCCTGCAGTTGCTATGAAGAGGAATGTTGCTATTGCAGAGCGTTCCCAGAATCCACAGAGCTGGAGAATACCCAAGAGACAGAACTGTACTTCCCTTTTCCCCCAAGTCTGAGTCCAAAAGCCAGGCAGCTGGAGGTCCAGCTCAGCTCAGGAAATCCAGCCCAGAGGTGCTCAGGGCTGCTGGAACTCAGCCCTCTTTCTCCATCCCGGAGTTAAATTAGCATTTCACTGCCAAGGCTCGGACTAAAAACGTTTTAAAAAACCACCCCAGCAGCCTCCAGTTGAGCTGTTCCAACAAAAGCAAAATTGAACATCAAGATATGCTTCAGGTAGAGCACGTGATAAGCTATAAAATGGTATAAAACTCTATAAAATTCTATAAAATGCTACAAAATTCTATAAAATGCTATGAAACGCTATGAAACGCTATGAGCTGCCCTGCTCTGAGCCTTTTCCACGGGCTGGAATATTTTGTACGAGCCCAAAGGGCAAGTTCCAATGAATAAGCCCATTTTCACACCGAGAGACCCAGAGAAAACAGCAAAACCCCGTGTGATAAAAGTGCACAAAGGCTCCCATTGACACGAGGTGTAGGTGAAAGCTGTAACCTGAGACAGAACAAACAGGGAACTGCCCTGGACCTGAGCAGTCAGGAAGGAATGTGGATCAACAGGGATCTCGTCCCTCAGTGCAGGAATCCCTCAGTCCTTCCTGGGATTCTCCATCCCTTAAAACACAGCAGACAGACCTCCCTTACCTTCAGGATCTTGTGCTGGGAACTGAGGGCCCCATATCTGTTCATGGAGTCTTGCTGGGGAGAAAAAGATCCAAACAGTGCCATTAGAGTCCAGAAAAATCCACAGCAGGGAGAAAAACCACGCAGAACCTGCCCAAATCCCTGCTGGCCCTTCACACCCATGGGCAGGGCCTGGGACAAGCCCACCATGAGGACGAGCAGAGCTTGCAAGGCTGGAAAAGAACCTTTTTGAAGAACCTTTTCAAAGAACCTTTTCAAAAAACCTTTTTAAAGAACCTTTCCAAAGAACCTTTTTGAAGAACCTTTTTGAAGAACCTTTTCAAAGAACCTTCCCAAAGAACTTTTTCCAAGCAACCTATCCAGCAGCTCATTGACTGCATGTTTAATTCACATTTAGAGTGGGTTTCCCCAGCCTTCAGCCCCTTATCCAGGCCAGGCCTGGTGCTGAAGGAGCTTTGCACAGTAAATCCCCTTCCCTGAAGGCTGAGCTCTCCTGGCAGCAGCTGAGGGGGAGGCAGAGAAAGCAGCAGAGCTCAGGCTGTCGCCCACACACAGAAATTGCACCGTTTCCACAAAAAATGGATCACTAGGCAATGGAGTGAGCCTCGGGCAAACTCTGTAACCAGGCACAGCAGCCAAACTGAGCTCAGCTGGCACAAAGCAGCAGAGGAGAGGGATTCACCCCTCCAGAGGGGTCTGCACCAGCCCAACAGCTCAGCTCATGCCCCATTAAGTGTCACCCCCTTCCTCTGTGTCCCCGTTTTTCACCCCAGCACCATCATCCCCTCACACTGGGTGTGCATCACCCAAAGGCTTTGTCCCCAGGGCAGCAGTGGCACCTGAGAGGGGACAGCCCCAGTACAGGCAGGTTCACAAACATCTGCTGGGATCTGGGTTTGGGCACTTCAGAGCAAAGTGAAGCAGCACCATGAAGAGCAAATGAAGCACCACAGGACTGCCACTACAATCCCCACTTCAATGTGATAAATACCCCATAAATCCTCACTACAGTCTGAAATATCCCCAGCAAACAAGCCCAGATTGCAAAGGACTTGCCCACCATTCAAAAATTCAGACATTTTTCTGTCACAGGCTGACGTTCACTCCCAGAGGAGTGGGCTAAAAGTGATTCCCCTTCTCCAGCATCTCATCCCCAGATGCTCTGGTAAAAGGAATAAACCCAGCCTGATAACTTGAGTGAATGTGACAGACTGTATCCCAGGGATGCATTTCTTCCCAGCCCTCACTGAAGAGTCCTTTTCCCTGCTGAGTGGGAAGTCCACAGGCTGGTGAAAATCATCTGACAATCCCTGGAGACAGAAAACAATGGATATGCTTTCCCCAGCACCCCCATGGCCTTTCTTGCCCTTGTTCCCCTTGGTGAGCCTTGCACTCAGCCTCCCCAGGCCTCTTCCGTCCCATGGAGCAGCAGTTCCCCTGCCACACCAGGAGCTGGGAGTCGTCTCCTCGGCTGTCACACGTGGGAGAACAGGCAGAACAGCTCCAGCCCTTTCCCTGAGATGGAGTAAATCCTCACACACTCCTTGAGCAGAGGAGTCAGCCAAAGTTCAGCCTGTATCATGCACACACGGAGCCTTCCCTGCCTTCCAGTGGCCTCACGACCCTGGTGGCACCAGAAAAAAATATTTCCCATTGTTCCACAGACACCCTGGGATAAGCCACACCTACCTTCTCCTTGTTGAGAGCTTCCTGAGCTTCTAACTTGTACACTAAAAAATCTAGAAATGGGAGAAAAGGAGACGATTTAATGAGCTGGAATTTCACAAGGATCTGGTTTGTATTTTGGAGGGGAGGGGGAAGGAAGAAGGAACTCAGCCCCTTGCTGAGCAAAAGGCTGTAAGTCAATAAGCTGGAATGCAGATGCTGCTGGGAGATCATTCCATGCCCTTGGGAAGGTGGGAGTATTTTCCATGAGAGCTGTCCACCCAAATGTCCTTCCTTTCCCATTCCACAGGCGAGTGCATTGGTGATTTCCTACTTGAGCACACAAACAGCTGCAGCTTGATGTCAAGGAAGCTGAAAAACTTTCTGGGGTGCTCTGAAACAAGAGATGACTCTGGAAAAGGGGAACCAAAGCTGTGAGACCCAAACTCATGTGCTGATCTCATCTCTGCCACCTCCTTAAAACAGGAAGGTCCCACGACAAGGTAACGTGTATTAGGGTGCTCCATTTCCTCACCAAATTAATTAAAGAGGCAGCACAGAAATGCAGCTTCTGCCTCAGCCAGGCAGCCACAGAGCTGCAGCCAAACCTGGATGCTGGATCCAGCACCCAGAAGCACAGAGCATGCCCGAGTGAGGAGCAGGGGTGTTACCCCTCACACCACTGTTAAAGATAAAACCCAAGTTCTTAAGTTGCCAACAACAATCCGGTGCAGAGGGGCCTGACACCCAAGCACAGCACTCTGCTGAAAGGCACATGAGTTCATCTGTTGGCTTTCTGCTTCCTGCTGTGTTTCATGGTCTTAAAATCCCCAGCATGTTTGTTTCTCCTTCCGTGCATCAGCTCTGAAGGGCCTGACAGTCTGCATTGTCCACCATGGAGGGCAGTGATGCTGATAGCACCGAGCACTCGTAGAGCTCAGCATCTTCAGCTCACTTCTGGGAGAAAGCTGACATCTTTCCAAGGAAAAAGCACAGACCAGTGCCAGGTTTAGTCAGCACTTGAAACACCATGACAGGGGGAGTGTTACTCACAGATTGGCCTGAGGACAAGTGTAGGAGTGGAGAGAACAGAGCCCACCTGCCAGCACCCTCTGCCCATGGGCACCGGACACGCCACTTCCACTTCACTGTTCCCAAATTCCACTGAGTGACAGCCACACTGAGGCAGGAGGGGCTTTGGGGACAGCTGGGGGTTTGCCTGGCCACTGCTGTGCCACCCATGCCAGGGACTCACCTTCCTTTGTCTTCTTGTGCTCGCCTCGCTCCTTCTGCAGGGACCGCTCCAGCCGGGACCTGTGCTCGTACACCACTGTGGAAGCAGCGAGAGGCAGAGCATGACAAAAACCTCAAATTTATCCCCACAGATATTTTTTCCACATATTTATTCTCCTGCCTGGAGAAGGGAGAGAACATTTGGGCTGCAGACCATGGGTGCTCCCGATAAAACACACCAGTCTCACCCACAAATTGTGAGTATTTGCACTCAGGTTTTGCTTTGGAGCCCAAGCTGTGATGCCCAGGAGATGTTTTAGTGGTCAGTGGCTAAACTGGGTTTTTGTGGGCCAAGTCCCTGCCAGACTCAAGCAGCCAGAATCCCCTGTTCCATAAAGGCATCAGCACCATGCAGGAGAGATGTTTTCCCCCTTCTACAACCCACTGGCCCTCAGTGCAGAAGAGAGATTTTTTTTCCCCTTCCACAACCCAGCCCACTGAGAAAAACTGAACCAAGCAGCCCATTACACACAAAACAGCTCGAGAACAGAGAGGGCTGAGCAGCCACCTGACAAATGGAAGTGTCAGAGGAGCCTCCTGATGGATGGTGGCTTGAATCCGCTCCGATGTGTGAGTACCACCACGCTCAGCTCCAACAGGCTCCTCATCCCTCAGGTGGGCCAGGATGGCACTGGGCAGCACTCAGAGGGAGAGGTGATGAAAGAAACCTTCCAGAGCCCAGATCCCAGCAGAGCCAAGACCTTTGGGGGCAAATCGTGCTGTAACACACGGTGTCCAGGAAAACGAACCGAGTGGGGAGATGTCTGCGTGCATGAAACCAGTGCTGATCCATTCCCTGCTGAAATCTTGAAGGAGCCCCAGGTGCCTCATGCTCTCACTCCAAGTGGGTCTGTGGAGCCTGCCAGCCCCACTCAGGTCATGCTGGAGCAGCAAATTCCTCTGTCCCTTCTGACCTCCCTCAAGAGGCAGGAAGGGGCAGTGCCACGGCTGAGCCAGGCTATCTCCTTCCTTATCTTTGTTAACATCCCAGTGATGAAGATGCTTCCCCTGGGCTGGGCCACTCCACTCGGACTTTGATATTGTCCAAAGCATTCCAGCAGTGGTGCCAGCCTGGAAGGATATCTCTGCAGCTGTCCAAGTGTCTCCTCCATGACAGCTTTATTTTTAGGAACACTTTTCCCAGCAGACTGCTCAGATGTCACCCTGAGGGCTTCCCCAGCTGAGCACGCCGTGGGTCGTGTGTGCTTCTCCACTCCGTGCTAGAAAGCCTTGTCCAAAGGAATTGTCAGCTTGAGAACATCAGCCACTTCCCAGAGGATTTGGGAGCCCTGGGCACTCACTTTCCGACTTTCTCACATCTGACTTTCTTGCATTCTTATCTAGCAGAGCTCCTGAGGGCAAGGCTTTGATGTGATGGGAGCTTCCCACCACCAATGGGAAGCATCTGTAGCAATGGGCTGTGCTAACACCCACAGCCACAGATCCTGACATCCCAGAGCAGGGGAGGCTTCAGGGACAGCTCCGGATCACTGGCTGTTCATTCAGGATTTTACAACACAAAATCTGGCTCTCCCCGACCCTGTTTTTAAAAGTCAGATAAACTGAAGCAACCTCTAATGACTTGAAAAGAAAGTTTCAATCTCTCCTGCCATTCCTGCAGGTCCCCAGAGCCCAGAGCAAGTGGGTTCAGCTTTACACAGAGCAGGGAGTGAGCACTGCACACAGCAGTGTCTCAACTCTTGGGGGTGTCCAGGGCCAGGAGTTGGACTTTGACGATCCCAGTGGGTCCCTTTCAGCTCAGGATAATCCAAATTCTCTGACTCTATCCTCATCTCTGTGGTGAGATACAGCAACAACTCATCCGACCAAACTGGCACCGCACAGTTCGGAGGCCAGGGAGCCAGGAAATCTTTAACAATTTGCTTTTACAAGAGAGAATGGAGGGTGGTCAGTGTCTAAATCCGGGCTGGAATCCAGCCAGGACTCGGCTCTAAAGCACCGTCACCTGCTGCCAAAGGAGCTGCCAAAACAATGAAATCCCCTGCTGAAAAGGCAGGACCAGGTGCAGAAGAAGACACAGGAATTAAAGTCATGCAACAAGTGCAAGGACAGAGCCCAGACCCCAGGTTTGTCCCCAGAGCCCTGCAGGGAGCAGACATAGCACCAGAGCCACGGCCCCGTGTGCCAGACACCTCTGTACTGCGAGACTCCCATGAGCATCGCTCCCATCCGCCACTTGCCAGGCTTCTCCCGGCAGCCAAACTCAAAAAGAAGCCTTGCCTTTGTTAAAATTGTTGGACAAGTGAGTGTCTTCTCAAAATAAAGAAGGGTAGCCATGGCAACAACTGTATTTAGGATTGGGAGGACTGACGGGGGTTAGAAACCCCAGCAACAGGCTGCAGCTCTGCCATTGACACATATTTGGGTGGAAAAAACATGAGCTTGGCTCAGTTGTTGGCCTGTTGTTCCCAAAACTGGGGTTCTCTGAGGCTACCACTGTCATTCTCTGGAGAAGCAACCCCTCTCTCCAAGAGGAGCAGAGATGCTGACACAAAAGAGAGGAAAGTGGGTTAACTTCTGCCCTGCCGGTCTCTGCACATCCCAAACTCGGGATGCAGGTGGAAATCGAGCTGGGACTGAGCTGCAGGTGTTTGATTGCCTCGTGGAGTGAGGAAAGATGGAACCAAACCATAAGATAATAGCGCTGAACACACTTTAGCTCAATCCCCAAGGCTGACCGGGTTTTGTTTCGTGGGATGGAACACACAGCCAGCCTCCCGCACTCTGCCGACAGGAACACACAGCCCCGGGCACCAGCAGCCCCGGCGGGATGCTCCATTTGCATCACAGCAACTGCACGCAGAACCACCGGGAGAGGATTTAACCCTAAAAGGCATAAACGTTGAGTCACAGAATGCCCCAGCAATACAGGCTGTAGGATGTATCCACGGAGGTCACGACAGATCCCCTGTGTTTGATTTTAGCCGGGGAAGAGCTCCCATATAAACACTGTGATCTAAACTGACTCTTTGGTGGGGGGGGGGGGGGGGGCAGAAATTAATCTCTTGACCTTGAGTAGAACAATATTTTGACCACATGGATTTGGGCACTCCAGAGGCAGCCCGTCCTCCAGCATTACACACCCGAGTGCTGGCTACCCCGAGGGGATTCCCACCAAACCTCTCCACGGGGAGCTCAGCAAATCCCTCCGGAGGCTCCAAATCCTGTGACAGCTGCTGGAAACGTCGCCTTGGCAGACACAGTAAGGCTGGAATGATAGGCTAGACAAAGGAGATAAGAGTTCAGCGGTGGAGTAACCGCGTGTCCTCAGCCTTC
This sequence comes from Corvus kubaryi, assembly GCF_017639235.1. Classification (NCBI taxonomy): domain Eukaryota; kingdom Metazoa; phylum Chordata; class Aves; order Passeriformes; family Corvidae; genus Corvus; species Corvus kubaryi. Next base: position 1,759,575 of record NW_024581114.1, on the reverse strand, counting down.
CCTACCGACATCTCCCCGTGGGCTAAAATCCCATTTTCCCACAGTGAGGCATTTATGTAAGGAGGACAAACGAGGGGAGAAAGGGGGAGGAGGAATCCACACGCTGTGTTTGCCTTCCGGTCTCCGGCAGCTCCTGCCAGAGGAGCCAAGTGCTGGTCAGCGGGATCAGAAAAGCCAATTCTTTCTCCTCCTCCTCCTCCTCCCCTCTTCTTAGGGAGCTAAAAATCTGCAGCATCCATCAGCCCCAAAAATGCTGGCAAGACTTTTCTAGCCCCGGATCAACCTCTTGAGAACGAGGTGGGTTTATCGCCTTGCAAAGGCAACGGGCAGCAGACTGTGACAACAAACTTTAGTGAAAGATCCCTTCCCTCCCTGCTCACTTCCACACGGGGCAGAGAGCGGAGCCGCATCTCAGAGCCTGCCCGAGCAGCCCCTGCGTTTCTCCTGCTTCACATTTAGCGTGACGGGGGTTTAGATTTGCAGCCAAAGGCAGAAGAAATGGAATAGACGTGACGCAGCTGAGCTCGCCGATCCAACACGCTCCGATCCCCCTTTGCTGCGACTCAAGGCTGTTCTAATTCCAGACAGCCAAAGGCGGGGGGGGAGGGAGAAGGAAACAGGCGCAGCATCTTTAAAGGCAAGAAGAGCCTTTAAAGTCCGCAGGGCACCCTGCGTGTGGCTGGGCAGCAAAGCCAGCGGCAGGTAACGCTGCGAGGGAGAGAAGTTGGGGCAGGATGTGCACACACACACACACACACCCCCGGAGACACATGCAGAGCGGGTCACTCACCTTGGAGCTGGGCTGACAGCGCTTCCTGCTGCTGTTTGTATTTCTGCGCCAGCGCTTCGGCGTTCCGCACCTTCTGCTGCAAGTGGTTGTAGAGGAAAACTCCGGAGCCCAGGCACGCCACGGTGAGCAGGCAGAAGCCGGTCTGCAGCAGCCCCTTCTGCCTCCTCGAGCACATCCCGGTGCCCATGGCGGGGCCGGAGCGCGGTGATGCGGCGCTACCTCGCCAGCGCTGCTAAAGCATCTGATTATTTTCGCCCAACAGCTCCTTTCCTCCGCAAACTCGCGGATCCCTCCGGAAGATGCGGTCGCAGGCTCGCCTTCGCTCCCTGCCAGCGCTCGGAGCGGCGGGAGAGGCTCCTGCCGGGCTCTATTCCTCGCTGTCCATCGGGACGCGGCGCAGCCCCGGGCCGGTGTCCGAGCGGAGCCGCCGCATCCTCCGGCGGCCGGGGGGGCTGCGGGGCGAGGGCAGCCGGCGGAGGGCACCGAGCAGGAGCAGCAGGAGGAGGAGGAAAACTTTTGCTTCCCATGTGCTGCGGCGGAGGGGGGGGGGGGCGGGAAGGGGGTACCGCCGCCTTTGGCTCTTCCCACCTCCCCCGCTGGAGCAGCGACCGGAAAAAATAACCCGGCGAGAAGAGGAGAAGCCCTCGGGCCCCCTCCCCGCGGCTTCCCCCGCCGGCAGCTCCGGGAGGAAGCGGCGGCACCGGGGCCGGGACACCGGCCAGGAACGCGGCGGCGGCGGCATCCGGGCTGCGGCGGCGGAGAGTCCGCCCTCGGCGGCGGGAGGGGCTGCGGGGACCGGGGGGGACACAGGGGGACCGGGGGGACCGGGGGGACCGGAGTGCCCCGAGCCCCGCCGCCCCCCGAGGGCTCCCGGCATCACCTGGAGCCCCCTCGTCCGTGTGTTCCCTGCCCTGCTCCAAACGAGCTGACAAAGTCACAGCCGCGGCTCCCCGCACCTGTTGCTGACCGGGGATGGATGAGGGACACGGGAATGGATTAACCGGGAGAGCATCCTCACATGAGTTGTTTAAAACCTAAAAGCTGTGGTTTCTCCTCGGGAAAACAGGAGCTGATAAAGGCAGGAAGGCGGCACGAGGAGAAGGGTGCGAGTTTGGCTTTTTCCGAGTGGTTCTCCTTGGAAGGGACATTAAAGCTCATTCCATTACTCTGCCATGGGCAGGGACACCTCCCACTGTCCTGGGTTGCTCCAAGCCCCATCCAACCTGGCCTTGGACACTTCCAGGGATGGGGGATTCCAAGGTGTTCTGGCCATGCCCTCCACGTGGGCTCTTCTCTTCTAGCAGAGTCCAGCTTGTTTTACCCAGGTGTGTGATGGATGAACAAGGTGACCTTTAAAGGTCCCTTCCAACCCAAACCATTCCATGATTTTGTACCTCATGGGATAGATGAAGCTCCTGGAGCCTTGCCTGGGTTTTGAGCTCAGATCTATGCAAGACCCTCCGGTTTATAATGAAACTTCTCTGCGCCAACAGCCTGACTGTTAGGCTGGCTCATCCCTTATCTGAGCTCACACGGATATTTCTTCGGGAATTCCGCCAAGTTCCATCTTTCAGGCACCTGGGGAATAAACAACAATCACAACAGTTCTTCAGCAGCAATTCCCCTCTAAGAGCCCTGCGTGGTGGTTTCAGAAATGTTCATCAAATGAGCTTTACAGCACTGCTGGGAATTAGCTGAGTGGCACTTCTGTCACCCTCATCTGTCGATGGGAAAACTGAGGCACAGTGTTCCTGTAAGGTTAGGATTCATCCAAGGTAACCTTCTTTATGGCAGGATTTTTTTCCCCCAAGCATTTTAAGTGGATTTGGTGGATTTGCTCTGCCAGACCTTGGGTGAGACTCAGCCTGCTGGAAATGGGGTGATTTGGCTGACGGTCCTGGCTCTGGGTACAGCTTCCACTAAACATTACAGGCTTTCCTTAATGAATTAACTGATTATTCCAGCTCTTTCTGAAAACCAGAATAGCACTGATGGGATGTTTCATGCAGCCTTTGTCTGCCATGGATCATGTGCATGCAGGACCAGGGATAACCTCATTCCTGATTCCCAGATATTCAGTTCAAGACACTCCACCTACTCTGTACCAGACAGATTTTCTGTCCAACTGTGTCTTTACACAAATGCCCAGCCCTGGGGGTTGCTGAATGCTCCAGCATCTCTTCAGGCTGTTTGTCAGGAGCTGGAATGTCTTTTGTCTGCATCCTGAGGACTGAGCAGGCAGCCCGTGGGATGAGGGGTTTCAGTCCCAGTTTTGCCTCTGTTCAGCACATTCTTCTTTTTCTTTTTTCCCCCCTCCTGCACTCATTAATTACTTCCTCATGTGCTGGTCCCTGCCTGAGAAACACTGGGAGTTTTTGAGGTTTTTGACAGAGAGGAGTCTGGAAAAGGTTAAAATCTGGATTAGGGAATGTTTATCTGAGCGAGATTTGATTGATGGAATTTCTGTGAGCAAGCACTTTACTTTTGTAATAAAGACCTTTACTCCTGCAATAAACTCAGGTTTAGATTTAACCCCGTATTTCTGCACCAGGCCTAGGGCCAAATGAACAGTACAGTCCCAGTGAGAGCCAAAGGCTTTGCCTCTTGCTCCTGCTTTACCAGTATTTATGTGATTCAGAGGATTCTTCCTGGTGCAAATTCCCACAACATCCCACATCTCTGAAGCTCTGCAGCCACTGGGCACGAGAATTTTTAGGAATTTACAGAGGAGGAGAGACCCCAGCACTAAACAAATTGATCATAAGTGACAGCTCCCTTCAAACCCAACTCAAAATGCTTTGTGCCTCAGGGATTTTCTGATCATCTCCTTTTGCTCCCTCTAATCCGGTGGGTGATCACATCTGATGACAGCTTTAAAATAATAATCTGAACAAAACAAGCAATTCCCATGGGAAAGCTCGGGGTGTGTGTACTTGTAAGGAAAATGCCACTTTCTCCCCTGTAGAACAAGCCATGAGCATTAACCATCTGTGCAAGTAGTGCAGTCCTGGAAAGCTCCAGCCTTTTAATCAGAGCTTTGGGTTTCATAGCAGGCATTTAATCGGCTGTGGGAGTGTTTTCAGCCAGGTTATGTAAATGCTGTCAAGAAACCAAGTGTCTGAAAAAGATGGATGGAAGGAATGTGCTGGGAGGAGGCAGAGGAGAGGCTGGATTGTTTGGAGTTGCAGTTTTAGAAACCTACAGATCAAATTGGCCACGTCCACAACCCTTTGATGCTGGCCACTCACCCTACAGGCTTTATGGGGTTTGCATGTGCCTTCCAGGGAAACCCACTCTGGGAATCCAGGGCATAAATGTGGGAGGGAATAGGCCGAGCAGGGGAGGAGTTTGAGGCAGGAGCCCAGAGGATGAGAAATGACAGGCACAAATGTTTGAAAATAAAGTGTTCTCAAGCAGGCATCTGGGTGTGCAGGGATTTAGAGCATGAGAGGAACCTGCCAGCACTCCTGGAGGTGCCTGCCCTTCCCCACACAGAAATCCTCAATCAATTTCCTACAGGAGCGAAAATGCCCGAAATTTAACCATTCCTGGGGACAGATCTCATCTCGGTGTCTCCAAGGTTAAGGGGTGGGAGAGCTGAAGCATTCCTGTCTTCCCATAACAAGAAGTGACAGCTTCTAATTAGAATTCATTAGAGGCTGCCCTGGGGAGTTGATGGGACCATTTTTCAGGATGTGTTGTTGGGATTATTTTTCATCTCACGATGACACGTTGGCTCAGCGCTCTGAGTTCTCTTCCCCAAGCCTACAGATGTCCTTTGAGTCATCTGTGATGTGCCTAAAACTGAGAGTATGAGATCCCAGAACCCTGAGCAAACTCTGGGCATACAAGAGAATACAAGAGAAGGGGAATGGGGGAGCAAAATGAGGGCTAAGCATTGGTTTTTTTTTGAGTTGCAAGTTAAAATTCATCATCTAGAAGAGCATTCCATAGAAACTGGAGCACAAGGAGAGCCACAATTATTAGAAAATGTCTGGATATTTTGGCAGTTACTTGGTACTTACATTAAAACATCATCTCCCAAAGTATTCTGAGAGAAACTCATAATTCTTTCAAAAAATCATCTTTACTCCAAGAATTTACAGTGCAAAATCTTCCACCATGTTAACTATGCCATCTTAGATCCTCTGGAAAAAAAAAACCATCTTTGCTTTTTAGTTCCACCTCATCTTTTACAGTTTGGACTGGGAATCTTCCTTGCTTTGAGTCCTGGACCAGACTATGATTTGGGTAAATTTTTTATCAAAAGCAATAAAAATTGGCTTCAGAGGGATAAAACCAAAGAAGAAGGGGCAAAGAGCATATTGTGCACAGAAAACGCATCACAGCACACTCAGAGCCTGTGACTCCATTGCCTGTTTGCTTTTACTGCCTTTCCAAGGTTCAGACATTTTTATTAGAGCCAAGGAACATTCCAGCTTCCAAAGGTAATAAAAACTCAGCGTGCCAGAAAACAACAGCAAACAACAGCAAAGGGATTTTTGGTTTGTGAGTTGCTGCTAAATTTTCCTCTCTCAGGGTTCCAGCATCACCCCCCTTACGAGAGAGACAGCTTGTATTCCCAAATCCCTCCATGGCTTCATGCCTCTGGGGCCTTGAGGGGTTTAATTAATCTTTAATTAAGGATTATGAGCCTCTTCTCATGAACTGAAGGACCTGGGGACTCTGTGCTCTGCTCAGCCCTGAAGCATCAGGCAGCCAAATCCGTGGTGGTTGGAGCTCCTCTTCCTCCAGCGCATCCTTCAGTCTCGGTGTCAGGGTAAAAGCAGAGATGCCAGGAGGAGGCTTTGCTCGTGGTTAAGGTGGATAAAGCCTCAGCTGCCCATTCCAGAGAAGCACAAGTGGAACAAGATGGTTGAACTCCCTGCCCAGCGTTCGAGAAAAGCTTGGCAGGACTGACCACAGCCTGGATATGAGCTGTCCTCACCTTGAGGGTGAAGGAATTTGTCGCTGGGATTTCAGTTTCCTCCTATTCCACACGGGCTCTGTTCTGGCTGGACAGAAATTGTGCCACAGACAGAGAGAACACTGGCACCAGCACTAAAATTTTTCTTCCTACATGACCACTGAGCTTTATGAAAGTCCAATAACCCAGCAAGGCATATTCTACAGACTCCAGGACACTGCTCCCTGGATTTATCTTCAATAATGTATTTCAGGAAGGAAGCCTGCCTCAGCCCCACAGTGCTGGATCATCCAGGAGTTCCTCACACCGTCACGAGGCAGGATTCTGGAGGCACAGACATTTTCCTTACTGTGGGTGAAGTGCCATTTGTCACTGTATTGTTGTGGGGGAAATTCTGGGGAAAACAGAGAGCTTTTTAATTGTTGTTAATCAGGCTGGAGCCTGAGCAGGCAGTGCAGGTGATGGTGGGAGGAGAAGGCAGCAGCAGCAGCGTGGAGCTGACACAGAACGCTCAGCAGCAGATCTGCATGTTCTGGTCCCTCCTCCAGGATGTTCTACTGCACCCTGTGGCACCTCAGGATGACAGAGAGATGAGAATTCCTCATGATCTCGCTCCAGTGTTTTTCCAGGGGAAGCTTCATGCCTGCACAAGCATTCTGCTGGGATCAGCCAGCCTCATCAGTTGGACACAGGGCTGCTTTGTCTGACTTCATGCTATGCAGATATCCATGACACATCAAGCTGGAAAGATCATTTATGAGCAACTCAAGCTGGCATTTCTACACATGAGGTGTCAGCCAGGGAGATTTCAGTCTGGTTTTTAATACCCCCATAAGCCAAGAGCTTAAGTCATCTCTGCTTTGTCACTGTGTGTTAACTGTGGCCATCGACAGACTCAGGGTGAGATTTTAGACATTGCTTAATCACTGTTGATTTTAAATGGAACAGACTTCCCTGAACCATGCAGTTGGGTTCTGGAAATTCCATTCAGCATTTTTCCTGCACACAGATAATGGGTCTAAAGGGTTTTGCCAGAGGGATGTGGAGTCTGAGGTTCACATCTGTTTTCAGAAGTGAGGAGAGGATCTGAGGACTATCTGGGAATCCTCCTAAGGTGGATTCAGCAGCCTCCTTCCAGGGATCCATCTCCAAGCTGGCAGGAATGGATGTCTTTAGTAGCAAGACTTTGATAAGGAGAACAACACAAAGCCATAAAAATGGAGATCAGCTCTTGCTCTGTATTGACCTGTCAAAAATTCTCTCTGTGGCCAACAGCCAAGCTGACAATGAGCTAATTACAGAAAGACCTTTAATTAGAGAAGTATTAGATTGACTGAGAAGTTGTTACCCGCCTGTATTTTCCTGTCTGAGCAGCCCAGAAATCTTAAAGCACATTGTTGATTTGCCTCCCTGCACGCATCCCAGGGGCTGTGGGGGGAGATAAAATCTGCAGGAGTGCCTGTGACTCTCCCAGATCCCGTGGCTGGAGGCACAGCAGCCAATTTGGCTGCACAAAAACACTCCTTCCAGCCAGCACTTCCTGCAAAGTCAACCTCAAGGAGCTCCAGCTCTGTTTCTTACATAACACTCAGTGGAAAGTGACTCTCCCAGCTCTCCTTCTATCATTTAGACAAGAAAAAAGCCCCTTTAGGGCAAAGTAATTCAAGCCCCTCTTCTGCAGATGATGCATTGGTGGGTAGTCCTCCAGTGCACTTAAACACCCTGAGGAGCACAGCACAGGACAATTATGCTGAAATTCCAGCTTTTTCTCTCTGAAACTTTGCCAATTACTCCCCTCTTCCCCTGCTCCGTGTTTACTTGCCTTGTTTATCTGCCATTGGCACGTCCTCCCTGCCTCCAGCTCGGCATGAAGGGTCACTGCAGTGTCTCACACTCCTTGCTGCAGTTTGCTCCCACCAGATTCCCTCTTGGTGTGTGGACAGAAAAGAGGGATCCCTGTCTGGGAATGGCAGCGAATCCCCTTCCCTGGGCACCTCAGGAGTGGGGAGTGGACTCTGGTGGGGAATAATCAGCCTTGCAGTGTCTCTTTCCTCAAAGATGGGATGTCCCTCCTGGTGACTCTCCTCTCCCGGGGCCTCCAACAGCACCAGGATTCCATGAATTGGGTTTTCAGCAGAAACCAGTGATTGTAAAAATCCCCAAACCTGGGCTTGCAAGAGGTTCATCAAGGACTCAAAGGGTGAGGCTGCTGTGTGCAGGTTCACTTTTAATAATTAACTCTGATTTAAGGCAGGACATGATAAGAATGACAGTATGAGCACTATTCATAAAATCCTTGTGTGTGCACCACAGCCAGGGAGGCACAAGGACCTAATTGCCCAGGAACAAAGCCAAACATCCATTTACAGCCCCACAGGCCTCGACTCAGATACATGAGTGAGTTGCTTAAATAACTGCAGCAGCAGGGAAAAAAAACCCCAGGATTGGTATCCTTGTGGATCCTGTGGCCGGACCCAGGTTCAGCGCTGGTGTAACCCCACTGATTTCACTGCACTCACACTGGGGATCACT
>NW_024581114.1:1689711-1751316 GCF_017639235.1 Corvus kubaryi | reverse complement strand
AGGTTCAATGCTGGTGTAACCCCACTGATTTCACTGCACTCACACTCAGGATCACTTTGGGATTTTGAAGGCTCTGTTACTGCAGCAGGATGCTGCTCTGCTCCCAGGCTTTCCCACACATTAGCATTCTGGGGTGGTAGAAACTCATCCCATCACACAGTGCTGAGAATTTTAAAATAATAAAGAAGCCAAGATGCCTGCTGTCGCCACCAACAGCTAATTATAGCAGCATGGACAGGCTTCCCTCACAGAATTCCATATGCTGTGTTCCTCCAGCACAACAAATAAACCAGATTAGAGAGGGGAGGCTGCGAAGACATTTCTGATTTTGAAATGAAATAATTTAATGGAAATTTGCCTTTTTTTTTTTTTTTCATATGTGCTTCTGGGAAAGTGGGCAGAGTGCAGAGGCAAAACTTGATATTTAGCAATTTATTAAGAGTTTCTCCATTAGACTCCTCCACACAACCCTGGGCTTTAGGCACAACCATCCCAGAATTCAGCCACTTTTCCACCTGGCACTGCTGGGACACTCAGCAAAGGCCAGAAGACTGATCCAGTTTTCCTAATGTGATGCTGAGCATTGGAGGCACCCTGCCTTAGATATTGTCTGGAGCAGCCACAGAAGGAAGAGGGGACTCCAAATACCCCTCAAAGAGCAGAACTGCTGGCACGGGTGATTATCCCACACAGGGTCTGTCACCTGCCTGGTACTGCTACCCTTAATTATTCTTTTTGCCACATTTTCCAGTTGTTTTCCAGTGCTAAAAATTGCTGTGAGGGAATAAAGAGGAATCCCCCTTGGGCTTGGATTCTATTAAGCCGTGGTTTCATTTGCTTCAGAGGAGAGAGACCTAAATGTGGAACTGAATTTCCTCAAAGTTAATTCCCAAAGCTGGGCACTGGAGGGATGTAGGTCACTTTGCTTTGTTCTGAGGCTGAGCTGAGCTATAAATACCACTGGTTTTTCTCTGAAAAGTGGGAGAACACACATCCTTGCTGCTTTATCCAGGTCACTGCCTCCGAAGGCAGTGCCACAAGGTAACATCAGTGGCTCCTGCTGCCACTTCCAGGCTCTGCTTTCAAGGAGAGAATCCTATAAAACCAATTTTTTCCTGTATTAAGAATGCAAAACAGCACTGCAGGATGTGCACTCTGGGGAATTATTTTTCTCTACAGGTCCTGAAAACACATTTTAGGCAATGTTCTCCCCTCAATCACCAATATATTTTTATCCCATGAACTGTTCACCTTCACTCTTCACCTCGATCCCTTCATCACAAAGGGATCAAGTGGCCCAAGTTTTCCATCTGCTGTGTCTGGAAAGTGCAAAATATCAAGGAGATTTCCTTTGGGGAAAAAAGGCAGGTTCCCAGGGATAAATCCACATAGCCTGGCTGACCCTGGAGCGGCTCCCATGGCCGACAGAAGGTGCTGAAGAAACGAATATTTCTGTGGAACAGCGGCATCCAGTGGGCAAAGAACGATTCCTGGGAATATCCTTGGAAAACCGGGACAGGGCCACGGAAAAGCAGAGGTTTCTCCCCCATATTCAGTGCTGTGCAACTCCAGCCCGTTGCAGGAAACATTGCAAAGCCCAAGTTAATTTTTTTAATTTATTTTTTAAATTTTAATTTTATTTTTTAAAAGAGATTAGCTTGAATTTTAATTATTTTCTATTTTAAAATATTTTAGTTTTTATTTTTTAAAGAGTGATTAGCTTGAATTTAATTTTTTTTTAAATTTAAAAATATTTCATTTTAATTTTTATTTTTTAAAGAGAAATTAGCTCGGAAAAAAACCCCCCAACCTGACATAATTCAGAGCCTGGATGTGCAAGCTCCTGTTTACAACAAGCACTGGCAAAAGTAAGGCCTAAATTATCTCGGTCTTTATTGAATGAGCCCAAAACCAGCTACTCCATGAATGGATCTTGTAGAACAATTGGTGTTGGTTGCATTAATCTGTCCCTAATTTATCTTTATATTTATATTAATGTAAATATTATATTAATATTAATATAATGATAATAATAATAAATTGATTTATATAATTATAAACCTGCCTGGCAAAAAGCAGGCTGAGGGAGGGAACACCAGAGCATGCTCAGACTCACTGACCCCGTCCCCAAATATTTCCCAGCACTCACTTTTCACCTTCTGACATCAAATGCAGTTGTGTCAGGACCAGGACAGATCAATTCACTCATGTCATACTCACATTTCCCCAGTTTGTGTGTTTAGCTGGCCTGGTCAACATCACTTTTACGCAACACAGAGGACAAGGGACACCGAGTCCTCCTGTTTGGCTTCATCAGGCTTGTTTTTGGACAGGTCCTTTGTACCCTGTAGCCATAAAACTTAGGGTAACAGCTGCTGTGCCGTGACACTGTCTCAGAAATTTGCTCTCTTCAGTCTCCACAAACCTCAGGCAATGCTGCTGCCTGATGTCCTTCTTCCCTCTCTTTGAGTTGCAGGACTCTGGTGGTGCTCCTGGCGGGCTGGGGTGGCACAAGGGATGTTTTTTGTGACCTTGCTGCCATGTTCCTGCTGTGAGTGCAGGGTGGTAATGCTGGCAAGGTCTTACCTCACTTAACCAGAGAGTTTCCAAGGTGTCTCTGAGCTCAGCAGGGGCGAAGTCAGCAGAGTGTGTGTGTCCTACACCTGACAGGAGAGATCCACATGAACACTGGCATCAGTATCATCATCAGAGACATGATACAAACTCCTAAATTGCCTCTGATAGTAATTATGAAAGTAGTAGTCCTGTGCTTTAAGGTTCAAGACCAGGCTGGATGGAGCAACCTGGCCTGGTGGAAGGTGTCCCTGTCCACAGCAGGGGTTGGAGCTGGGTGATCTTTGATCTTTAAGGTCCACTCCAACCCACTCCATGATTCAGGCGTTCAGATTCACGTCCGGTGGCACTTCAGCCACCCATGATCTCATTCCAGGCACAAGGCTGGGGTACGCAGTGGGAGGAGGATTTCAAAGCCCTCCTGGCCACCTGCTGAACAAAGACACGAATCCCCCTTCACAGAATCATAGAACAGTTTGGGTTGGAAGGGCACCTTGCAGACGATCTCGTTCCACCCCTTGCCGTGGACAGGGACACCTTCCACCACCCCAGCTTGCTCCAAGCCCTGGCACTGAACACTTCCAGGGATGGGCGATCTACACCTTCCCTGAGCGACCTGTCCCAGCGCCTCACCCCCTTCACAGCGCAGAACTTCCCCCCAATATCCAATCTAAACCCACTCTTTTAACATTTGATCCCAACAAGGACTTGTTGCACTGAGTTATCCCAAAAACCCCCCCACACCCAACCATTTAACCACGAGCATCCCTCCCCATCGCCTCCCGCGGGCCGCACCGCCGCTCGGCCCGGCCAAACGGGACACGCTGCCGAACCTTTCCCCTCAGCCCCGAGCCGGGGCGGGTCGGCGGCTCCCCGTGGGCTCCCCGCGGGCTCCCGGGAGTTGTAGTCGGAGCGCCCGGAGCGGAACTACGGCTCCCGGCTGCCCGCGGGAGCGCAGGCGGGGCGGCCCCGGGGCCGAGCTGCGGCTGCGGCAGCGGCACCGCGGGGACGCGGCGGCCGCGGGGACGCGGCCCGGCTCCAGCGACACGGCCCGGCTCTGGGGCGGGGGGGTTTGGGACAGCCACACCGGGGAGTAGCGGGATAAGGGCGGATCCCAGCCCCGGCTCCCACACGAGCTCCTCACCCGCCTTCTCCGCCCGCCCGGGCGCGGCTGTGGGGATGGAGGAGGGACGGCGGCGAGCGCAGCGCTGGGATTGTGACTGTGGGGATCCTCGGCTCTGCCTTCTCGCTGAGGTACGTGCCGGGATTTTCCCAGTTTTTCCTCTCTGGATGGGGCAGCTGGAAGCGGCCGGGGTGGTTCCGGCCCCTTTGGCCGGGGTGGTTCTGATCCTTTTCATCCGGGGTGGTTCTGACCCCTTTGGCCGGGGTGGTTCTGGTCCCTTCAGCCGGGGTGGTTCTGATCCCTTCAGCCGGGGTGGTTCTGATCCTTTTCAGCCGGGGTGGTTCTGACCCCTTTGGCCGGGGTGGTTCTGACCCCTTTGGCCGGGGTGGTTCTGACCCCTTTAGCCGGGATTGAGGCCGCGCCCGCTCCCTGCTGCTGCTGCTGCTCCCGCTCCATTCGTATTTTCCTGGTTGCTCTGGAGGGTGGGAACACCCGTCCTGTTCCCCAACAGGTACTGCAGGTAAGGCCTGGCTGGCTGAGGTGAGGGCGGTGATTCCTGCCGGGAGTTTCGTGTCCCTGGAGCGTGTGGGGAAGGCAGCTCGGAGCTCAGGCACATGTGGCTTTTTCTCTGCTGTCTTTCTGTGTTTGCAGTCTGCCTGAATGGAGGCAGAAAGGGCCAGACTAAACCCAGAATAAACCCAGAGAAGTTGGTGCAGCTGCGCTGGAGGTGTTTGCTCTCATTTCACCGCCCGTGCTCAGCTGCGGAATTACTTTCTGAATGTCACAAATTCTGATTTCTACCTCACTGAGAAGCAAGTGAGCCCTGGCTCACCTTCATGGAAGTCACTTGAGCTTGGCTTTACTGCTCAACCTTCTCTCTTTTTGGCTAGGAGCCTCATGACATCCTCTGCACTTCTCTGTTGCCATAGGGGGAGTGTATTTGGCTCAAATGAGATAGCATTTTTATTTCTCCTCTGTTTAGCAAGTCCACAGTTTCCTGAAACTGCTTGCTACAAAGAATGATGCAGTTCATCCTTCTAGGACCTTCCTCCGTGCTTGATTACCTGTTGAATTTTTCATTCATGGTTTCAGGATCTGGAGGAGTGAATTGTCAAGGGATGCAGCTCCTGTAAATAACCCACATCCCCCATTTTTATGATGGGAGTGATGCTGTGTGATAAGCAGATAATGGAGATGAGGAAGGGGAAGCTTCCACAGCCTTGGCAGAGTTGGAGAAGTTCTTGCTCTGTTTTGAGCTTTGCTTCCTGCTCAGAGTTGTAGGTGTCTAGGTTTGTGTCTGGAGCAGGTGACATCTTTTGGGCACGTGATGGTTCCTTTAAAAAGTTCTTTTTTAACTTACAGGGCAGTAGGTTGGGTATCAGGTATCACTGTAGTCTCAGCTCTAGCACTGATGTATCTTCAGTACCGTATGCCTGTTTTCAGACTGATTTAATTCTGTGCTGGAAGGACAGGAGCTCCTTTAGGATGCCTGCAGCATTATTAACAAATAGCTTCCCCGCTGTCGTTTAACAGCATCACCACTGGCTCTGTTTTATTGAAGAGTTAATTCCCTTTTTAGGCTTCTGAAAGGTAAATGTGTTTCCCATCCCTTCCTCTTTGCACAGCACAGCTCTGTGAGTCACTGCCATGAGAAGGAGCTTCATATTTGTGTGATATTTGGCTCGGCTCAATTCTCTGCTTCTTCTGATATTGCTGTATAGCATCGTATGTTTTGACATTTATTTTGAGTGCATGTTTGGAACTCTGTGGCTGCGAAAATCCTGTGCCAAATTTGTGTATGAGGAATCTGTTATTCTCCTGCTTTGGTCTGCAATGGCCACTGCTGGGATTGTTTGGAAGAACTGGGATGCTGTGCACAACCCTCGTCCACTAAAACTTTGTCAAATGTCTGGAAAACTGCAAAAAACTGTGGAAGTACTGTGAGTGTGGTGGTTGCAGTTGTCTCCTTCCCTGTTTCTTGGGAAGGGGTATGTCCATGGCTTTTTAAGCTGCCTTGATCAAGAATTGGGTGGCTCCAGGAGCACGGGATGCTCAGAGCTGTGGCTGCTGCCTCAGAAACAAGCTAATCTCCTGCCTTGTGTTTGTGTATGTCTGATTCTGTTGCTCACAGAGGCTGGTCCTGGTGGTTTCTCTGGAGTTGAAGGCTTTCTCCAACCTAGTTCAGCTCTCTGAGGTCGTGTTGTCCCTGCCTGTTCCCATCAAATCTGTTTGCCTTGCTCATCATCTCTGCTACAGAAGTGCTCCTGGGCTCTGGCAGGATTCAGGGCTGTGCTGAATGTGACCGTGCCACTCACAGCAGCATTGATCCTGCCCTTCCCATTCCAGTTGCTGTTTTCCAGGGATAGAATGGAGAGTCCTGTTTGAGTTCTGGTTGTTTTTCAGGGATTCTAATTCATGGCTTATCAAGGGCATTTCTGGAGGGGCCAGAATTGTTATACAGTGTCCTCAGAAGGAGACCAACACACCTCTCCATCCACTCTCCCTGGAAGCTCTGATGGGAGAGAGATCATTGAATTCTCCTTAAACAAAGAGAAAGTGGGGTCTGTTGTTTCTTGGGAGACTTGCAGAATTTAAGTATTTCTTTTACCTCTGTACTAGTGTTTGAAATTTCCAAGAGTACAGAAGAAGTCTTCCAGCATTTAGACTGGAAAGTGTCATCAGCGAAGTTACGTGTGTGCTGGCAGGACATCAATGGCTTGGCCTTAGACCTTGATCCACATTCCCTGATGGGGCCCCAAGGAAATTAGGGGTGCATGCTGGATCAGGGGTTGAAACTTCCTTCTTTTCCTGTGACCAGGAAAACAGAACTTGGAGTTGGGATGTGTGAGCTTTGTTCCTGCCTCTGCCACCAATCCCACATGTACCTACGGCTCCATTTCCCATCTGCAGAGTGCTGTTGCGTTCTCCAGAGTACCCAGAGCACAAAGATAACATCAGGCCTTGCAAAATGCACAGACCTGGAGGTGAATGATGGACGTGCTGACCCTAAACCTTGGTTGAGTAAGGAAGGCAGCAGCTCCTCCTCACTTTGTTCTGCTCCCACACGCCTGCCTGGCCAAAGGCATGTCAGGAGAGATTAGACTTAAACCTTCTGATCTGCTTTCAGAGCTCAGAATGGGCAGGTTCCAGGCTGAAAGCAGGCAGGAGCACAGTGCTGACCGTTCTGGAAGCCTGAAGGGGAATCTCAAGTTGGTAGGATGAGCTATCAAGGCTCATCAGGGATCCAGCAGGTTTCATGCTCCAGCTCCCTCTGTGCCAGGCTGAAGGAGCTGCTTTTCATTTGGAAAAATTGGAGGAGGTTGTGTTCCTAACTCAGAGGATTTGTTAATCCCATTGTAGCACCTCTGCTGAGGGTCCCAGAATCTTAAATACCTGTAAGCAGCCCTATCCCAAAGTCACAGCTCTGTGTTTCCTCAGCCCCACTTTTCAGCCACCTCTCAGGACATCAGAGTTAATTCCTCTTGATTTTTTCACTCCTGCAGTAAACCAGGATTTTGATTTTGAATGACTTCTGGGGACACTTACTGCCTGTCTGGACAGGCAAGGCAGTCGTGTCATTAGATTGGAGGTTTATGAACTTTTAAGTGCTCCAACTCAGATTTTAATGGTAAATAGGAGTTGATAGCTGGTGTGAGAGAGATGCAGACCTGAGCTTTACCCGGGCTCCACACCATCAGCTCTGGGCCAGATGGTCTTGCCTCTGAGAAATATATTAGAGCAATGTCAAGGAAGAGCACAGTTGAAATCTGCTGCCAAGACAGATTTCTCACTGCTGGAATATGTTTCTGTCTGATCCTCTATTTCTAGATGATTGAAAATAGTTCTGGAAGGGATTTTGCTGAGGCCACCTAGTCCATCCTTTTCCACAAGGCATGATAAAGTACACTGAAACCCTTCCTGATGGGTCTGTTAAGCTTGTTCTTTAAGCAGTGGAGATTTTCCAGCTGCCCTGGGTGGGTTTTATTTCACTTTATTAAACTTTTTTTTTAATATTGTGGCTTTTGTCACTGTTCTGGGCACAGAAACAAGGGATGCAGGTGGTTGATAATTGACCTCTTAAACTCAAGAGCCAGAAAAGTGATGGTGGTTCCTGGCAGGAGATGGAAGAGGAATCACTCAATGCAATCATATTGAGGTTTTGTTTGTTTTCCACAGAGGTCTTCCATGGAGGGCATGGGAAAGTTAAAATACCATTTAAATGTTAAATTTCAAGTTAAAATACCATTCTCCCATTTTTTTCTATGCAAAGACCTTCATTCAAACTTTGCAAATAATTGCTTTTTTCCTTAAACAACATTACCTAGTGGTTGCGTGTGTGGGCAGGGAGTATTTGTTTTTGCTGTAGAGCAATGTAAATTTAACTCTGAGATCTGCTATTGAGGAAAAAGTGGATTCTCATCAGCTACTGAGCTTTTTCAAGGCTCCAGGCTCAGATCTGCAAACTGTCGGCTCCAATTAAAGCAAATGGCTGGAGCTGTTTTTTCTCCCTCCTGGAAAGAACACAGTTCATCAAAAGCCAGAAGGAAATTTTATTGGGCTCATGAGCAATTATCTCATGGGATGTAATAAGAGAGATCCACGAGATGCCCAGTGTGAACTTTCACTTGTAATCACTTTTATTTCTCCACTGGGCAGACAAGCACTGATCTCAGCAGTTTGAAGCCTGAAGTTTTCCTGTGGAGTAGAAGCTGTTGGAGGGAACTTGTGCTTTTGTAGGGTTTGATTGATGTTGACGTAGAAATGTGAATTTTGAGCATCCCTGACCTGGCAAAAGATATTCCACCTTTCTGTGTGGGGTGGGTTAACCCTGGCAGGCAGCTCCCTTCTGCCACAGTGGGACAGGGAACAGGACTGGAAGGGTAAAATTAAGGAAGCAGGACTTCCTCAGGTGCAAGAATTGCTTGGGAAGGCAAAGAGACTCCAAACACTCCCCTTTCCTCTTTCTTGCCTCAGTTTTTATTGCTGAGCGTGTCCCTGTGGTCACTCAGGGTCAGCTGCCCTGGCTGCTCCCTCCCAAATTCCTGTGCACCCTCAGCCTCAGTGGGAAAACCAGAAAAGGCTTTGGTTGTTCCGCCCAGCTCAAACCCCCCAGTGTTGTCAGCACTGCTTTGGTCACAGATCCAAACCAGAGCACCAGACAAGCTGCAGTGAAGGAAATGAAGTCAATCCCAGCCAAACCCAGTACCCCGTGGAGTGCCACGGCTTCTGGTGGTGGCAGCCTGTGCCAGCTGTTTAGTTTTGGTTTATGGTGGTGTTTCCTGAAGGTGGTGTTTGCATTTCTGTGTTTTAAAGCAAATATTGACCATTGTGCAATCCGGTTTGTTTCATGGTTTAGTCCTTCAGTTAGCACGGAGCTGATTCATGAAAAGCACTGTGCTGTGTCTTTGCTCCTGGGTGATCACTGTCACTTTCTTTTTAATTAATTTTGTTACTCACTGCTGACAAAAAGCCCTTTTCAGTCCACGGATCTCAGTGACAAAGCCAGTTTGGGTTTTGTGCAGATGAGTGTGATGTTTTTGGAGCAGGTTCAGTTTTCTGTGCCTGTTGTCATCACAGTGGGGTTGAAATTGGAGTTAAATTGAAGGTTCAAGGCCAACTCAGTTCAGTTTTTGTGTCCACTGCAGCTTTTGGGTCCTGCCATACTCACACATAATAAACCCAAAATTTAAGATGTGTAACTTCCCTCTAATTTCTTCCACTTTTAGGATTTATTCTGAGGTTGTTTGCCATTTTTTAGGAAACCAGAATGCTGGAATCAAGAGTTTGCACAAAACTACTGCTCCTGAATATGAATAAATTTGTCTAAAGGTGCCTCCTTTAGACCTGCATCCTTAAACAAGGTGAAGGAATAGGTGGAAAAGCAGAGTGAGAACCACTGAAACGTTGCTGAAAGGGAAAGGAACAACTCGGCGCCAGAACACAAGCGGCGTAAAATGGAATGTAAAATTCAGTTTGGGCAAAACAGATCAATGGGCTGGCATTTGTAAAGGCCAAGTGTTGATTGCAGAGATAAAATGCTCGGTGGGGACTCTGAGCCTGGCTGGTTATTTTTAGCATTTCCTCCTTGTGTGTCAGGATGTGCCTGTGCCTGCTCCCGTACGGTGACGCTGAAACGACAAGATATTAATCCCTGAGCAAAGGCCTATTAATCACCTGCTTTATTCTGTTTATGTAATAAGGTTAAATATACTCTGGGAGCAGGTGAGGTTTGGGCCCTGGGAATGATTTCACCTCACCTTTTTTTTTTTTGATTGATTGGTTTCGCCAGTGGCAGCTGCCCCATATCCGATTTTTTAATTTCAGCTCAGACTGATTTATCAGTAGAATGGGTTCCTTGATCTGCTGTTGGTATTTAAGCCACAAAAACAGCATCTGCTCCTCTCTCACTCCCTCCCCTGTGCCAGTGATGCCATTTTGCAAAATTTTAGACTAAACAAAATTCCTGACTGCACAAGGAGAAGGGAAGAAAAGTGTCACCGAGGCCTTGTGGCTTCTCAGGGGAAATATAATGGAATTCCAGACTGGTTTGGGTTGGAAAGGACATTAAAGCCCATCCCATTCTACCCCCTGCCATGGGCAGGGACACCTTCCACTATCCCAGGTTTCTCCAAGCCCCATCCAGCCTGGCCTTGGACACTTCCCGGGATGGGGCAGCCACAGCTTCTCTGCTGCAAGGCGCTGTCCATCTGGTGGTGGGATAAAAATACTGATTTCCTGTGTGTTCTACTGGTTTTCTCCTCTGTTTTCATCTAATAGTGACTGTATTTGTGGGAATTTAAGGTTTTAGGCATGGATGCTAACCTTGGTAATAAACTTATCCCGCTGTTAAGCCTTGAGCAGAGGTATTTGATCCTAGTTATTAAAGAATATAAAAGTATTTATTTCTGTTTTGTAGGTAGGAAAACAGGTAGGGAACAACAGTTGGTGTAGGTGAGCTCTGGGCAGCCACTGAGCTGTGAAAGTTGTGTCAGGAAAGGGGGAAAACCCTGCTGAGCCTTATTTCTGTAGGGAAATGCTCACAGGAGTAGTGGAGAAAGTAGTACTGCTAAAAACCAGCAGTTTTTAAGTCAATGTGAGCTGACTTAATCACACCAAAATTGTGTCCGTGTTGATATTCTTGGTGTGAGGATATGCAAAATTAAGTCCTGAAGCTTTGCAGTAGTGGAAGCTGATCAATTTACATTTTTAATGGCTTGATAAGACTTCATTTAATGGCACTGGAAGAGTCAAAGAGAACAGAAGGAGTAAGAAATGGGGAATTATTTTATTTTCAAAATGCTCTTTGGGGGTTTATCAATTGGGGAAGTGGGGAATTTTGGAGAAGTATGTGATTTGCAGTTACCTGAGGAAGCATCCTCTGCATAGGCAAATCTCTTTTAAGTGGAACAATTCACCTCAAGAAGACAATTCAAACTGCAGGATATGTGTAAAAGGAAGAAAAAAAGCTGCTTTTTATTTCTTTTAAACACTTCCTCTGTTTACCATGCTGTTCAAATAATGTGATCACCAGGTTCCAGGCACTGATTTTGTCAACTGTTTACAGCACTGGGTTCTGTTTGCTGTGGGGCCAGACCAGCAGCAACCTTTGCCTCCCACGAGGTGGATGTTGGGGCTGTCACAGTTGAATATTGGCAGAAAGTTGTCACAATTATTGCAGCTAAAATGTTGTGGATTAAAAGCTGGAGTATTTTCCCTTTTTTCCAGTTAAGTTTTAGTGGGATTTCCTAAAGCTGGACTCACAGATTACAGCTAGGCTGCTCTTTCCTGTGTTACGGTAGGCAAGGTCGGAATGTTAGATCAGGATTCAGAAATCTGCTTTTCTTAGAATGGATTATTTGTTCATGGTTCCTTGAAATTCCCATGGGAAAGCGATGTTTTCTCTGTGAATCATTTCTGGCAGCTATACCTGTCCTTCCCTGGAATAATTATGGCCAGGCAGCATCAAGGGAGGAGTATTTGCTTCAGTGAGTGAAACATTTCCACTTAGGAAGTCAATAATGCTGCTCTGGCAAGGCTCAGACCACAAGAGCGCTTAATTAATCTCGTAAAGATTTTGAACAGCCCTTTCCTCCTGTTCTGCATCGCCCCTGCAGAGGAGATGGGAATGCAGGATGCGCTTGGTGCGTTCTTGTGTGGAAAATGGAATATTCGCATTAGGAAGGCATCCTCAGATCAGCCAGCAAGGGACTGGTGGTGGTTTTTGCAGCCCTGACAGCTCCTTCAAAAGCATTCAGCATCACAAGTGTGCAGCTGAGCTCCAGCAGCATCCAAAATTTGTGGGAAGGTGCACAGGGAAGGTGTGGGTTTGCCTTTCTGGGACACAGGGTCGGCTCTGCTGTCGGGATTCTCTGTTGGGCACTTGCCAGGATGTGTCAGTGCCAGCCTGCTCTGCTTTTTTCAGGTAGGGAGGGATTATCCTCCTTTATACTGTAGGGATTTGCGTTTTATGGGTTTGTGGCACCGCCTGGAATGTTCTTTGATCGATAATTGCTGGAGCTGGCATTGCCTTCCTTGGAATGCTGAGAGTTCTAAGCCTGTGATGGTTCATTCATTCCTGGGGAGAGGAAGAAGGCCCAGTGAAATGGCAGAAAACTCTGAAGGCTGGGGAGCAGCCCTCTATCCCCACCTAATACCCTGTGGAATTTGTTGCTTCCTTCCCTAAGCATGGGATTCCTTGGGATGAAACAGGAAGGGGTTGTGGTGGTTCTCTTTAAGGAAAAGCCCTGTAACAATGATTAAATTGTGCTTCTCTTGTACCTTTTGCGTTGTTGGATGTTCCCATTTGTTTTCTCTGCTTGACTGGTTCGTAGCAGCCTTTAAAAAAAAGCTGTTCTGCCTCTTAGTTGGAGCAATAAATAGTCCATTTTATTCATCTGTGATCTGGAGGAAGAGGGAAGATCTCACTAGGCTCTGCAGAGCTTTCTAAAAAGGATATTCTTTGATAATTCCTGCTCTCATAAAGACAGTAAACACTGGTGCACCTTCAACTCAGCAATGTTCCATCCACCCCCACAAAAACAAATGAAAGACTCGCCCAGGGCGACTTTTAGTGATGATTAGAAGCAAAGATGATGTGAAGTTCCCAAGGACAGCTGGGTTTGATGCTGTTCTCGTGTGACAGGTGTTTGGATGTCACAGCCATGCGTGGCAGGGAGAGGCTGAAGCTGCAGAGATGCTAAAGCTGAGCAGGAATCAGGCTCATGCTGCACGCTGGAAATGTGATTTTGCATCAAACGACTCCTCCATGCATTCAAAAGAGGATGTTTGGCTGGAGGATGGGTTTATTTTTAGGGCTTGGTGGTTTCATTTGCTTTTATTGGTAGGTGGGAGCGTTGACAACACGTCCCAGGGTCCAGAGCTGCTCCTGCAGCTGGGGCTGAGCACATCCCCTCAGCTGGACCAGCTCCTCATCCTGGGCTGAGCTGGCCCTGTGTCGTGGCACTGGGGGAGCTTTGCTTGTAGCGTCTGCTTTATTCATCCCTTGGCATCCTCTTGGGCCTTTTTTTTCAAGTTTTGAGGAAATCTGAATGTTCTGGATAGCTCAGGAGGAAGAGGGAGACCCAGGGATGCCTGAGGATGCTACAGGAGATTTTTCCAGGCTCTGCATATTGGAAGCCACACTCCTCTGTCTTGTTGTGCTGGTAAAGAGAGAAAGAGGGATTTGAGAATCTGTTTAAGAATCTGTTTGATTTAATTCAGAATTGAGGATGTGCTGCATCTGTGTGGTGTTCACCTCATTTACCCATTGTCATGGCAACACTTGGGAAGGCTGTCCCTGTCTCACTGATCCCAGCACTAAATCTGCTGGGTTTATTGCAGGCTGAGCAATAGCCCTTCCCTGTTCCTGCTGTAGCTCGTCGCTACATAACAGGAAAAGGCTGAAATTATTGTGACGTTGGCCATGTTTTTGAAAAACTGCGGTTACTTGGGGGAAACGGACAAACGTTTCTTTCAAGTTTTAAAAGTTCCTGTATCCTCAAATCAAAACCAAAACTGGCTTGAAGGGCAAGTGAAACTCAACAGTGCAGTATTCACATAAGATGCGTGTGAGGAGACTTCCTGAAAAATAGACTGAGATTGAATTTTATTGCTAAAATCGTGCTGCTGGTGTTTTCTTGGTAATTTCTTTCCATTTTATTTACTGTGCTTGTTTGTCTGCTGCTGTTGTGTCTCTGGTGGCTGTTGTGCTTATTCCTGAGTTTGGAATCAAGGGCTGGTACTGGAATTTTGTAAAGACTCCTTTCCCAGTTCTCTTCCCTC
Source organism: Corvus kubaryi (assembly GCF_017639235.1). Classification (NCBI taxonomy): domain Eukaryota; kingdom Metazoa; phylum Chordata; class Aves; order Passeriformes; family Corvidae; genus Corvus; species Corvus kubaryi. The sequence continues at coordinate 1,737,338 of NW_024581114.1, read as the reverse complement.
ATTTACAGTACTCTGGGACAAGTTTTTTGGATATTATTGCAGATGCTGATGAGCCTTGGAAGCCTGGTTGGTTTTTTTATCATTCTCATCAGTGCTCAAGCTGTGAGAATCCCAGTTTTGAATAAAACAGAGATTTCTCTGCTCAGCAGGTCGGGCTTTTTCTGCAGCCAGATCCTTCTGGGGGGAAATGCCATGTGTGGAGTGGCATCACCTAAATTCCTGTTGTATTTCCAGGTGTGCTGACCATGCTGCCCACGACGCCGCGAGTGCTGCCGCTGATCCCGCCCGTCTCCGAGACCCCTCTCGAGGAGGAGTTTTAGGGTTTGCTGTGCAGATCCATGGACCTGGACCCCCATGCCAGCATGCAGGTCGGGATGCGGGTAGTCCGTGGAGTGGACTGGAAGTGGGGCAGCCAGGACAGCGGCGAGGGCAACGTGGGCACCGTGGTGGAGATCGGCCGGACGGGCAGCCCCACCACGCCGGACAAGACCGTGGTGGTGCAGTGGGATCAGGGCAACAGAACCAACTATCGCACGGGCTTCCAGGGGGCTTACGACCTCCTGCTCTATGACAACGCCCAGATAGGTGAGCAGGGCCAGAACAGGGGCACAGCCACTGGCAAAGCCACCTCCTGCCCCTGTCCCATGTGCTGGGACAGCCTTTGGCACCTGTGGGCAGAGCACACTCAGCCTGTGCATGGCCAGGACATTCCTGTTTCCCTCTGTGCAAAGGCTCTGCTTTCCTCCTCTTTCCATCTGTGAGCTGAACACTTCCACTGAGTTTGTCATTCTGCAGACATGGCTTTAGGAGGAGAGGCCCTAATGTGGATATTTCATATTACACATACCACTTCACAGTGTATTATTGCATCACCTTCCATACACGATTTTTTTCTCCTTAAACACGCATTCATCAAGTTTCATTCAAGTCCCCTTTTACAGTTGTGTGCCCTAATTCTGTAAAGTGTGGACTAGAGGAGTAGGTTCATTCAGGACAGTTGTGCCAGGGTTTTCTAGCCCTTAAATAATTTCTCCTTAGAAACACAGCTGTTTCAGTGCCCAGCACTAAGCATGGTACTCTTCCATGAGCAGTATTCATGCTGTAAGGAGCAGAGATATTTACTTTAGGTATGAGTGGGATAAAAAATGGGAGTGTAAGAAGCTGGAAAGAGGTGAACAGAGGGCTGACAGGATTTCTAGGTGCATTGTGAAGTACTTGTGCTTCTCCTTGGCTCAGTGAAAGGTCTTTTTCTGGAAAGGTGGTTCTAAGAACCTGGTTTTCCCTGGAATTTGTGTGGATCTCCCATTCTCTTTTCCTCCCCTAGGTGTCCGTCACCCCAACATCATCTGTGACTGCTGCAAGAAGCACGGCATCCGAGGCATGAGGTGGAAATGCAAAATGTGCTTTGACTACGACCTGTGCACCCAGTGCTACATGAACAACAAACACGACCTGTCCCACTCCTTCGAGCGCTACGAGACTGCTCACTCCCAGCCGTGAGTCCACTGCACCCTCAGCAGATTTAGGGGGCTCAGTTCCATCCTAATGCTCTCCAAAACCTCCTCTGTGCACCCCTGGGGTGTGCAGAATAACCCAGCAACAGCAGTACAACCTAACTTGTGCACGTCTGTGTGATTTATAAAGGAATTCCTGTAAATTTATGGGGCAGTGCTCAATTTTTGCTGATCGGGTGGAACGACCAGAAAAGTTTGTTCTATAGAATTATGGTTAGTTTTTTATGAAGCTGCTTGAAAAAAAGGGCAGCAAACAGAAATCTGCAGAGTGTTTTTATAAAGTGACAAAAGAATGATTTCTGCTCTGGTTTTTCTCTTCCTCACCCCCCCCCACCCCAAATAAATAATTTCCCAGATTTGCTTTGCTACTTGCTGTTCTCAGGCCTCAGGGAGGCTGACAGGGATCTTACATTCCCAAATTGTTGATTTATTCTTGGGGTCTATTTGCTGAAGAGGCAGCACTTTCTCATTTACTCCTGCTCTGCACATGAATTTTTTTGGAGGTGACTGCTGCACTGATGCCTGTGGAACAGCATCTGTAATTTTATGCTCCTCCATGATTTGCCAAAACATGAGAGATCTGTTCTCCTGTCCTGAGGAAGAACTCAAAAACAGGCTCAAAAATACTTTTATTTGCACCTCCTAAAGTGGGCATGAAGATGAATCATGTAATCCTCTTGCCTTCAGGAGAAGGAATAAGAAATCAGCTTATCTCTGTCATTGATTTTCTTTTTTTTTTTCCTTTTTTTTTAATGTTTTTGAAAATATCACTGTGCCTTGCATCCATCTGTGGAATGAAAAGTGTAATTACTGTGCTAAAGGCAGCAGTGTGGGATTTGGGATTTGCAGCTGCTTTTCCTGCCATGTGGGAAGCTCTGCCTGGAGCTGATTGCCAGAGTGGTGCCAGCGTTGGTTGAGCCAGAATTCCGAGTCCTAGCAGAGGAGGGATGCTGCTGGCCAGACAATCTCCCCCCTGAGCTTTGAGGCTTGTGTTTATCCACCAGATTAGGGTGTTTCTGGAGCTTGTGTTAATATGACAAGCCAGCCAGCTCCTACTGTGAAATGAGCCTCACAATTTGGTGTATCTATAAAAATACACATCTCTATAAAAATAGACATGTGGGGGCTTTTTCTCTTTCTATTAATAACGGAGTTATCTCCAAGTAGTTACTCAGGGATGCCTGCTTGCGTCTTTTATTTGAGTTTAAGGTACATCATTTTACTCGCATTTAAATTAAAAAAAAAAAGAGAGAGAAAAAGGCACTGCTGCAGAGCAGCCCCAATTTTCTGCCCTGTGCTGGGGATTTCTCAACCCTGCAGGTGGGAAATCCTTTGGGCAGCAGGGACCTGACCTTCTCCAGGAGCACCTGGAATGCTGTCCTGGATCAAAAGGCAGATTTCTAGGTAATTTCTCCTCAGGACTCATCCTCTGCAGAACTTGTTCCTTTTTTCTGAGCAATCTGGGTGGTGGAGGATGTAAAAAGAGCAATTTTCCCTCCCAAGGCTTGTCTCTGCCTGTGCCCGGGCTGCTGCTGGAACTGGGCAGTGCAGTTCTTGCTGTCAGGGTGAAAAAGGGAGCTTGGAGGATGGCCAGCAAACTTGCCAGGGCCAGAGCTGTCCTATGTGAATTGTTTGACTTTCCCAGAAACTGCAGCACCACTCTGGAATGTCGTGGAAGCACTGGAGAGCTCTTTGGAGGTGCAGAGCAGAATGTGATGTCTGATGGTGCTTTGGTGTCTTTTTGGCTGGGTTGGGGTTTTTTTTTTTTCCCTAAATGCTTTTGCCCTTTTAAATTTTTTTTTCTATGAGTGTGGCTGGATGAGTGGTTAGAGAAAATGTGATATAAATCAACTTTATGTGACAAAAAGAACTCTAAACATAGGCCAGAGTGCCTGATACCAAGTCTTCATAAAATGAGCATTATTCTGATTTACTTTGCTGTGTGTTAGCAGGAATAAGGATCTTCAGAATAGCAAGCAGCTGATAAAAATAGAAATTAAAAAAAAAGAAAAGAATAAGAGACACAGCATGGGCCTGTCAGGCATGGCAGTGATTTCTGGGAGCCTCCATAAGGGGCAAGGATAAACCAGCAGTTGTAACTGGATAATGGAACACCTTTCCTGCTGTTGCTGTGTGGCAGGTATTGATTCCAGCTGAGTTTTGGGATGGAGAGGAATTAGGAAGTTGCACGGAAGAAGCTCCCCGTTGTGGAAAGCTGCGGTTTTAAAGATGAATGAAAGGTTCACGTTGTGGTTCTTGGAAGTCACTCAGCTTTTGGAGCAAACAGGTTGTCACAAATGGGTTTGGTTTCAGGATTTGACCGAGGGTGGCACAATAACTGCAACAAATGGGTGTTTTCTGCAGCTTTCACACAGGGAGCTGGCAGATGAAAACCCTTTTACTCAGAAATGCCTTGCAGTGCAGGGGCAGGAAGCAGTGGGAAGATTTTGCTTTAATGCAAATGTAGCCCTGTGATTTGTCGGTCCAGGGTTTGGAGAGTGCTCTGCATTGAGAATGGAATGCCCTGATGTGAAACAAAGGGCACGGATCACCTTTGATCAATGCCAAGGAGAGGATTTCTTTGGAATAAGGGAGGTCTGAGCTGTGCAGACACTTTGCCTTAGGCACTGCAGCATCCTTTTGGGAGAGCAGAAATTGCCTGCTTATGACTCACTGACTATTGCTTAGATCACTCATCTCTCTTTTTCTTTTTGCTTTTTTTTAAATTTTTTTTTTCCTTCTAAATAAAGTAGAAGATAAAACCTTTGGCAGTTCCCTAGGGACAAAAAGAGAAAATCAGAGTATTTAAGAAGACGTGGTAAATGCTGTGTGGATTTGGGTTTTGTTGTTGAGTGGCTGTGAAATCCAGGATGAGTCTCCTTTAGATACCAGGATTCTCCCACCTCCTTTCTCTGGGAATGGGGATCCTTTGGTTCTTCCCAAATCCCTGCTGTTGCTGCCAGAGCCACCACTGGCCACCTGAACCAGGCAAGGCCAACACATCCCTGTTTGTAGCAGGTCACTAATCCCAGGATTTAGGAGGATTTAACCCCAGACAGACACTGCAGAGGGTTCCCAATCAGTTTTCTAAAGAGGCTTTGAAGACACCTTTACCTGAAGGCTATTTCAGGTCTTTAAATGACCTGAGTTTGAACTTTAGGTGACAGGAAATGCTGATTTTCTTTTTAACTTTTGCTGTTTGAGGTAATCTCTTCCTGACCTCCTGATTTGTTATTTTTATTGGTCTTGTTTGGTTTGAATTTTATGGCTGTTGTGGGAGAGGCTCTCATCCTTGGCTTAAAAGGATGGAACAGCTCAGTTTTACTGAAGAGCTTTTCTCAGGGTTGTTGTACCTATTTGCTGAATATGTGCTTAGTAATTGGAAGATAAATCAGTGTCTGTGAGCAGGGCAGCAAAGCAAAGCTCATCAAGTTTATATTAGGGCTGCAAAAGTCAGGCACACTCTGGTGAGTTCTGCAAATAATCGAGCCTGAGATAATCTCATACAAAATGTTAGTGTTGTGGTATTCCCATGCAGCGCTGGCATTTGGATCCCCTGCTCAGGGGTGGCGCTCGGTTGAATTTCAGATGTGGTGCATTTTACCCAGGCTATTTTCTAGCCTTCACTCACCAATAAATCACAACCTCAATAGTTTTTCACAAGCCCTGTTTTTTTTTTTTCTTTCCTGGCAAACAATGGAGCTGGAGGAGCCAGCGAGCTGCACAGGGAAATGTTTTGTGTAATCAGGCATAAGAAATACAAATATTTTCTCTCATTGTGTTTTATCCTGTAGTCAAAACAGAGATTGCAGTTATTTTCATCTGTAATTCTTAAACCAGCTCTGTCTGGTGGAGTTACCAGCTGGATTTGGAAATCAGATCCAGGAACAAGTGCGTGCTCTGATTTAGGTCTGTGCAGTGCAGAGCCATTCAAGGCAGCTTTAATGATCCAACCTCCCATCTGTGGCTGAGATGCCCATCTTATACTGAGAGCTGAACTAATCCAGCAGCTGAGTGACAACTGCTGGGTGTTTGATTACTGGGCAATGCAGGGATGCAGGTTTATTTACATAGTAACCTCCTCAACTTGTGTTATTTACGCAGTGGCAGTTTAAGCTAAGAAATTTGGGTGAGGAATATTTGGAATTGAATGCGACTCTTCTGTGCTGACGTTTTTATTTCCTGACTTGTAGCGAAGTGCTCATGAAGTATGAATGAATTTATTTCTATTAATTTATTATTTTTTTTTCTTTCAATGAATTTGTATCATTTTCCTTTAGGAAAAAACCCACCATTATTTGCCAGATAAATTGCCTGTGCCTCTTTAAAAAGCTCCAAACATATTATATATATATATATAATATTTTATTTTTGAAAAATGCTGGTTGAAAATCCATGTGCTAAGCAACAGCTTCTAGGCTTCTAGGGGAGCTGGTCAGGTGATGCAAGTTCCTGTTCTTTAGAGCATTAAATATGCCTTGTTTTCTTGTATTATTGTATTATTATTGCCACATTGGGGCTTCCCTTGTGCAATTTGGATTATTCTGTTTGATTTGTGGAACAGGGATTGTGTTTCAATGGCATATTTTATCTTTATCTTTTCTGGAATTACATGATCAAAACTGCAAGCGAGAGAAACCTTCACTAAACCAGCTTTAGCCTGAGTTTTGAACTAATAGTGATGTTTGAAGGATGATAACAAGACATTTTCACTCCATGTGCTCCATGGTGCTTCTGCATCTTCTCAGTGCAATATTCTGCCTTTAAGGGCTCTGTATGAACCTCTCTGAGGGCACAGTTGTGAAAAACTGCCTGCAGGAACCTTTTTACTTCCCATTTAGTAGCCTTGGTCTGAAACCTTCCCTGCTGTGGCTTCCCAGAACAGGATTTGATCCACGTTACTTTGGGAGTTACCAAAACCCACAGCTTTTACTTATAAAGATGTGTTATAAAGATACAGCTGGTTTTGTGAAGAACTGTGCCTTGTGAAGGAAGGAGAGGATTGAAAAGGAAAAAAATCTGGGTAAAGACAGTTCCTGAAATAGGTTTTTGTGATCCTGATCCCTCTCCAGCATCCTTGTCTTAGTCTGATTCCTGCTTGAGCAACCAGCAACCATCTGTCAGAACTGCCTTCCTTTATCCTTTGCTGGAAGTGCTTCAGGAAAAGCTTTGCTGGGGGGGATTAGAAAAACTGGGATTTCTTGCATTGAGGTCAGTTTTACCTGTAGTTCCTGCAGGGTTTTCGTGTTGGCTTTTCTGGAGGTGGATCTTTGTGTGTCCTGGGAGGGATGTGGGTTTGTGTCTCCCACAAGTTGAAACTCTGGTTTAGAGCTGTGCCTTTCTGAAGGGATTACTGTGGTATTTATGGCCTGCCACCTTACAGGGTGACCATCCCTTGTACTTCCCAGTCTCCTTCATTGTGTTTATTTCTTTAGATGAGAACTTTCTGCAGCAGAAAAATCTCACAAAACATCAACCAGGCCTGGTGTGAAGGAGCTCTGACTTGCTGCTGCAAGTGAAAAGTAGTTTTTGTGTAAATTTCTCCAGATCAGTTGATTTGCATCTCCCATCCCTCTCTCTAAAGCAGGGGTGATGCTGCTGTTCCAAATGCTGAAGCAGAGTTCTCAAGGATGTCAGAAGCCAAATAAGCACCTCAGAGAAGCCACATCCCCAGGGAGTGGTTCCCAGCATGCTGGAGAGAGCCATAACTTCATTCTGTACAGTACATGCTCCCAAGTGCTTTCTGGGCTCGACAGTAATTTAATATCCTTGGAATTTGTAGGGCAGAAACGGCTGCAGACTTGTGCTGTCATAATTAACGTTGTTATTAAAGGCAGTATCACAGTGATTAAATTTATCCCGGGGGTATTTTTGCAGCACTCTGAGTAACTTTGGTTGTTAGCCAGTATTTGGAGCAAAACATTTTGAGTTAGATTAAAACCTTTATAAGAATCATTGGCTCAGGACATCTGGTGCTTGCATCACTCTTTGGGGGTGCTGGTCAGCAGTGGTTTAAAGCAGGGTCAGAATTTTGGTGAGGCTGGGGAACGAGGACAGTTCTGGTGGGTGGCCCCCAGTATTTCAGCAGGACAGGAGATGGAATTTCTTTACATTTCCCTGCTTTAAGCAAGCTCAGCTTTCTGAACTGCTCAGCTTTGTTTTTTTGGTCCCCAAGCACAAATTTCAGAGGAAGTGGCGGGTTAATAATGTGAGACTGTTGAGCTGGGGAATGACTACTGTTGTGTGAGTATCCAAAAAGGGAACTTATTCCAAGAATAGAATGAGTGGTGGATATTTTGCTATTTAAACATCTTAAGCTTAACTCAGGGCTTTATTTTACTATCACTAAGAATCTTTGCATTGAATCCCATCCCTTGTGAGAGAAGGGTTTATGGGAGAGAAGTGTATTTTTATCACTTTGTCTCAGGGCTTGGCTAACACGTCTTTGATAAATTATTAGAAAAGCATTGAACAAAATACAGTGAGAACATCTAAGCTCTTTCAGAGGCTGTACCCAAATCCATGCTGGTTTTTGAAGCCAGTCCGTAGTGCCTGACACAGTGCAATAAAATGAATGCTGATCAGTGTCTCTTTTTAGCTGAGCTTTTCCCTCCACTGTCATTATCTTCTTTCATAACAATATCCAGCCTTGATAGTGCTTAAACCAGACAAAATCTCAGCCATCCAAATACAGGACCTTCATCTTCCTCCTTTTGAGCTCCAGTCTGGGTAATGAACATTCAGTGATCATAAGAGCAAGGCATAAATAATCTCTCCCTCTTTTTAAACACGTGGGGTTGTAAACCACAGGTGGGAGCTCTGTTAGCAGGTTAAGAAAGGTAAAAGACTTAAGCATTTGGTGGATAAGTAAACAGTAAGTTCAAGCATAAGCTTTTTATCCTCCTCAGTCTCCACCTTCCCTCTGGAGGTATTAGATGGGAAATAATTACAGTGTTCTGAGGTCAGCCCTACCCCCGAGAAGCTTCCCCTCCCCTTGCCCTGGGGAACAGCTGCTGAACTTGGGTTGCTCTGTCTGGGCTGGGAGCTGCCAAGAGCCTGTCAGGCTCCATGGGCATGGATTGGGGCACTTTTGCAGTCACCTAGAAAAGGGGATTGCACCCTGGGTGAGCAACCAGGCAGGTCCTCGTGGGTTTTGGTGGCTTGGTGACTCATGAGAAGGCTTTGTGCCAGCCTGGGGACAGCACACACAGAGCCAGCAGAGAGGCTGCTGTGACATTATGGGAATTGGGAGCTGCTTTAACAGGACATCAGACCCCCTGTTCACTATCACGTAGGTACCTTTTTCCTTTTTCCTTCAGCTGGAGCGGGGTCTGTGCTGGGGATGTGGGGTGCAGGGCAGGTGGGAAGGTCTGTGGCAGACTGGGAATGGTCCAGCCACAGCACTGCTGGTCTAATCTCTGCTTTTCAGGTTATAGAATGTGCTGAGCTCCATTAGTGCCTCCATGCAGGGCCACCCTAGTAATGTGCACTGCCCTAAAGTGAAGGATGGTCCTCATGTGACAGCCCTCAGCTGGAACAGAGCTTTATCAGTGTCTGTAACAATATCAAATTCATTTGTTTTCTCTTATTCTGTTTTTTCAGGGTCCTAGTGAGCCCTCGACAGAATTTGACTCGCATCACATTAAAAGGGACTTTCCAGGGGGCTAAAGTGGTCCGTGGGCCTGACTGGGAGTGGGGTAACCAGGATGGTAAGCTGCTTTTGGGATATCCTGTAAAACACCATTTGATTTTTTAAAAGATATATATATATATAATATTTTATTTTTGCAAATTGCTGGTTGAAAATCCATGTGCTAAGCAGCAGCTTCTAGGGGAGCTGGTCAGGTGATGCAGGTTCCTGTTCTTTAGAGCATTAAATACACCTTGTTTTCTTGTATTATTTGTCACATGTCTGACATAAATGTGTGCCTTCATTCAGGGTGTGGGAAGGAAGTTTTGCTGCTTTTCTTTTCATAGATGTGAAAACCTCTGGGAACCATCCTGGAAGTTCTTGTGTAAAATTGTAAATGCACACCATGTTACAAGAAAATAAAGACCCCTCTTTTCCTGAAAAAGCTTTAATTGATAGTGGAAGGTTTATCTGACTTTGTGTACAGTATCCATTTTCTTTTGGAATTCTGTGGAATGTCCTTGTTTGGATATTTTTGAGAACAGTGAGGAGAAATTCTCTATAAGGAGGGTTTCACATGGTGCACTGATGAAGGACTCTGTGGTTCCTGGAGAGCGGTTGCTGCTTTCTGTAGGAATTGAAACCTTCAGGCTGAAAATGCAGTGAGACAAAGATGCCTTCTTAAAGCTGTTTTTGGGGTGTAATGCCTGTCCCCAGTTCACTGATAGCATTTCTGTGTGGTGCTCCAGGGCTAAGGAAGCTTTCCTGCCCGTTTGTCCCAGAGCCCTGGACACACACTGTGATGTGTACAGCTCCTTTTGCCCCGTAAGAATTAAGTCAGAAGTTCAAAGGTTTCCAAAGTTGACTCTGCCATTTATTGCAGCTCTGGGTTCACTGGAGTACATGGATGCTTGGCAGGGTCTGAGAGCAAAAGCAGCTTATGCTCAATACAGCTTATCCATCCTTTTGAGATCAGAGCAGCATTTACATGTCTGAGACTTGTGCTGCTTCTGGTGGTGGTGACCTGAAAGCAGCTCCCTGAGCAGGAGCAGTGAGAGGAACCCCAAATCCAGCCCTCCCATGAGCATGGTTTTGGTGGAGCTGTGTCCATCCACAGCCGTGTCATGGATAGAACTGACACCAAAACCCAATGTTTGCGTTGTGCTTTTCAGATGAGCTGCTAGATGAGGAATTCAGCTCCTTTGAGCTGTTAAATTGCAGGACTTTGCAGACAATCAGAAGTTCCTCAGTGAGACAGATGTTGCTGTCCCCGTTTGGGGAAGTCCTGGGGAAGTGTTGGGACCTGCCCAAGTGCACCACAGAGTGACTTGGCAGCAGAGTGGGGTTGGGAACCTGCAAGCCCTGACTGCCTTCATGAGGCTCAGTGTTGTCTCTTGGATGACAGCACGTCCCAGTGCCCATCCAGCTTCACCTCCACACATCCATCCTCCTGTTCTGGATTTGAAGAAAACAAATTTTATTTGCTGTTTCTCCACCTGGCTGGTGTTGGGGAGAGATTTAAAGATCCTGGGTGGGTTTTGCAGCACTGCTGAGTTTTTTTTCTTGCCACAGTGTGGTGCCATGACACCATGTGTGTGTTCCCTAACTAGGCCATGCTCCTGCACACCAGGAATTCTCCACAGAACCATTCCAAAATGAGCATCTCGCTGGGTTTCTACAAACTTAATGCAGAGATTCCCTCCTAATTGGTCAAAGTGAGTTGTCTCATGATCCAATTTTCCTGATTTTCACTTCTTTTCCCCTCAGGGGGTGAAGGTAAGACCGGCCGCGTGGTCGATATCCGGGGCTGGGACGTGGAGACCGGCCGCAGCGTTGCCAGTGTCACCTGGGCAGATGGAACCACCAACGTTTACAGGGTGGGCCACAAGGGAAAAGTGGACCTCAAATGTACCGTGGAGGCTTCTGGGGGCTTCTACTACAAGGAGCATCTCCCAAAATTAGGTGGGTGGAGACAAACCTTTGCTGAGAGAAGTCTGTGTTGAGAAGTTGTGATTCACACAGCCCTTGGCGCTGAAGCCATTTTGCGTGGAAGACATAAAACCACCTCCTGGTTTTCTGAGGTTCCTAGTTAATAAGCATCATTTGAGAGAATTTGGTTTGTGTGTGAGCATGGTGCTTGATCTCAGAGTTGTTGATGAAATAGTTTGGCCTTTTGGTGGTAAAACCGTCAGTTACCCACAGTTGTATCCCAAGGAACACAATTTCTGCTGGAAATGCAGGAAATTCCCACTCTGTTACAGAGAATCCAGCTTTTCTCACTTTGGTCAAATTTGTCCATCCAAAGCTTTTAATTCTTCAGACAAGCTGTTGTTCACTGTGCTTTTAGAGAGCAAACACTTTCCTGGTGGAGCCAAAAGTGTGTTCAGTGGGGGGAATGTGACCAAAGGGAGACTTTGGAGAGCAGAACAGCCAAAAATTAGAAAAAGTGATGGGAAAAGGTGAAGTCTGTATTGGCAACTTGCTGCCATCCACCTTTCCTCTTAAGTCCAAGGAAACTCCTTGTGGTTTTGGACTTGAAGCTTTTTTTTTACCCAGGTGTAATTTAGTTGTGGGGTTGTTTTTTTAATGAGGTGCAGGGACCATCTTTGGCTCCCCTGAAGGAAAACAGAGTGGTCTGGTTTTGTGTTTATAGCAGCAGAATCAGGGTTTTTATCAGACTTTTCAGATAAAACTTTCCAGGCAGACTTTTATTTGTCTTTCTCAGACTTTTCTCTCCCCGAGCAGTTTGGCAAGAGCATGAGGGGAGGGGAGGGTTGGATGAGGAGCTTAATTCCAGGGGTATGGCTGCATGGGAAGGGTAGGAGGGCAAGGCACTCCTCAGAGTGAGTTCTGTGGCTGCCTGGGGAGGGGAGAACTAAGTTTGGGTGCTGTGTGGGTGTGTCTGAACAGCAGTTGTGGGTGAGTGGATTGCTAAGAACAGCTCCTGGTGTCTGCCAGGGCCTAATAGGCATTCCCCGCTCTGCAGAGGAACAAAATGTGTCTTGTTAGAGCTGCTTCTGTTTAATTCATATTAATATCCAGTTAGAGTTAAATCCTACTGCTTCCTCTGCATAGTGCTGCCCTATAGAGTGTATAGGGCATGAAAAGGGGTTTGCACCATTCTGCCCCAATTAATGTTAATTTTCAACCCTTGTAACGAAGCTGAGGTGTGTGACTGCACCCTGCATGCCTGTGGGTGCTGTCCTTGTTGTCCCCAGGGAAACCAGCCGAGCTGCAGAGGAAGGAGAGCACAGACAGGCATCCCTTCCAGCACGGGGACAAGGTGAAGTGCCTGCTGGACATCGACATCCTGCGCGAGATGCAGGAGGGCCACGGAGGCTGGAATCCCAAAATGGCCGAGGTATGTCCCTGGATACTCCCCTGGATACAATTCCAGCCTCTCCCTCATTCTGCACCGCCCAGAAAGTTAGCAGAACATCTTTGTGTGACCTTAAAGTCGACTGAATCACAAATACAGATATTTTTAGTGATAGGACACTGGAGTCAGAGTTATTTTTAGGCTCTGTTGGGATGAGAGTGGCCTTGTGGATCCCTGCAAAAGTCTTGGAAGAAAAAAAAAAAGATAATAATGGCTGGTTTGTTTATTTTTAAATGAGCCACGGATCTTTTCTTTGGAGTTCTGGATCCATTCCTTGTTTGGCTTCTTTTGTGCTGTGCATTACTGGTAATGAAAGTTATGTGTTTTGTCAGCACTAGGCTCTGTCCCTGACCAGGGCTAAGAATTTCTCAGCCCATATGGTATTTTTGAAGCTTAGTCTTCCCTTTAAATTGAAGAGCCATCAGTCTGCTGTCACCTGTTGTCCTAAAAATCCCAGAGAGTGGAGGAAATAAAGCTAGAAATAGCACCTATTACTGTAGAATAGCATGAATAAATGCTATAAAACTATAAAAGATAGGTTAAATACATATCCTGGCCCAACCTGCCCTACAGGTGAGCAGACTTTTTGAAATCAGGCTTTAAAATGTCAAGGCAAACTCTGCCATTTCAGTTTTAAACTGGAAATTTCCTAACTGAGTCTCTTTTTTTGGGTTTTTTTTTCAGCCTGGCAGGCAGGGACTTGGTATTCTCTGATGAACTTCAACAAGGCTACCAGTGGAGCCATGAATTCTTTTATTCCAGCTAAGGAGTACAGCCCCAAAGCTGTAGTTTTTGGGTGTTGCTGTGTCTGTTGTTGGTTGTTAAACCTCTGTGCTCCTGAATTCCTGTTGTTGGGGAATGCAGGGGTAGAGAGGGATGATAGCAGAGAAACAGGAACCTCCTGTCACCTCAGAAACTGGCATTTTTTACATCTTTATAAACCATGAGCTGCTCAGAACCTGCCAGAACAGCAGACCTAGAACCCTGCACCACACAGTTTTATTTTGTTTTCTGTACCATGCCCCTTTTCCCCTCCCAGACTGTGCCTTGCTGGTATTTTATAACGCAGAAGGAAGGAGGACCATTTGTGCCACGTTTTCAAGCATTTTTGCACTCTGTATTCCTATCCCCCTCCTCCCCCAATACGCTGCTCCTTCAGAGGAGCTTTTAGAGGAGCCTTTCCCCTCCTTTTGTAGAAAAACAATGGTTGCATCTCATGTAGAGCAGGTTTGGGAGCACTGTGGATGGGAAATGCTGGGTGATTTAGCCACCTATGCCTTGGATGCCTTCTTTCCCCGCTATTAAGCAACATGATTTATTTAGGGGCTTTTCCCTCCTTTTTTTGCTTTTTCTTTGTTTTTCCCCTCCTATCCAAAGTTCATTGGCCAGACAGGGACCGTGCACAGGATCACAGACAGAGGGGACGTGAGGGTCCAGTTCAACAGTGAGACCCGCTGGACTTTCCATCCTGGAGCCCTGACCAAGGTAGGTGCTGGGCCTGGCCTGGGAATGCTGCAGGGAGGTCACTGAACCTGCTGGGTTAGGGCTCAGAGTGTCACCAGCAGGTGCTGAAGGAACACCGTGCTGTTATAAACACGGTTGTCCTATTTTATGAACTTTTTGCATTTCTAAGTCCTTAAGGTAACCTCCGTTTCTTAATTTCAGCTTCCAGTACCTCATCCTTCTGCAGCTGCCTTTCCCTTGTGATGAACCTTCTCCCACATAATTTCCCTTTGATTTTTTTTTGTTCTTCTCTGCTTTGTGTTTCCACGTTGTTCTTTTTTGCATCTTTGTCTCGCTTCTCTCTGATTTCTTCTGAATCTTTCATCCAGCCCTTCTCATTTTGTGGCTGCATTTCCAAAGCTCACAGCTCTGGCCTTCCCCAGAGGTTTGAGGACTTTGAAATGTGGATGATTAGAAAAAGAGATAATTAGGTACAGAAGAAGCTGCTGAAAGACCATAAAATTCTGACCTGAGCAAGGTCACAATGCTAAAAACTCCCAATACCAGTGGAAAATGCAGTGTCAGACTGTTCTGCACAAAATTAGTCTGCTCTGAAAAGTGTGTTTTGACACTGCTCCCCTCCCAGCTCAGTGAGCAGAGGGAGCATCTGGCAAATTACCAGCACAGATAAACCCTGGTTTCCCTTTTCTGTTTTAAGTAACAAACAGATTTAACTTCCTTATTAGAGTGAATTAAAATCTGCAGTGCCGAGCCAGGTGTAGCGAGGAGATGGACCAAGAAAACTTCTGTACTTTATCTGGTATTAATTACAAACAATTTGGAGGAAAAGAAGTGAGGGAACTGCCTGTTCCAAATTATTTCCCTACTTAAATGTGCACTTGGCTTAAAAGAATTGGTCTGTGTTTATTTTGCAGCTCAGTGGTTACAGCTTTCTTTCTAACTGCATTTATGTTTTGCAATGCTGTTTTTTGACTCAGTGGGTGTCTTGTTTGTTGGGATTTTGGGAGTGGGGTGGAGGGGCTGATCAGTATTATTTTTTTCTCTGTGTGTGTGTGTGTGTGTGTGTAGCTTCATCCCCCAAAAGCTTATGACTTTCTTTTTCTTGTAGCTCAACACCTTTTGGGTTGGTGATGTGGTCCGGGTGATAGATGATATGGAAACAGTGAAGCGGTTCCAACCTGGTCATGGGGAGTGGACAGATGAGATGGCACCTGTGAGTGCGCGCCAGTTCCAGTTCCAGGACAGTCCAGTAACCTCCTGAGCTTCCCCCAAGCCCTGAGCACTTAGAGATGGGCTTGTATCCCCCCCCAGAATTCCTGCTGGGAAGTCCCTGCCCAGCCCCTGGTGCTGGTGGCTCTCGGTGACGCCGTCGTGTCCACGGCACCCAAACGGGAAAAGGGGGAATCCCTCAAAAAGGATTTGGCTGCCACCAACTCACATGAGAGGTTTCCATAAGCAAAATCCTCTTATGCTCTCCCTGATTCTCTGGAATGAGGCAGGGAAGTGCAAAAATGGTCTGATCAGCCCAGTATGGCTAAAAAGTGGGATACAGGTGTCCTCCAGGAGCAGCTAAAGCCCAGAGGAAACCATCCCTAGTCCCAGTTTGATCAGTTCTTATCAGCACCTCCCTCCCCAGCCGTTTCCATGTGTCTGGGAAAACCCTGCCATGCCAAACCAGTGAGAGAGAAACTGGTGAGAACCCTCTGGTGTCCTCGAAGTGGGAGCTGTCTGCGAGTGTGTCACTTGTCCAGTGCTTCTTTTCACACAGCGGGAGCTGCAGCTTTGCGAAAATAAAAACAAACCCCAAAACCTTGGCTTTGGGTCTGGGAACTGCAGTTTTGGGGGGGGGGAGAAAAAAGAAAATACTTTTTTTTTTCTTTGCAGACCCTGGGGCACATTGGGAAGGTGATCAAGGTCTATGGGGATGGAGATCTGCGAGTGTCAGTGGGGGGACAGTCCTGGACCTTCAACCCTGCCTGCCTGACAGCCTACCAGAGGGAGGAGGAGGCCAACCTGATGACCACAGAGAGTGCCAAGGAATCCAAAAGTGAGGGACAAGTCTGGTCCCCCTCTTGGATCCAGCTCTTTGGAGGGTGCTAAAATCCAGATGTTCTTCCCTGCCTGGAGAACTAAAGTCCAGCTGTGCCTTACTGGGCAGACAAAGCTTAGGAAAATGCAGGGTTTAGGACTGGGAAATGCTGGGATTAATGGGAAAATGCAGAATTTAGGATTTTGAAATGCTGGCCTTAACAGGAAAATATAGAATAAAGCCCAGCTGTGCCCCACTGGGGAAGCAAAGCTGGCCTTAACACGAAAATAGAGAATTTAGGACTGGGAAATGCTGGGATTAATGGGAAAATGCAGAATAAAGCCCAGCTCTGCCTTACTGGGCAAGGAAAGCTGGCCTTGACAGGAAAACACAGGATTTAGGACTGGGAAGTGCTGGTCTTAACAGGAAAATACAGAATTTAGGACTCAGAATTGCAACCACAGCACTGCCCTAGGTTCAGTATTTGCCTCATCCTTGTCCTGTCCCAGTTCCCTGTTCCATCCTGTTTCCTCTACAAGGACACTGATTCTTGAGGGCTTGTGAAATATTCCCAGGTCCTTGCATGGAACTGTTGTGAAATCAACAATTATTTTGCCTAATCCGCCCTGAAATCGAGTTTGGGATCACATGGTGCATGGAGTGGATTTTTT
The DNA here is from genome assembly GCF_017639235.1 of Corvus kubaryi. NCBI lineage: Eukaryota > Metazoa > Chordata > Aves > Passeriformes > Corvidae > Corvus > Corvus kubaryi. The sequence continues at coordinate 1,720,651 of NW_024581114.1, read as the reverse complement.
GGGTGCTTTGCACATCTGCTCATACATTTTTTTTGTGGCCTGACCGTCCTGATTTCCTCTGGATGTCAGGATGATGTGGGAGAGAGGACAGACTTGCCAGGATTTTTTTGTTTTCCTGATGTAGATGGATCTTGGACTGTTTCCTCAAGTCAGACTTGCAAACTTGAGGGAGAACTTGCAAAATTTTTCACTTTGCTCTGCCTGGGGAGCTGTGACAACTCTGTCCCCTCAAACACTGAGAATTGTGTGGTGACAGGTCCATTTTTGTCTCTTTTTCAGGTACTTTGGTGACTGTCCTGGAGAAGCTGCTGTCCCAGAGGACGGAGTCGGAGCACGCAGGGTGCCTGGTCATTTGTGCAGCCCTCAACAACACAGCCAAAGTCCGGGAGCTCCTCCAGAAATACCCAGACAAGGCAAGTTTGGAAGACAAAAATGGTTCTTTTTCCTTTGTTTCTACTCTTTAAAACACTGTCATAAAATTTTGTAGTCGAGCAGGGAAAAGGATGTGAGAAAAATAAGATATTTTTCAGGCTCAGTGATATCTCCTATCAGTTGGAATATTATTTTGTGGCAATTTAGGATTAAATTCACAAGTTAAATGTGCATATTTGGTGCCTCTAGTTTGTGGCATTCAATCTGAACTAAAGTCCTTACAGCACCTTTCCCAAGCTGGCTTTTCCCAGGTTTCCTGTATGGCCACTGCAGCTGTAGAATGAGGGGGAGAGGGATTTATCTATATGAAAACAGGAGCAGATATCAGAGGATCTGCTGGAAAAGGAAGCCAGGGATCGTGTCTGGCTGTGCCTGTCCTTAGAGGACCTTATAAAATCACATTGTTGGAATCAGGAGGGAGAAAAGCTGCCCAGATCTGTGCAGTGTCTTATCTCATGTCTGACTGGAGCAGGGAACTGGGCTGGACTTGTTGCTGGACAATTTCTGTGCCTGCAGAGTGCCAAACTGTCAGCATCACATCTCCTGAAACCTCCTTCAGGGAGGGGCTCAGGGTTTAGGAACAGGGGGAAAAAAGAACCACCAAAGTCTTTCAGCAGTGTGTCCTTGGAAACCACTGGTAACAAAAAGAGGTTTTGTTGGGGCTGTGTCTGTGGGGCTGGCAGGAGGAGCTGCGACCCAGGAAAAGCAGGATCAGCTCTGAAGGAACCCCTGTGAAGCTGATTTAGTGGTTATTTGTCTGGTATTTATTGTAGTTCTTTATTTATAAACTTAATGGGGATTCTGGGGATGGGAAGGAGACACAAATAACTGCAATTCTCAAATTGATCCCAGACAGGAAAGTCCCAAGAGTAAGAATCCATGATATGATCAGTTGTTTTTATTAGACTTCTATTTCTACTCCAATATTTATATTAATAAATCAGCTATTTCTGTTGGAGTCTTACAGAGAGCAGGCTGGATTTGAGGTTCACTTAGAGCAGGTTGGAATTGCTTGGCAGGGTTTTTCCAGCTTATCAGCACTGTCTGCCTTGTCTAGGTGGAAGAACAGCAGTGACCTCTAATTCCTCTTTGCCCAAAGGACTCGCCCATCATTTTGTGCCTATCCAGGGAAGTGCTGCCCCTCCTGCTCTGACTGCTGCATAAAATCAGCTGCAGGGAAAAAACCTTGGTTATTAACTTGTTCTCCTTGCCAGTCTGCTGAGGTTTTGTGCCTCCTTCTCCTCTCCTTAGCCTCCCACTGGTTTCAGTAGCTACTTTGCCTTTTTGTTCCCTCTTGCCTCTTGTTCTTCAGTGCCTTTAATTCTCCAGAACTCTCACTGCAGCACTCGAGCACTGAGATCTCCCCTGCAGCCGCTGCACCCACTGAAGTACCTGCAGCAGCACAGCACAGTGGGGGCTTGGCACCTCCAAGGCCTTATGCAAAGCTAATTTGATTTCCTCACACATTTCCCTCTCGGGAAGGGAATTGTTGGCAGGGATATCAAGGCGTGTTGTGCTCGCAGGCACAGAGCGATTTGGCAGCAGGGCTGTGCAATCACAGCTCTGGCTTCCAGCTCTGTTCTCTCACTTCTCCCCTCTTCACTAAACGTGCTGTCCCCTTCCCCTTCCAAAATGTTTTGGGACAAGGTCAGCTGGGAGCTGCTGGCCAGGGAGAGGAGCCAGCAGGGCACGGACTTTGTGGGATTTCTGGGCAGTTCCCACCCTGCTCCCGGCACAGGACAAGGTCATCCCTTATTTTCTGTGTCTCTGCCCTTCCCAAAGGTCGATGCCAAGAACCAGGGCAGGACTGCCCTGCAAATTGCCTCTTACCAGGGGCACCTGGAGGTGGTGAAGACCCTGCTGCAGGCACACGCCAACGTCAACCTGCGGGACGACGAGGGGGACACGGCGCTGCACTACGCAGCCTTTGGGTAGGACACCTCCCCTCCTGCTATCCCTGATGGAAAACTTCCATCCTGGATAGAAATGGACACTCTGTGTCAAGGATGTGTGGCTGGTGGAGGCTTTTCCTCTGGTTTTGATGTTGGGAATTGGCCTTGGAGTTTTAGCCCACAGGAGCATTTCTTTCTCTACAACAGCATCCTTCTTTCCAGAAGGATTTCTATCTAGCACAGGATTTCTTAGCACAGGGATTTCTCATCCTCCACAGCTAGTTCAGTTTCCATGCTAGGAATTTTCAGAGGGAATCAGAAGAAGAAAGTGATAAGGAAGTTTCAGTCATTAAACTCTTTCCAAGGGGATGAGGGAGGTGGTTTGGTGGATTGAGATCAATTTGTTTGGTTGGGTTCTGTAAGTTTGTGCGTTTTCCAGAGCAAGATGAGATTTTGAATTCTATCATCAGTTACCAGGGAAGAATTCATCAATAAGAATGAGAATTCCTGTTGTTTTAGAGCAGAGAGCACAAATTAGGAAGGTTTTGTTGCATGTGGGTGTTTTTTTAACACTAAGAGAAGTGGGGTGAGGCTGAGAGGATACAAAACCTGAGTTCTGTTGCTTTGCAAGAGGGAAGAATTTACTGTGTGCACAGGATTGACTCTAATCTGGTTTTGTCCTTGCTTGTAAACCAGAAACCAAGCTGAGGTTGCCCGTGTGCTGCTGGCTAAAGGAGCCAGTGCAGACCTGCTGAACCATGCCAAGTGCACAGCCCTGTACATCGCTGTCAGCCAGGGATTCACCGAGGTGGTGAGGGCCCTCTGTGAGCTCAACTGTGATGTCAACCTCCCAGTAAGTTTGGGATTTCAGGGATTTAGGGTAGGGAGGTGTTTGGGGTTTTTTTTGAGGTGGGGAGGTGCTGCTTTATGTCTCACACCATTTGTGGCTTCGTAGAATTGGAAAGTCGTGCTTTAAAATGCATGGGAAATATTCCTGGATTTCAGTACCCTGAAATTCGAGGTTTGGGTCTGCCCCTTCTTCATCACATCAGCATTTTCTGCTGGATTCAGGCTTCCAGGGAAAGCTGACCTGCTGTTCCTGTGTTGTTGTTCCCAGCAATAAGATTTTTAAGGATGGCAGTGATGGTGACTTGGGCCCAGCCCATTTTTAGGGTGTGTTTGTGTGGTGGTGGGGCTGTTCTGTGCTGGGTCAGTCCCTCAAAGCTGGTCAGGACTTTCAGCAGCTCACGGGGGGTTTCCTTGGAGTTTCTGAGGTTGGTAACCTGTGTTTGCTTGGGTCTCCATGTGTAGGATTCCCAGGGAGACACCCCCCTGCATTATGCTATCACTTTGGACTACAAAGTTGTGATTGAGATTCTCACTGAAGTTCCCAACATAGATTTCACTGTCCAGAACTGTCAAGGCTTCAACCTGCTCCACTATTCTGCTCTGAAAGGCAACAAGCTGTAAGTGACCTTTTTCTTCCCCAATTTTTATGCCTTTTGCAGATGTTAATTTGTGCTGGCTGTCTAAGAAGGTGGCAGGTGTGGTTCTGGGTAGTTGGTTACACATTTCTTGCGTTTGGATATGGCTGGGTAGGGCTGTTGGCCTCCTTCAGGCCTTCACAGGAAACTTCTGCCTGCTTTCCCCGTCCCATCTTTCTCATGCTTCCCTAGGCTAGGAAATCTCTCTGTTTCTGGACAGTCTCAGGTGTTTGAGTTCACACTTGGAAGGACAGGAGAAGGTCTTAGTAAAGACTGAGAGCCTCTGGAACTCTTCCAAGGATAAATCTGCTCATTATTTTCAAAGCAGTGTGGCTTTACCCTACTTTATGAAGTGATAACTGAGGGCTTTTGTTGTATTCTTGTAATTCCGTTTGTGAGTTTGAGGGACTGCTCTTCATTGCTGCTGTCAGCTCGTGGTGCTGCCTGGTAAAACATGGACGTTGATAACTCCTGGGCAGGAGAGGCACAAATTAATTCTTCCATCTCTGTTAACCTCTCCAACTCTGCAGGGCCATAAAGAAGATTCTGGCCAGGGCTCGGCAGCTGGTGGACTCCAAAAAGGAAGATGGATTCACTGCCCTGCACCTCGCTGCTCTCAATAACCACATGGAAGTGGCTGAAATTCTCATCAAAGAGGTAAGAAATGACCCAAATCCACCATCAAGAAAACCTGTCCCACTCCCATTTGTCTCACTCCCAAGCCCCACATTTCCCAACCACTCCTGAGTTAACACTGAGACCCACAGGGATGTCCCTGTCCCTTTGAAGAGCTGGCACTGTTTGCCAGGCTGAAGAGCAGGGCTTGGCATTCCTGGGGGGGATTCTCCTTTGGCACTGGCAGGGAGGAGAAAAGTGTCTTGGCTCAGAACAAAGCGGGTTGGAACTGGAATGTTCAGTGAAGATAAAGTGGGATTTGGGCCCTCCCAGGCCCCACACTTGATGCCATGAAGATTTTTTGCCTTTTCTTTTATACCCGTTACACCTTTTTACGACTCCTGTATTCCTAGTGCTTTTTGCCTACATTCTTGGACTTGTTTGTCAAGCTGAGAGACTCAGCATTTTAGAAGCTTCATAGCCAGGGATCAGTGTGCCCCAGAGCCCAAGGTCCTCTCCAGAACACATTCTGTAAACCAAGATAGAACCATCCAGGAGAAGGCTCCTTGGGGAGGGGGCTCACTTGAGCCTCTCATTGGGGAATCCTTGATAGATCTGCTAATTAGTAACACCTGTAATGATATACCTGATCTTTGGGGATACTCAGGCAGGGTGCATCTCGATGCATATGACCTGGGCGTGTGCACCTAAGGATCCTTAAAATAAATACCAAGGTAAAATAAATACCAAGGTAAAATAAATACCAAGGTACGACTCTTGATTTTAAGACCAGGAAAAGGCATCACACTCCCAGTTCTCCAGCCACGCTCAGCAGCCACAACTCCCTCTGGTGCAATTCCTGCTTTTCCAGGGTCGCTGCGACGTCAACCTGAAGAACAACAGGAACCAGAGCCCGCTGCACCTGGCTGTGATCCAGGGCCACGTGGGGATGGTGCAGCTGCTGGTGAGCCAGGGCAGCGACGTCAATGCTGAGGATGAGGACGGGGACACGGCCATGCACATCGCCCTGGAGCGCCAGCAGCTCATGGCCCTCTCCATGGAGAAGCGGGAGGGGGACATGGGGGCCTCCCTCCTTTCCAAGGTGAGCTGGGAGCAGAATTCCAGCACCAAGGGGCAGGGAAATGTTCCATGGTACAACAGCAGCGGGTTGTGGGGTCTAGGGGTTGAAGGAAGGTAGGGAAACTCCAAAGTCGGTCCAGATGGGGAGCATGGAAACAAACCTTGCTTGTGGGAAAGCAGGAATAGATCCTCCTGAATTTATAGCATGAAAGCTGACATAGTCAGACAGCAATTCAGAGCTGTCTCTGATATTTTTATGAGCATTGTGCACTTCTTTCCTGACATGAGAAAGGTCATGAATTCAGCTGCAGAGCCAAGAGACTCCTGGGTTTAATTCATGCCCCAGAACCACAGCAATTCATTTCTGTCTGATGGCATGGAAAATATGAGGAGAGCTGACCACAGACACCCCAGTTATCTGCAGATGTACAGCAGGGAGAGAGGGGGGATGGAGCAGGCTGAAGGAGAAGGGGGAAGCTGTTACAAAGCCTGAACTGGTTTTCTCTGTGCTGCTCTGTATCCATGGACATAAAGATCTAGAAATCACTGCAGGATAGGCCAAAGGTGTGGGGATAATTTAATTCACTGGAAAATCCAGCATAAATTTTTAAATTATTATTATTATTTAATTTGAAATTATCAGAGTAAGTGAAACCACCCATTCCTCCTTTTTAGCTGTCTGGAAAAGCACAGTGCATTGCTCTTCCATCCTGCTCCTTACCAAACCACCAGGAGCTGATGGCTCAAGTGCAGGTCTGAGGTTCTGGCTGCAGGAAGTCCTAAAGAGGGATCTGTGCATGTCATTCCCAGTATTATTTACAGTAACATCATCTCTAAATGCTGTAGATTCCTTCACATCTAATTTTACTTGCCCTGGCTGACATGCTCTGGTCTTTTAAGTCAGTGGAATATGTGACTTGACTTCAAATTATTTGGGATCATGCACATCAAAATTTGGCTCTTTAAATAGCTGTCATTTAGGGCCCTGTGCAGCAGCTGCTCACCAGTTCTGTGGAGTCTTCAGCTTCTTCCTTTTCACTCCCTGGAGAAGTGAATGCCCATTTCTCTGATTTGTAGGGATTATCACCAGGTAGGATCCGTCTGAGGCACTCCTGGCCCTGAAATGCAAGATTTGAACCCATTATTTACATAAAGGCCAAAAGAATCTTTGTGTGTTTTCAAAAAGTTGCACTTCCAAGTTTTAAGCACAAGGTTTAAGACTTTATTTAAATTTTGGTACAAATCAGAGCAGAGGATCAGAAGCTGCTTCTGTTGACAGAGTGTGTTTCTCAACTTCTTTTAGCTGCAGGCTTCTGGCTTCCTGGGAAATGTGGAGCTGAATGTTGGGACTGCCATTGCCTGCTACTTAGCACAAGAAGGAGCAGACATTAATTATGCAAATCATCGGGGAAAGTCTCCTTTGGACCTCATTACAGATGGAAGGATCATCCAGATTGTCAAAGACTTCTCACAGAAATTCAGGTAAGCCTCAGGAAACGCTTGCAAACCAGAGTTTTCCCCAGCTCTGGTGTCTCTGCAGCTGCTCCAGGAGTGATGGAGCCTCTCTGAGACGCTCTGGATGTCACCCTGAGCACCTCCTGTTTCTTCTGGAACTGCCCTGTGTTTCTGGAGGGGTTATATGAGGGTGTGTGCTGAGTTTGGAAGGGTTGGGAAAAGCAGATTAATGTGGCTCTATGCAAACTGAGGCCAAGAGGAGCCTGGCCACTGAGGCCAAGAGCAACTTTGCAGAGTAATCCTGGGTTCTGTTTTACTTTCATTTGATTCTTCATTGACAGATATTTAAAGAGAGCGTGACAAAAGAGTGGGCACCGAAACCCACAGAATTTATTCCAGGGCTAGATGAACGCTTGTTTTGAAGCTGATAAGAGAAATAGCTGAGAAGATGCCAAAGGGAGAGTATAGCAAGTCAAAGCTGGCTTTTGCTCGGGTTCTGAGAAGCATTTGTTTGGATTTTGACTTTGCAAACATGAAAGCAGAGTTCTGTTTGATCTGAGGGCACAGGCTCAGTGCTGTTCCTGCTGGAGGAGGAACCACCCAGCAGTGCTGCCATTGGCCATGCTTCTGGCCCACTGCAAATTACAGGTGAAATGTGTCCCTTTAGCATCTTCCCTAGGAATTCTGTCAGTTCAGTATGTGTTGGATTGAGCTTTTTGCTTAAAAAATGTCATTTTTGTCAGGCTGGCACTTCTCATTACTGGTTTCAGCAGATGATTGTGCTGTTACCTTACTGTTACCTCCAAAAGAGCAGTTTCAACTAGTGTAAATATTCGAGATCCCTGCTCTTGTCCTTTTTTTTTGGACAGAACTGGTCAGGATCCCAGCTGAGCTGTTCCCAGCAGGGCAGGGAAGGTTCCCAGGTTTATCCTCCCTGAGCATGTGCTGCTCTGTCTCTTGGAGGAGTGTTTCCCAGGGATCAATTCAGTGTTACCACTGCTGCAGGAGCTTGTGGCTCACATTTCCTGCTGGCTCCTGCTTGCAGGGAACAGCAGGTTTCTTCAGAGAGCTCAACCATCACCTGCAGCCTTCGCCGTGTGCACACCACGCCCAACACCATGACCAACCTCAGTGTCTCCAGCGTGGCAGTGCCCACAGAGTGCCTGGTCTGCTCAGAGCTGGCCTTGCTCATCCATTTCTTCCCATGCCAGCACAGTATTGTGTGTGAAGGTGAGTCCACACTGATTTTTTCCCCTTTTTTAAAATTTTTTCTTCCCTGTTCCCCCACCCAGCCTCCCTGTCTGCCCTGTCAGAAATCCAGCCCTGCTTAGACACAGAGCTATTGTGCTGTTTGTGTCCTGAAGCAACCCCAGCCTGATTGCAGCATCTCAGACAGCCAAAGTTATCTCTGAAAAACACAGAATGTTCTGCCCACCTGCTGGTTGGGACTCCAGGCAGCTTTGCTTGGGCTCAGAGATGCCTGGGCAATTCAGAGGGAGAGCCAGATGCCTCAGTTCTGGCTGTCAGTGCTTCATCCCTCAGAAACCTCCTGAGAAGGATTTCCCTCTCCTCTGGCTTTTGTAACTCTTTGCATTTCAGCTGATTTAAGGGCAGCCTGCTCAGACTTGTCAGCAAGTTTATCTCACACGGCACAGTGTGACCACAGGGAATTTGATCAGGACTCTGTGCCAGAGCTTCATCCTCTTCCCCCAGAGCTGTTGGGATCAGTGCAGCAGCTCCAGTGGCACAGAGCAGGGAGGATTTAAAGGTGTTGTGTTTGCTGCTGACCTGGGGAAAATTAAACAAGGGAATAGGGCACAGCTCAGGAAGCAGGTAGTGACCTCATTCCATGCAGGAACAATCCTCAGTTCACCCAGGGAGGCCTCAGGTTGTACAAATTTGATATTCTTGAGTCTGTTGTGGCCTTAATTGTCATCTCTCCTTGTGTCACCTGTGGTAGAATGCTCCAGGAGGATGAAGAAGTGCATCAAATGTCAAGTGACAATAACCAAAAAACTGAAACAAGGTATGTTCTGGCTGTTGCTGCTGATCAGGGCTGTGGGGAGGGTCCTGCACAGTGTTAGTTTGAGGGGCATCAGTGATTTTCAGTGAAATAAGAGAGTTCATTTCTTTTGGCTTTTGTGTGTGTGTGTGTGTGTGTGCATTATCCACCTTTAGAGAGAAAAAAAGTAGATTTTCTCAGGTCACCCAGGCCAAGCTCAACTGCATAGACAGGACAGGACATTTAAGGGAGCTTTGCCTGGGCCTGGCTTATTTTGTGTAGTGAAAGCAAACCCCAGGTTCCCCAGTGTGTTCTCACATGGGGTGATTTAACAGTGAAAATTTATGAGGGAGGGAAAATTACATCTTGTGCAAGCCTCACTTGTCCCTGGGCTGAAATCAGTGTCTGTGCAGGGCTGGCATGTCCCAGTGTTTCAATAAAGCTCTTTAGCCCAGTTTCAAACAGATTTGTCTCCTGCCCACGTTTCCCAGTGTCAGGATGAGTTGTGATGTCAGCAGGGTTTGCTTTTGCCACTGAAGCCTTTCCCAGAGTGCTTGTGAGGGCTGAGATCACTCTCAGGGCACGTGAGGGTTTAATTGTGTGTCCTGCTGCATGTGACTGAGCATTGTGGGCTCCTTTTTGGAGTCAGGCTCAAGCCTTGTCACCTGATACCTGGGAAAAAAGCAGGAATCAGTCCCATGGCACTGGGCATGCACAGCTGGCAGAGCCAGAACTCCTCTTTGGAGCTGCACAATGCCAAAAATACCACTTTGACCTGACAGTGGACAGGAGCATTTGTCTTTGCTGCAGACTGGCAGCAAAATAATGATGGGAATTCCAAATAAGACATTTGCAGGCAAGTTTCCAGTGGAGGAGGAACATCAAGGTCTCTCAAATACCAGCAGGATTTCCCCAGCAGTGATGTCTTCAGTGCTTGCCATTGACAAACTCCCTGTCCCTGAGGAGAGGATTTGAAATCACTTCTTGCACCACTGATGTGCAATTCCAGAATGCTGAGGAAAGGGACATCTGAAGTGAAGTGTAAAGCTGCCTAATCAGTGATTCAGGAGCAGAAGATGAGCAGTGAGAGCTGAAACCAGGAGAATATTTACCTAAGCTCCAGTTAGGCAGGATTTGGGATTCTTTCATTTCATAGAGCTGACCAAATGACTCTTACTTGCGTAGCTTCATGTGCATAAAAATCAACACAAGTCATTCAGATGGTTTCTTCTGAATCTTTTTCTCATTCTGAAAGACACACACACATTTCTTAGCCATTTCTTAGCCAGAAATTTGAGTCCCGAGTGTGACCAGGAGGTGGGAGAACACAGTGTTTGTGGCCCTGTGAGAACATCAACCATCTTTGAATATTTTCACTTGAAGGGAGCAGCATATTCCAGAGCACCAAGGCAGGAATCTCAGACAGGATTAAAAAAACAAACCACCAAACCACCCCAAACACACCCAAACCACTGAGCAAGTAAGCAGAGGAAGGCAACAGTCTGTAAAAAGCATCACCCCAAGGCTTTTTATTTAATCCCTGGATGAGACTCAGTGCAGAGAGTGCCGTGTGAGTGAAATGCTGCTGCTGAGGGGCAGAACCCCGTGGTTAACCCTGCTCTGACCCCGTGCTCTGCCCACAGACAGCACAGAGGTGGAGTGCAGCCCCAGCTCCGAGTCCACGGAGCAGAGGAAGCTGATGGAGGAGCTGCAGAGCCGCTACCGGCAGATGGAGGAGAGGATCACCTGCCCCATCTGCATCGACGACCAGATCAAGCTGGTGTTCCAGTGTGGCCACGGCTCGTGCCCAGACTGCAGCTCTGCCCTCACCGTGTGCCCCATCTGCCGCCAGGCCATCCGGGAGAGGATCCAGATCTTTGTCTGAGGAGGCTTCGCTCCCCCCGGCCCCACGTCCTCCTCTGCTTCCCTTCTGTCACGCTCTGAGGGGTTTGGCTCCCTGGAAAAAAGAGAGGGAAGCACAGAAGGGATGTGCTGGGGGGAGGAGGAGGAGGAGGAGGAGGCCCTTCTGCCGTGGTGTCCCAGGGAGGGGACAGCCCCTCACCTGTGCTGCTCATCCACCACCACCACTGACCCAGCCACGCTTCCAGAGCAGAGCTGAACAGATTCCCCAGGAGATGCTCCAGAGGCATCCAGCTCCAGGACTGTTGGGAGCTCCCACTCAATTCCTGAGGAGATCCCGGGGATCAGCTCTCCCAGATGTCAGGGACAGGGAGGTGATGTCCCAAATCAGCCCCCTCTGAACCCGTGGGGCTCAACAACAGCACCGAGAGGCAAACCTGGATGTCAGGAGGTCCTAAAGACAGAGCGTGTGCCTTAGAGAAAAAGTAGTGAACACTGATTGGAGAAAATCTGTTACAACAAATATTTCTGACCTCTAAGTGACACTCTTCCTCTTCTTCTTCCATATTTTATTTTATTTTTTCTTTTTTTGGCACAACCGTGTGTTCAGAGACTCCTGAGCTTTCTATCCATAATGCCAAAGGCAGGTGTTAAATACTCCAATCAAAGTGTAAAGAAAATAAATAGTAATAATTAAGATATGGGGGGAGGGGGGGAAAAAAAGGGATTTCATTTTTGTTTCTTTGTTTTGCAGCAAAACTTAATAAAATAAAAGTATATATTTTCCTGAGCATTAAAAATGAATGTACAAACAGTAGCTGCACTCTGAATTCAGCTGTACTGTTTTCCAACTGAGTGAAGAATTATTATCCACTGAGTCATCCTGTAAAGTAAATTTTGGTGGAAGTGTGGCTCTTTGTGTGGGGGGTATCTCTGGTGACACAATGATGCCCAAACCTCCTGTTTGTTACGTATTGAAAGCAATATTTAAACAAACAAAACAAAAAAAACCCTGATTCCTGTGTTCCTCTGCTCCCTGTGTTCGTTAGCAAAGAGGTGGCAAATCTTTTCAAGATATGTTGAACTGTGTGGAATGTGTGGTGGTTATGAGAATATTTATTACTTACAACCCTGTGGTGTATTGAGAAAGTTATTTCACCAATTCTTTCCTCCTAGAGATAATACTTACCAAAATATTCACTTGAGCTTGTTACAGTTTCAATAGGTGTTTTTTTTTTTAAATCTGTGAAAATGGATCAGATTTAACCTCTAAATTATTTGCTTGGGTTGTACTTAACACCCAAATAACATAAAGCTGAATTTCAGAATCAACTTTGGTGTAAAAACCAGAGGTGCAGGTTCTCATTCTTTCCCAGAAGTTCATGCTGATGGGAATCCCTTTGGAATAAGTCAGAAATTTCCCCAAAATCTTTGCTGGGGCAGCAAAACAAAAGTGCTCTGCAAAGGCTGCTCTCAAAAAGTACAAATCTGAGCCAACTTCATCCTGTAAGAGCTGCTTTTATCCACCACTTGCTGGTACAAGGGAATCATTTTGCACACTATTTATTACCCCAGCCCCATGCTAAGCTTTTTTTAAAGAATAATTAATTCACAAGCCTCCCCATAAATCCAAAATGCTGAAGGATATTTCACCATGTGTGTTGTATTTGTGCTGGCACCAGGGGAGAGGGGACAGAGGTGGCAAAATGTTCAGTATCTGTTGTGCAATTCTCATCTCTCATTCCAGAGGTGTCCTTTTATTCAGGAAAAACAACATGGAGCATCTGCTTAATTTTTTTAAGATGGTTTCTTTGGGTGCTAAATGAAGAGAGGCTTCCAAGTGATTCTTTTCCCTAAAGGAAAAAAAATTGTAGGAAGAGTGCAGCCTTTGACTTCCAAGCTGTGCAGCTGTTGCAGGAAATTGAAGTTGTTTAAAAGTGATTTTTTTTTTCCTTTCCTGGCTAATGAAAACAGAGCTTGAAGGGAGGGAAGAGCTCCCCTCAATTTTATGTTTTATCTGTTTTCAACTCAAGAGGTGGCAGAAGGCAGCAGGTGCCCCTTTGTGCCAAGAATGTTTTTGGCAAACTTTGCCCCCCACACTGGGCTCAGCTCAGGCTTTGGAAGGGAGAGGGAAGTTCTGGTTTATCTTCCTTGATAAACCTGTGTCAAATCTGCTGAGAGCTCGTGAGACAGGAGAGGTGGGGGAAGATCTTTTTATCATTTTCTACCCATTTCCTATTGGATTTCTTGCTGGTTATAGGAACAGGGAAGTTGTTCCTGCTGCTGCAGGGAGGGAAGGAGATGCCAGAGCACTGGGAAATGCTCCTTTAAAGGCAAATACCATCATTGGTTAATTAGTGTGGGTAATGAGCAGCTTTCTGCTTGATGTTTGTGACCAGCTGGTCTCCCAAAAAGGAGGCTTGGATGGGTCCTCTGCAAAGGAGTTCCTGGAGCTTCTGCCATCTCCTGGATGCGTCTCTGGGCCTTCAATATTCCCAAGTTTTTCTGGTGTACAACTTCAATTTTAACAGGTCAGCTCATACTCATACTTGGCACAAGAATTTTCTAAATCTTTTGTTTGGAAGTGTGGCCAAAATTCTGTGTTTTACAGGCACTGAGGGAGTAGAGAGAAGGGAAATAGTTAAAAGGCAGAGTCAGGTAAAGAACCCATCTCTCCTTTATGTTCCCATTAATCAGTGCTGCTCCCAGGATTCCAGGAGCATTGGTCCACCCCCAAATGGATTAATAATATTAGTAACAGCTTATTAATACATCCCACCAGCGACAAAAATATCCCCACCCAGGGAAGCAGTTCTTAGTTCAGTGTGGATTCACTTTGTTATCTGTGGTTTGAGAAACCTTTCTCCCTGATTTTATCCCTGAAGTTCTGCTCCCTGCGTGGCCAGGACTGCAGTGCTGAGCTCCTGCCTGGGGTCAGGGCTCTGTGTAATGCGAGGTCAGGCCAGTGCAGGCCCTTCTGTGAGCAGCAGCTCAAACTGACAGTTAAGCAAAATATTCCTTTTTCCTTGCCAGCTGGAGCTGTTTTCAGCTCATTTGTTATTCATCAGAGCATGGATTTTTCTAGGAACATCAGCAGATGCTGATCACGAGGGGCTGCAGGACAGAAAGTGGGAGAATTCTCTTCAGGCCCCAAACATTCCTGTTCTCCCCCTCCCTGGGGAGCATTGCTCCCTGTTAGAGCACACAAAACCCTTTTTTTAGCCTACAACCCACAGAAAAAGCACAATTTTTCAGTGCCATTCCCACAGGAACCACGCAAGAATGTTGGGTTGTTGGTTTTGTTTTCTTTTCCCCCCAAGTTGGGAGCTGAAGGGCTAAATCTGTAAGTGCTTTTTAAAGGAAGGGCTGTGAGGGTTTCCTGATTCCTTTCACATGGGCCACCGAGGAGCTGCTCTGTGGTAAATCACATTCCCTGTGGCCTGGCTTTGGAGCAGTGCCCTGCAGATGAAAATCTTGCTCCTGGTGCCTTGAGCCATCAGATATTGAGTTCTTCTCCTTTCCCCACCTCCGTGCAGATTTCCCAAATCCCAGCAGGGGAAGCTGATGGGAGTGTTTTGTTCCAGTGATGAATAACAGGCTCTTAGCCCTGAATAAATAAAGAGGTTTCCTGAGAGGTGAGGTTCCTTTGGGACAGTCAGACTGGTGGTTGTTCTCTTGATGCATCTCTTAGCACAGGTTTTGTTGTAATATTTGTTGTCATAGATTGGTTTTGTGTTGTTTTGGGGACTGGGATGAAGCAGTGCCAGTGTCCTGAGAAATGGAGTGGAGATACTGGAAATAGTGCTGAAAATAACATTTCATGGAGGCTGAACAAAGGAAAGGAGAGAAATGCTAAGAATAATCCATAGAGGTGAAAAAATACTTAATTTTGAGCTAAAGGCTGCCCTGGGGAATGGAGCCATGTGTTGTGTGTTAATGCACAGCCCTGCTTTAAACCAAACATTTCAGCAAATGAGTGAAAAGAGCAAAGCCAGGCTGAGGTGATTGAACAAGGGGAGTGCATCGTGTTGTGCAAACGAGCCCGTGCTTCATGTTCTCCACGGCCCCTCTTTGCCCATTGTGGGTTTTATGCAACATTCCTTCCCTCCCGACAGCTGTTCGGAGCCTGCTGCTTCCCAGAGCTCGGGATGTGCATCCCTGGATGTTGGCTTGGAAAATCCCAGCTCCCTACAATGGAGAATCCAGGTCCTGCTGCTCGCAGGGAGGACAAAGCAGAGTCAGTTCCGTGCCCTGCCTCGCTCCCCTTTCCCCATTACACCGTATGGATTCCCTCAGTGTCATGTGTTCCACTGCTCAGAGACACAAACCAACGCCAGGAATGTTTCTGCTGTCCAAATATAGTCAGGATGACAGATCCTGCCTGGAGTCCAAACCAAATATCTGCACTCCAGAACCTCTAAAACTCAGCAGAACTCTGGAGCTGCAGCAGCAGCTGCCTGGTAAAGTGTGGGGAGTATTTCCAGCTGAGGGTTCTGTGCCCTGCTGGCTCCAGAGGCGCAGGGACTTTATCAGGGGCATTGCTGGTGGGCACAGCAAGGAGATCCTGAGGCTCCTTTAGCTCCACCAGCTGCATCTGGGAGTCCTGAGTGCCTCAGCAGAGGAGCTCTCCTCATCTGACTCTCATTGCCCTAAAAACTGAGGTTTGTCTTGGCCTTACTGCTGAGCTGGTTTCTCAGCAAATATTTGGCTTAAACTTGAATCATTTTGAGAGCGCTCTGCAGCCAGGGGTTTGGTGGGGTTGGGTGTGCTGAATTTCGGTGTGGATGGGCACAGTGCATGCTCAGCATGAGGGGAGAGAAAGCAAAGTGCTTTCCAAGAAACCCTGCTCTCACTGCTGATCCATCCAGGGATAACCTGACAGGGGAGCAGGATCCTAAAATGTCACAGAGGTCGTGGATCATCTCTGCAGCCCAAGACTCCCATTCAGCCAGCACAAGATAGAAGAGATCGTGTGCAGCGTGGTCTCTTCCCATTCAGAATCGTTCAGGGACTCATGGAAAAGGGTTTTCTTGGCTGTGCTAACCTTTAGTAGCTGCAGTGAGGTGAGGTGCTAAAAACGCGTTTTACTAAAGCTCTGTGCACTCGCTTTGCAAGGGGCTGTGCTGAGATGGATTTTACATAAACTTTCTTTACGTTATGAAGGAAATTGTTGGTCCCCTCAGGCTGTGCTTGTGTGAGTCCCCAGTCTCTGCTTCAAAGCTCAGGCTCCCGTGCTGCCCTTCGCAAAAATGAGGCAGTGAGTGGGTGCTTGGAGGGTTTCAGGTTCCCGATCTGCCAGATTCCACAGCGACCTCGGGCAAGTCTCTTCACCTGCCCAGAGCTGGGCTCGGAGCCTGTCCAAGGTGCAGGACAAAGCCCTGCCCTGGGTCAGGACTGGGGGACATTGAACTGCCCCGAGGGACCGGGATGCTCTGGCAGGAGGAGAGGTGGGTGTGCAGAGCATAAATTAAAATCTCCCTCGAGCACTGCTGAGTCCTGCTGGCTCTGGGAGAGGCAGAGGCACTTAAAGCTGTTCCGTGACTGAAACTCAATGTTCTTCCAGCTCTGTGTTTGATAACAATATTTTTCTTTCAAGCCAGTGCTGCCTTACTGGAGAAGAGCTCTTGGCTGGAGGTTTGGAGCCCCATTCCAAGGCAGGTTTTTCCTTCAAGACTCCCCTCTCAATCTGTTCTCATCTGCAGGCTCTAAAAGAAACTTTGAGAGTTCGGGGACTCAGGGCACTGATCAGTTGAGTTTCTCCCTTTGTGCTGTGATTGCAGCTCAAACCACAAACGGGGCTGCATTTGCATCTCTCCCTGGAGCTCCAGATGAAGGATTTTTTCAGTCATGCACAGGCACATTCCTTCTGCCAGTGGTGCTGCTGGGGAAGGAGGAACCATCCCTAGAAAGCTGCAGCAAGCAGCTGAGGGGAGCCAATTCCACAGGAGGGAGAGCCCTGGACCCTGGCTTTGTGCTCTTCCTCCTGCTTCCAGCTTCCCTTTGTAATCCTATCCATTGCTTCCTTGCCTGTTACTCCTTATCCTGTCCTTTTCCTGGGGTCTGGACGACTGCTGCACTTTGTGGTGGTTTTTCTTGGTGAGAATTGAAAAGGAAAATGTTCATGAAATTGTACACCCAGACTCCCTGGCCTTATTTATCCTGAGTTGTTTAAAAGCTCCAGGCTGGCTTTAGTCTGAAAATATATGAAACTTATAAAATGCTGCAGGCTTGATTATGAACTAGGGTGGAAAATATTCCAATTAAAGCATTTTTTCATTATTAAAATTACAAGGCTTTTCTGAACCCTTTCAAATGCCCCCAAGGAATTTTTACATGACCTTCCCCCTCCCTGGCATTTGCTGGTGGAACTGGGAGCTTGCAGAGTTCTTTTCCTCTGCCTGGGCAGAACTGGGGTTGAGTTCACCTCTCCTCAGGACCAGACAGAAAAGTGCAGCAGTCTCTGAAAACCTGAGAGTTTCTGAGGAAGCTTTTTCAGAAAGTCCTGAATTGATTCGTGCCTGGAGATGCCTCAAAGAACCTCCCAGCTTAAGACAAGCTGACAAACCCCTCCTAGCCAGTCTTTGGGACCCCAAATCAGCGTGATTCCGAAAACACTTGATAACCCAATTACACCAGAAACGTGCAGATCCCCAGCCAAGTTTGATGGAAGAGGGGCTGGTGTTTACTTTTGTGTGAGTTTGTAACTCCCTGAGCAGTTTCCCAAGCAGACAAGCCCAGCCTGCTCTCCAGCATCTCATTTTCCATCCGCTCCCGAGGACAGCCCGTGACAAATGACGCTGAGCATCCCCAATGACACATTCCAAGGGGGTGATGTTGCCCTTCTGGATTCCTCTTGCTGCCCCCTCCCCTGGGCTTTTTGGTTTTTTTTTTTTTTTCATTCCATAAAGCTGACAACTGCAGATTTGCCCTCTGTTGATGACACAGTTAAAGAGAAGAGTTCATGTCCACCCCAGCTTGTTTCACTTTGCTGCTGTTGCTCCGCCAGCCCAACTTTCAGCTGCAGTAACATGATCCCACTTGGCAGAGCCTGAGAGAATCTTTGGCACATTGGAAAGAGGCTTAATGTAAAGTCTACTTTTTTTTTTCCTTTTTCTATTTTTTTTTTAAATTTTTTTTTTAGAGCTTTTTGAAACTCCACTGGTTCTGCACAGCTCTGGCAGTAGCTGCAGGGCTACTCACAAACGCTCCAAATGTGAGCTCAAGGATTACAGATGCATTCTGTGCAGGGAATGTCTTGAGTGCCTGTCCCATCTCCTTCCAAAAACTCCTAAAGGACGACATGGATCAGGCAGAACAACTTTCTGCAGGCAGAAGGAAAAGCTCCCTGTCCCTGGACAAGAAGAAGAGCAGTGGCTGGAGAACCACGGTGGGATTTTTGTGTCTGTTCCCTGCGCTGGCTTTGCTGGTGGTTGTGGAATATCCAGCTGGAGCTGCAGTTCAGGAAATTCAGGTGAGGAGAAGGGATCTGCTTCTCAAACGCCTGGGAGGGGAGTAGGGTGTGGGGTGTCAAATAGAGGTGATTGTGTGTTGCAGTTAGAGGCTGGGATCTAAAGAGATAAATATCTAAAGAGATAAATATCTGAAGAGATAAATATCTAAAGATCTAATCTAAAGAGATAAATATCTAAAGATCTAATCTAAATAAAGAGATAAATATGTAAATATCTAAATAGATCAATCGATCTGAATAAATCTCTAAATAAATCTAAGTAGAGGGTAGATCTAAACAGATCTGTAGATAAATGGATCTGAATAGAGAAATAGATGTCAGTAGATAAATGGATCTATAGATTAAAAAGATCTAAATAGAGAAATGTCTGAGAAGGCAACAAGATGTGTTTAGGGCTGTTTGAGCCCCCTCTTCTTGCAAAGGATCCCAGAAGATAATTGTGCATCCCAGAGGAATCAGGGGGTTGGAGCTGTGTGTGCAGCCTGGGACAAGCAAACAGGGAACTCACACAAGGTTGGGGTGGTTTTCCCTCGGAGCTTTGGCTGTTCCTGTGGATTCCCCACTTGCCCAGCCCAGGCTGATGTGGCATTGCCTGGATTGGGATTTCTGTGCTGAGCTGAGCTGAGCTTCCCTGCACTCCAGGGTTTGTGGTGTGGGGTCTAAGCTGGGACCTCCAGAACTCTCGGCTGCCTCTGTTTTGGGGTCCATCCCTGGGCGGGATGTGCTGGGACACTGAATCCAGAGGTGACCGTGGCAAAGCTCTGGGACTCTCACAAGTTGATCTTCACTTTTTCCTTTAGCTTAATTTTAGCCTTTGATTTTATTTAAAAAAAAGAATCTTTAGGTACATCCTCTCCTGGTTTTTGTGTGTATGAACATCCTGGCACTACCCCCTTCATTTGCATCACATGCTCAGGCTGTTATTAATTGGTCCTAATTCAGAGTGATGTGTCTGTTTGGCTTGAGGGGAACTGCATGGCTGGGAGGGAGAAGGGAATTAATTACAGTCATTACAGTTCAGTGAAGTAAATTACTGGAGGTCTGAGTGCACAGGGTGAATAATTCAGAGCAGGGCTGTTGGCCAGTGTCTCCCTTTATATATGTATGTATTTTTAAATTTTTCATTTATTTTTATATATATAATTAATATTATTATATATATGACTGGTATTATTTTATCATAAAATTTATCTTATTACAACATTTATCTTATTTTAATATAAAATTGATCTTTTTAATATAAAATTGATCTTTTTATACAAAATTGATCTTATTTTAATATAAATTTTAAATAAAATTGATCTTATTTTAATATAAAATTCATATTAGTTTTCTAGAAAACTTGTATTATTTTTATATATGATTTCTATTATATATCATTATATTACATCTATAATTTATCTTCATATATTTTTATATATTATTTCTATTATTTTTATATGTAGATAGAATTTATATATATTTTTAATATATATATATTGTTGAGAGAGAGAATTTAATACTCTCCTTCCAGTATCTCCCAAACATTTGGAGTATTTGAGACTTTAACCCACAGCTCACTGGGTTTCTTCCTGGGGGTGTCTGACCTTTTCAGTTCCATATATCCCCAAAATCTTGGCTCTTTGGCACCCAGCCAGATCCTTTGATTGTGCTGGGGATTTTTAACTGGGTCACTGCGCTGCTGTCTGACCCCCAGGCCTGAGCTGCAGCCTTTGGGTGGTTCCCCACCCTTCCCCCATTCATTTGGCCGACACTTTCTGTTAATTAAAAGCATCTTTGTAGCGCCAGTGATGGCTAAAACAGAGCCTGGAGGAGAGCAGAGCCCAGGTCTGAGCAAAGAACTCGACCCTCGGCACCTCCCTGGATCCCACAGGTCAGTGACTGATGCTCTGATCTCCTTGGTTTGGATTTTGAGGACAACTGAGACATTATTTTAATTTCCCCCCTTTGTCCGTTCAGCACTAATGGCTTTAAGCTTTTATGCTCAGTGGTTGTAGAAAAGAAATCGTTTTCCTCCCTTGGGGCTGCAGTTTTCCTTGCAGAAGGAGAAGCCAGCAGGCTCCATCTGGCTGGAGTTGTCCCAGGGGACTGGGAGAGCTCAGGATTCCCCCTGTGCTGGAGGGATTTAACAGCCAGAGGAGACAAACTGGGCTGTGCTGCTGCTCCCTGTGCCCCAGAAACTGGGAATGGCACCAGCTGTGGGGTCGGTGGGTTGTAGAGGCTGGGTTGCAAATCCAGAGTGCCCCAGCTTTGCTAGAACATCCAGCACGAGGACAGAGAAACCCTGAGGAGCTTTAACACCTCGCTCACCCCAGTGTGAAGTTAACAACTCCTGAGTCAGAGTCTTCTGGAGACTGACAGAATTCCCAGTAATCCTGATGCCAGGATAAATGTGTAACCAGCCCCAATCCTGGCACGGATCCTGGAGAAAACAACAAAGGGAGGATTTGCATAATTCTCCTCTACTTGAAAGAACTTCGAGAAAAATAAAAGGGGAAAATACCTTATTACGCTGTAATTATGAGCTAATCTCCTCCTGGCTCCTCTTGCAGCTCCAGCAGATCCTCCACCTTGCCTGTGCTGCTCAAAAGGAGGCAGAATTTTCCTTTCTTAGCCCAAAAAAATGGCATTGTCAGAGTAGAATCAGAGCTAAAACCCTCTGGGGGTGAAGGGAGAGGGACGGCAGCCAGTGACCCACATCCCACGTGCCCAGGGAGGAAGGGGCAAGGCCTGGAGCTGAGTGAACCAAAAAATGGGATCCAAACCCTGCCAAAATCTGCAGCCAGCAGGGAGGTGTTGGCTCCCAGCTCTGTCACCATCCTGGTCCTTAAAAGGTGGTGCTGGTTTCTGAGGGTGAGCCAGCTGCAAGGAACACTGAAATCTGTCCTTGGAGGAAAGAAAGGTGCTGAGATGAGGTCAGGATGGAAGGAAATGGGGCTGTCAGACATGAGCAGGAGAAGGTTTCCTGCTGGGAGCTGCGCCAGCCTGTTGAAGGCATGGAAAGGTGCTCGTGCTTCGGGCAGGACCAGGAGCTGTCCCCTCAGGCCTCTTCCCTCGCCCCTGCCTTGCTGTGACAGCAGGGATGTGCTGTTTGGCTCCCGGGGCCTCAGTTCTTCCATGAGGAAACTGGAGACAGCTCTTGCTGCCTGTGGAATGTGCTGTGAGGCCGGACAGACTCTCGTGGTGCAGCTTCTGTACCATGGCCACTGTCTGTGGCTCTTGGTGCCTCTGGAGCCCAGAGATTTTCAGTGTCTCAGCCCCAAAAAGGGGAGACAGAGCTGGAAGACTTCCAGAAAACCCTGTTGGGTCCCATTCATTTCCCTCCAGGTACTAAAAGGCTTTTCTAGCTGGAGTCAGACGTGTCACAAAATGTGATGGCTTTTGCTGTTCGATGCTTTAAAGGCACTCCAGGGTTTCCAGGGCTCCTGTTTACTTTGAAGGCATTTCAGATGCACAGCACAGCTCTCTGAAAGAGCTCCCTGCACAAAGAGTTGCCTGTTTTAGTCATTTCTTCAGATTTACATTTCTTCTGTGGCAAAGAGAGGAGGAAATGAAAACTTTCCAGGCAGAGCTGCAGCACTTGCTGTGGCCAGGAGCCTCCTGAGGCCTCAGTTCTGCTCTCCAGGAGGAGAGTGGCTGTTTTGGGATGATGCAGGACCAGTCTCATCCCTTCCATACCCCCAAGGCAGAACCATCGGTGCTCCCCAGCCCCCAGGTGTCCTGTTTCACGCAGTTTTTATTCTACACCGTCCTGGAGTCTCTCCCATCTCCTCCAACCTCCTGTTTTGTCTTTAAGGAAGATGTCTCAGCCCTGCACATCCCAGCTCCTCCTCGGCCCCCGGCGCGGAGCAGACGCTACACGATCACCCCGGGGCACCTCAAGTGGGACCACTTCAACCTCACCTACAAGTAAGGCCTGGAATGAGCCCCAAAAGTGATCCTGGGGCCTGAGCTTTTCCTGCTGTATCCAATGGCTTTGGATCTTGGCCCTGAGGCTCTTGCTGAGCCGTGTGCCAGGGCAGGGAGAGCTGCTGAAGCCACTCCACAGCAGGAATATTTCGACAAATGCTGCACCTCTCACTGGAGTGGAACTGTTCAGGGAAGATTCAGACTCCCCACAACAGGGACCTCCCTCAGAAGGTCGTGATTGAGGATTAGTTCTGTCATCCTGGTGGTTTTTTAAGAGCTCTGTATGAACCGAAATCCGTGCCGAGGGAGAGCACTGGTGGAATGTGACCCCAGGATTTCTGTGATTGCAGGGCTCTCAGTGCCGAGGGATTTTAGGAATCTCTCTCACTGTGCCTGCTGACAAATAAACAATAAAAAGCCCTTGATGACAGTCCCGTGGTGAGGGAAGGCTCTGCTCCTTCCCCTTGTGCTCATCCCAAACAGGCTCAGCCTCGTGAGAGCCTTCATTGCCCAGGTTTGCCCTCATGAACAGCCTGGCTTGATACGAAACCTTCTGCTCCCTTTAGGATGTGCTGGGACGAGGGGAGAACATAATCAGCATAGCTAAAAAACATCCAGAGGGGATAGAGAATATGCCCAGCTTTTCCCAATTGCTCCACTTGAGGCAATTCCCTGAATGCAGATCTTCCTGTGGGACGAGGTAAGTTCCTAGGAGCCACCCGTGCATTTCCATGGTCCAAGCAGGGCTTCTCCCAGCTTTTACCAGGAGTTTTCCCAGAGTTTGCCCTGTGGCCTAAGCAAAAACCTCTTCTGAGTCTCTATCCTGAAGGATTAGAATTTTTTTCAAAGGAAATAACTCCTTTTCCTATGGATTTTTTCCAAGGAAATAACTTGTTTTCCTGTCAAACCTTTGACATCCATTGGAACTCTTTTGGAAGTGCTGCCTGACAGTATTCCACACCAGTGTCTGCACATCTGTGGGAGCCCAAGGGTCAGGAGCAAGAATTCCCTGCTGCTGGAATGCAGCTCTTTCTTCTTCTGGCGACACTGCACAGCAGACTGGGACATAATCAGGATAAAAACAGTTTTCCAAGAGAACCTGTGCAGGAAAGGAAGAACAAAAGCTGGAGTTAGTCCAGAACATGTGATTGTAAAGAATATCAGGAATTTATTCACCCCTCTGGGGGCTTTATTAAATATTATTATCATCCAGCTCCAGCTACTCCTGATCCGAACCTCTTGCAGTGAGTGCTTTGAAACACTGGAGAAATCCTTGATTGAAGCAGCCTTGGAGAGCCTCCAGCTGTTTGAGGAGCCAGGGGTGTTTTCCTGAGGCTGTCCTGTGTGTCCCTGCAGGATCCTGTCCTTCCCAAGGAACCTCCTGAGCGCCAGGGACACGCGCCGGGGGCTGGCGGCCGCGTTCCGCATGTGGAGCGAGGTGTCCCCGTTCAGCTTCAGGGAGGTCCCACGGCACCTCCCCAGTGACCTCAAAATTGGTGAGTCCCCCCCCGGGATCCTGAGCTGGGGCAGGGAGCTGTGGGGTGTGCTAACTCCAGCAATTCCAGTGTGTAATCCAGGAGTTGGGAGGCAGGAGAGCCCTCCCGTGCTGTGTGGACTCAGCAGCGCCTCTTGGATAAGGTTTGGGGTGCCCTTTTGCCTTTAGGCAGGCAGAGGAAAACTGCTTTTGTCTGCTCAAGGAAATATTAATGTCACAATTCAGACTTTCTGTGAACGGTGGTTGGGAAGTTTCAGGCATTTGCCAAGAGTGAATCCTCAGATTCTGGGGTGGGATCCCACAGGTGGGGAAAGCCACAGGAGAATAAGAATCCACAGGTTCTTACTCCACAGATGGTGAAACGGAGTGTTGGAAGGTGGAGTGACAGCCCCAGGGTCACACAGAGCCACAGAGCAGGTGAAGGATTCCAGCTGTTGGTGGGTTCAGGCTCCCTTTTCCTGGTCCCACCGGTGCAGTCATTGCTCCATCCCTTCCCTCCTCCCCTCAAGTGCTCTGTGGCTGCTCCTGAGTTTTCCTGGGGCCTAGGAGAGGTCAGTGCTGAGGTGTTTCCTGCTCAGCCTCAAGCCCAGATGTCAATTCTGTCTGGGATTTCTGTGTGTGAAGCACAAGATTCCCTGTGCCAAGGGCACAGCCGGCAGATTCACCCTCATTTTGCAACACGTTCCCCTCTGGTGCTGCAGGACGTGATGTTCCTCCCAGGACTCTGTCCTGCCACCACCTGGAGCTCCCAGTGCCCAATTCCAGGGATTCAGGATCCACTGTGATCCTGCTGCAGCTATGACTCCAAAGCATCTGCTTATTTATGTTCAAAATGGAGCAATCCAGGGGTTATCAGCTCTGTCCAGCCTCTCCCTCAAAAAGATCATTTCCACGTGGTGTTGCAAAAGGAGCTCAGCATTCCCCACTGGAAAACAAATTCACTGGAGCAGCTCTAAATCCAGGGTCAGCACGGGGCTGAGTGTTGCTGTCAGTCCTGAGAAATGCTTTGCATTTATCCTTCATTTTGTGGCTCTGGAGGTTGGAAAAAACCTGGGATCCCACCAGAGACCTTTCCAGTGATCCAGGGGCTTCCTGGCAGGCTGATCCTGCTGGATACCCCTCAACCTGCTGCTTTTTCCACAGGTTTCTACTCCATCAACCACACGGACTGCCTGGAGTCCCTGACCCACCACTGCTTCGATGGCACCACGGGGGAACTGGCCCACGCCTTCTTCCCACCCCATGGAGAAATCCACTTTGATGACCATGAGTATTGGATCCTGGGGAACACCAGGTTCAGCTGGAAGAAAGGTAACACAGGGAGCACATGGTGGAGGCCTGGGATTTAGTCTGGGATTTGCCTGATCTGGGAAAGAGACAACAGAAACAGTTGGGATTTTATTGTGGGTTTGGAAGTCGTTCCTCCAGCTGTGCGGTGGCAGGGCCATTTCTTGCTGGAATTACTGGAATTAGTGGAATTACTGGATAGTTCAACCACATCCTTAGTTAAAATCCACGTGCTGGGTGCTGCCAAGAGGCTTGAGTTTGACTCCACGCTGTGGGGGATGCAGAGGTCAAACCTCTTTCAGACTGGACTCTTCCCAATCCCATTTCTTCAGCTCAGGGCTGTGGGAACAAAGTGAGGAGGGTCACTATTGCACTGGGTCAAACTTTGCTGGTCCAGAGCAGCTCTCCTGGAGCCTGGCACTGCTCTGGGTCCTGCTGCTGGAAATTAGAAGCACATGGAAATAATTGGCTCTGTTTGGGCCCAAGCAGCTACGGAGAAGATGAAACTGGAACAACATTGCCTGTTCTACTGCTGAAATCTTCCCCCTGGTTTTCCACCAGGAAGAATTGTGGGATAAAGCAGAGCTGTACACCAGTTGTACTTTGATATGACACACAATTCCAGCTGGTTTTCCTTTTCCCCCAGGAGTTTGGCTCACAGACCTGGTCCATGTGGCAGCCCACGAGATCGGACACGCCCTGGGCCTCATGCACTCCCTGAACCCCAACGCCCTCATGCACATCAACGCCACCCTGACTGGCAAAAAGACCATCTCCCAGGATGAGGTGTGGGGAATCCACAGGCTCTACGGTGAGGAGCAGGGATCTGCTCTGCAGGGCTTTGCCTGGATGCTGTGGAGCTCTCATGGTGTCACATCCCACCTCCAGCTCTTGTGCTCCTGCTTTAGATCGTTCCCCATCCCAGCTCCACGTTGTTCCTTCTGAGCACAAACTGACGAATTTCACCTAAATTGGGTCTCTCCATCTCCCCCAGCCCCTCTGACACCTCCTCTCCTCCTGTTTCAGGCTGTAAGGACAGGTTATTTATGTGCCCATCGTGGGCAAAAAAAGGCTTCTGTGAGAAGCGCAGGAAGCTGATGAAGAAGCACTGCCCGTCCACCTGTGACTTCTGCTACGGTATCCAGGGGTTTTTCTGGGATTTGGGGTGAGGGCTGCACAGAGGGAGGAGGTAAAAGGGAGGTTGGGATAGGGAGGATCTTAATTTCACACCAGAACTCAGTGGACACAAGTGATCCAACTCCAAGCAGCACAACAGAGATGGTGTCTTGTACATCTGAGTCCAGATCCAGGCCTGGAACGAGGACTAATTAAACATTGATGGAGTAGAACATTAAATTGTCCCATTCCTCTCTGGTGTAGCTGAGCCAGGGAATAGCCATGCAGAGAGAGGGGCTGCAGAGCAGGTCCTGAAGCAGGGAGGGGACAGAAACAAGACAAAGGACAGCTCCAGCACAGCTGGACTGGAGCTGCTCCACAGAACAGGAGATAAGGGATGTTAATCACCTGATCCAGTCTCAGGTTATGGATCCAGATGAGGAATCAATGCAGGACCAGGTTAAGTTGCTGCAGCTGTGGAATTAAATTCAGATAAATACTACTGGCCTTAGGATGTCCTGTATAACCAGTGCCTCTTTCTTCAGCACAGAGATACTCCTTTAGACCACATTAATGAAAGATGCAATTAGATAATTACAAACCCAGATATTCCATGGGCTTTTCAGGCACTGGCCTGTTCATCTCCTCTTCCATAGCTGTGAAGGGGGAAGTTGATTTTTATCCACCTCAGTTCACAGACCACAGAATTTTTATCTTTGCCCATTAATTATGTTACTTGTCTGTCCAATAACTGCTCAGAACAAGGCACTTCTAAATGAATACTTTTAAGGCTCCTTAAATGATGATTTTGTGAAAGTGTTTTGAGGTGGCTAAAGCTCGTTAACTTTGCCATTTCCTTCTCTCCCTGGACAGAATTCCCATTTCCAACAGTGCCCCCCACTCTGCCCCCACCAAGGACCAAAACCAAGACAGTTTCTGAGGGCAGGAACGTCACCTTCCGCTGTGGGCAGAAGATCATCCATAAAAAAGGCAAAGTCTAGTAAGTGCTCTGTCCCTTCTCCCAGGCCTTAGCAGACTCTACACACCAAAAACCATGAGGAAGGATGACAAAGCAGGGTAAAGAAGAATGGAGTTTATAATCTGGAGCTTAAAAAGGATAAAATCCAATCTGTATCTGTTGCACAAAGCTAATTCCTACCATCAAGCCAAGTTCCCTGGCTATATTCTGCAGAAAAACCTGAAATTTAAATTTAGCCTTTCAGTTAATAATTAATTGGTTGTTACTAAATTATGAACAGGTTCTGGATGTATCTAAAATTTAGGTTGGCTCAAATCCATGAGTTGGTTTAGACTCAGGACTGTGCCCTGTTAAACCTCATTCTCCACCTGAAATACAGACTAAACCTCAACTGTGTTTTGTTAAAGTCTCTGCTCTACACTTATTCAGCAAAATTTCTTAGTAGAAATAACTCCTACCACAAATATTCAGTTTAATTTCTATTATTTTTTTCTTCTGACAGCTGGTACAAAGATAAGGAGCTTCTGGAGTATTCATATCCAGGTTATTTATCCCTAAATGAAGATCACATGAGCATCATTGCAAATGCGATTAATGAAGGAACTTACACTTGCATAGTGAAGAAAAAAGAAAGAATCCTGACTACTTATTCCTGGAGAATCAGACTGAAGCACTGACACAGCCCTGGAATGAGCCCTTCCAAGTTCCTGCTGCTTCTGTTTCCAATTGTTTCTTTGGCATTTTATTTTTAATCTCCAGTAGTGCAACTGAGTTCTCCATCAGCTGCTTCGGTACCCTGGGCAAAAGAGACTCTGAGACTGTTACTGGGATGTCAAACTCTTCCAGATTCGTTTTAATGACAAAGAATTTATCAACTATTTGCTGTACAGAGGATTAAAAACCATTGTTTTTGTAAGAAAAGTGTCAGACAGAGCTGTGTGGGGCACTGTGAACTGCTACAATCCAGGAGCAGACTCTGCCCCGGCCCCCAGAACACTGGGATGGCAGGAAAAGGACAAGTTTTATACTCTGGGAATGTTTTCCTGCCATTTTTTACACCGTGGTGCAGTGCAATAGAAGAAATTACAAGGTTAAGCCTTAATTTCACTTTTCTTTCACTGGTCAGAAGGATGAGGATCACACAAACCCTGGTTTGCTCCTCAGTTGTTCATTCCAAGATGTTCAGTTCAAGGAGACACAGCAAAGCTTTTCCCCCAAAGTGCTTTCCTGTGGTCTGTGGGTTTTCCTCTTATCCCAAACAGGCATTTAGTGCTCAGAGCTTGGTCCTTGAGGGGTCTGAGCCTTGAGTCCTGGGGGAGATGAGGTGGTTTCCTCCTCCAGGCACCCAGAATGAGGTAAAAGTGCCACATCCAGCTGGGAAAGAGCTTAGGAGTGGCTGGCAAAGCTGGGGGCAGGGAAGCTGGGAAGGGAATCATTCCATGTCATAGCCAAACTATGCAGTGGGGTCATGGTTTAATCCTTCAGAGCTTCCCTGCACTCCTGCTTTTCAGTGGGTTCCTGGGGAAGCTTCTGGAATCAGGAATGTTTCAGCTGTTTCTCCTTCAGAGGGGAACAGGGATTTGTCTTCCTCCACAAGAAAACAACCAGACTGCTTTCCCAACTCGCCATAACTGCAGCACATCCACGTTGCACACGACCCAGGAAAACTCTCCAGAACGTACTGAAACTGATAAAATGTTTAGGATTTGAGTTAATCCCTTGCTGGCCTGGTGCCCAGCTGTGGTTGCATGAAAATGTGGTGTTTTCCAGATCTCCCTGTTCCCAGAACAAAGTGACAGCTTCACAAATCAGGGGCTCCAGAGGATGAGATTCCAACATGACTCCTCCTTCTCCTCTTGCCCCAGAAAGGACTGGAATGTGGCATTACACAACCACTAAACCTGAGCTCTTCTCTGCATGGAAAAAGGGCATATTTTTAAAAAAAAAGCAACAACAACTTTCATAGAAAATAAAGTTTCAAGTCTCCATATTAAATCTTTTTGTTTTATAAAACAATAGAGTAATTAGTTTTGCACCACTGTAAATACATTTACAGAACAAAAAAAAATGTGGTCAGGGAGTCTCTCCAAGGTAACAGGACACAAACCTCAGAATTGTCTTTTTTTTCTTTTTTTTTGCCCCAAATATATTCAGACACAAACAATTTACTTACTTAAAATAAAAAATAAACTCTCTTTACTGTCACCAACATCCCACTTTGCTGCATGTGAAGCAATGAAATCCTTCACACTATTAAACAATTGAAAATGTATTTTAATTCTACAAATTTACAAGGAAAACAAAACAAAACAAACTCAACAAAAAAAACCCCTAAAAATAAACCAGAAACTGTTCCAGGACTGTTAATTTCAAGTTGTCCTTTGTCACAGTTTGTGATGATCCTGGGGTTTGCAGGTAACTCCAGTCCTCTAATGGAATGCAGCAGTTAAACTCCACATTGATTTATAAAACAAGAGCCTTGGAATCTGTGATAATGTTTGAGTTTTTTCACAGGGAAAAACATCTCGTGCCCCGACACGAAGAACAGAACTGGAGCACTCAAATCCACTCACATGAATGGTGATTTTTTTTTTTTTTTTTCTTTGTGGGGTTTTTGTTTCCCCCCCCTTTTTTCACGTTGAGTTCAAAACTTGAGGCTGAAGCCAGGTCCTGCAGCAGATGCTCCTTGATTTGTGGTGGTCAGATGGAAACCTGTGTCCTTGAGATCATCATCACCCTGTGAAAACCAAGCAAAATCAGGGGCTGTGCAGCTGCATTTAACTCTCCAAAAATCTAAACAACAACAAAAAAACCCCTATCTTGAGATGAGAAACAAATGTTTGATTTGGTGGCATCACAGTTAAGGTTGATGCTGGGTTATTCATCATCTTTGAATATTAGCATTTTAAAAGTTTTCTTTGCTAAAGGCAGTTTGAGTGTTCCTAGTTCCTGTACCCACTTCTGCCTGCATGGGAAAGATAAAAAATTGGGTATAAATAAGTGTAAACTCCACTTATTGAGCATCTAATCCAACACACACTGCACATCTTCCATGACAGTCCCAAAAAATCAAGGCTTAATAAACTTTTTCTATTATTTAATTGGGCACAATATTGTACAGAGCCATTTCAGCCATGCTGAGACACGGAATGGGTGATAAGAATTTTCTAAAATTAGGGCACCTGAAACGCTAACATGGCATATTGTGTGAACAGCACAATCCTCACAGATAGATGGAAAAGATAAATACCAGATAGAAGACCAGCCTGGCCTTTTAGGAATTCTCCAAGACTGGAAAAAGGCATCTGCTTCTATCCCCAAGATCTGTATGATTTCCCAGGCTGTGGATTTATTTCAACCCAAATTTAACAGCTTAGTTGAAAGTGTAAAACAATGAACACTTTAAAAGGAGAAACTGCTCTGCACTGGGATAAAACCAGACATTATTTCCTTCTGATTATGCCTGGAAATGGTGATTCTGGGAGCAGAGCAGTAACTGGCACTGGCTTCGGGAAGGAAAGCTGGACTTTCCCTGCCAGTCCAGGTCAATCTCAGGATCCCAACTAAATCCCAGCAGCACAGAGCCCACGTGCCCAGCCCAGGTGAGGCTCTGGAGCTGTGCCACACTCACAGAATCACAGAATGAACCAGGCTGGAAAAGACCTTTGAGATCACCAAGTCCAACCTACGACCCAACACTGCCTCACCAACTAAACCCTGGCACTGAGTGCCACGTCCAGGGATGGTGACTCCACCACCTCCACAGGCAATCCCAGTGCCCAAAGATGATTCCAGTGCCCGACTCACCAGCCCTGGCTTTGGGAAGGAAAGCTGGGCAGAGCCCACATGCCCAGCCCCTGGGC
>NW_024581114.1:1689110-1689701 GCF_017639235.1 Corvus kubaryi | reverse complement strand
TGCCCAGCCCCTGGGCAGGCTCTGGAGCTGTGCCACACTCACCAGCTGGCTGTAGCCCAGCCCTCCCTCGGGGGGCCGGGGGCTGGTGCCCCTCTTGACCCGCTGCTGCTCGCTCTTGGCCGGCCAGGTGGGGAACATGGAGGGGTCGATGGGCAGCGGGGTCTCACGGAAGTACTCGTGCTTCAGCCCGTCCTCGGCCGTGATCCTGCGCGCTGGGTAATAGGTCAGGAAGCTGCCAAGGAGGCAGGAAAAACATGGGAATTTCAGCCCCTCAAACTGGGGATTGTTCAGCAATGAGGCCGAGAGTTTTGTGATGTTTAACACGATTCTGTCACTGGGTTTTGGGGATAATGGTATGGGGTGTAATTCTATTCGTTGGGTGTAATTCCATGACTGGGTATTGGGGATAATTTTATTAATAATAATTCTATTCATTGGCTTTAATTCTATTAATGGTATTGGGTGTCATTCTATTAATTTGGGATCATTTTATTACTGGGTACTGGGTACAATTCTATTAATTGGGTATAATTCTATTAATTGAGTATTGGGTAAAATTCTATTAATTTGGTATAATTCTATTAATTGAGT
>NW_024581114.1:1672859-1689100 GCF_017639235.1 Corvus kubaryi | reverse complement strand
GGTAAAATTCTATTAACTTGGTATCATTCTATTACTGGTATTGGGTATAATTCTATTAATTGGGTATAATTTTATTAATTAAGTATTAGGTAAAATTCTATTAACTTGGTATCATTCTATTACAGGTATTGGGTGTAATTCTATTAATTGGGTATAATTCTATTAATTGAGTATTGGGTATAATTCTATTCATTGGGTACAATTCTATTAATTGAGTATTGGGTAAAATTCTATTAACTTGGTATAATTCTATTATTGGTATTGAGTATAATTTTATTAATTTGGTTTAATTCTATTACTGGTATTGGGTATAATTCTATGAATATAATTCTATTAACTGGGTACAATTCTATTGGTGTTTGGTATAATTCTATTAACTGGGTATTGGCTATAATTCTGTGACTAGGTAATGGGTGTAACTATTAATTTGGTATAATTCTATTACTGGTATTGGGTGTAATTCTATTAATTTGGTATAATTCTATTGCTGGTATAGGATATAATTTCATTACTGGGTATTGGGTACAATTCTATGACGGGGGTATAGGGTGTAATTCTATTAATTGGGTGTAATTCTGTTAATGATTGCTGCCATATCATCTAACAGAACTGATTTTTAAGGCAGGCTCCTCCATGAAGCTGTAATTAATGGGACAGCAGCTGGAACTACACACCCAGGCAGCTTCTGTAGGGATCTGCTCACAGAGGTGTAAATCCCTGGATACCTCAGACCCTCTGGATAGCCAGATAAAGCTCCACAGTGATCCAGGATAATTCCATCAGAATATTTTACAATGCTTTTTTTTTTTACTATTTAAAGAGAGATTTTAGACATTCTATTAATACACCAGGTACTCCTGTAACACAGTGTAACTGCACAGCCTGGGGTTGATTTCATAAACCTTGCACAACACAGAAAATTCTTTTCCTGCCCACATATTCCCAGGGATCCCCTGGAATTTGGCACCCACTTGTTCATCAGGTCAAAGCCCTGGTCAGAGAGGAGAGCCCCGAATCTCTTGCGCAGGTTGTTGTAGGGATACTCCGTGAAGGTCATTTTCTTCACTGCTGGCAGCTCATTGTAACCAGGCCAGATTTTTTCACTGGGAGTACCCAGATCCTGCAAATTAAAATATCTCCTTAATAAATTCAGAGTGCAACCCTTTCTTTATTCCTTAGGGGTTGGGAAGTATCCAGAGGAAACAGACAAAACAAATCGTGGGCTCGGCCTACTCAAAGTGTTGTAAAGCAGATTAAATAACTTTTTATTAAGGCTGAATATCTGTTAAAGAGCAACAAGCACTACTCCAACGTTCCTGTTTCTAAAGCCAGTTAAAATCCAAAAACATTTAAGAAGTTACCTTAAAAACTTTGTTAATCTGGTCGATTTCTGACTTCCCTGGGAACAGCGGCTTCTGCGTCAGCAGCTCCCCAAAAATACACCCCACTGACCACATGTCTATGGCTGTGGAATACTCCTGGAAAGCAAGGGAATAAAACCACACCTCAGAAAAATCAGGGAGATATTTTCACTGAGTTGTTTGGAGGGGTGTTGTGGTTTTTGGGGGTTTGTTTGGGTTTTTTTTTGAGCACGACACCCACAACTGATACCCAAGGGCCAGGTGTCAGCTGTATTTATTTAGAAGTTGTAGTTACTGTGAATTATGAGCAATATCCATGTACACAACTATTTCAGGATGAAAGGTGGAAGTCTCCACACTGATGCCTCCTTTTTTCACTCGCAAGCAAAGCAGCACAGCTGATAAACCAGTATTTTTTATGGCATGGCTCTTGTCACTGCAACCCTACAGAGCCTCACTGATTTCACCCAGATTTCAGTTATCAGCAGGGAACGTTCTAGAAGACTACCAGTACCTTGTTCTGCTCTCAGATGTCACGAGTTTTAGACTAATTTAAAAAGACACTTAAAAATCCAGCTGCCAAAGGTGACAGTTTGCCACAATCCATGAGGAATCCATCAGCACTGACCACATCAGCATTCCAAGGGACAAAACCCATCTGGCACCCACCCACCCTGTGCCCAGGGAAGATGGAAGGGTTTTTGCTGTGTCATTAGGAACAGTAATACTGAATATTCAGGATTTTCTCCTCTGAATCAATATAAAGACCCAAGCATGCTCACACTTTGTTCATGATTTATAAAATACAGTCAGGCTGCAGAGTCACTGCTCCAGCAGCCAGAGCAACAAGCAGGAGCTCACCTTTGCTCCAAGCAACAGCTCTGGAGCTCTGTACCATAGTGTCACAACCACAGGGGTGTAGGGCTTCAGGGGAGACCCATATTCCCTGGCTAATCCAAAATCTCCAACCTGAAAGGAAAATAAACAACATTTCCAGCAGTGCTCATTCACCATCAGTGCCACGATGGCCATTGCACAGAACTGTGCTCAGCTCTGGGCACAGCTGTAACTCTGTAATTCTGCAGCACAGAATTTGTCCTGATTTCCTCATTTTGTCTCCTAATTCTTACTTTCAGAATGCCTGAATGACTGAGCAGCAGGTTGGAAGTTTTCAAGTCTCGGTGCAGGATCCAGTTGTCGTGGAGGTGTTTGACCCCTCGCAGTAACTGAATCATCAAAGTCTTCACTTCCCCTGGAATGATAAAAAAAAAACCCCAAATGCATTGAAGAAAATAAATCTACCTTTAATTTTTGTTTTGTTTGTTTGGAGAACAGGGAAAGGGGCAGGAAGGAGTGGCAAGTTAAAAGCACAGCATAGCCTGAACCATAAAAATGTGTCACAGAACAGGAGCAGTCACACCCACAGAGCAAAATTCATTTGGGCAGCTGGAATGCATCCAAATTATGCTCAGAAATTATTGCCTCTCATAGGAAGCAGCCAAAATTAAAGCCCAGTGCACTTTTCCAGTTCAGCACAGGGGAAACTCGCCCAGTTTCACCTCTGAACAGCTCCACTCCACCCCAAACACACAAACTGGATTCATCACCAGCTGTCACCACGAGGATCAGCACTCCCAG
Source organism: Corvus kubaryi (assembly GCF_017639235.1). NCBI lineage: Eukaryota > Metazoa > Chordata > Aves > Passeriformes > Corvidae > Corvus > Corvus kubaryi. The sequence continues at coordinate 1,686,101 of NW_024581114.1, read as the reverse complement.
CCAACAGCCAACCTTAACTTGTGTCAGGTTTTACAGAACAAACAGAAAAAGCCAGGAAGTGTCAGTTCCAAGGAACACAGGACATTCCAAAGCAACACATGGCACTGCCCAAAGCCAGCTCTCTCCTGCCAGCAGGGCCACTGCCATTTGTGTTGGCCACTTTTCCAGCTCTGAGAATTTCAGGAGACTGTGGCAAACAGTACCTGGCAGAAAAGGCTGTTTCATTGTTTCCATCAGGCTCTTGAGGTCATGTTCTACATAGTTCATCACAATATAGATTTTATCCATGTTACTGCCCACAACGATCTCCTGCAACGCACAAACAGATGATCAAAACCTGCACATGGTATTTAAAAAGCATCCAAAATCAATTTTAGATATCTACTGGTAAGAGGATGGATGCTGCCATTGGTAAAATCCTCAGAAAATGTATTTTTGCTATTAAAAAACAGCTCATTTTTTACAAAACATCAAAATTGTGGAGACAGTGATGTCTATGCAGCCTTATAAGCAGCACACAACTGGTCACAGAAGCAAGCTCTGCCAAGGTTGCTGATATTTTATAAGGCATTTGAAAGCCAAGAGGAATATTTCAAGAACAAAAATACTTTTGAGATAAAGGATTGCAGCCTTACTCTGACAGTGACAATGTTTAGGTGCTGTGCTTTCAGAATTGTGTTTATTTCTCTCAGAGAAGTAATGGGAAAGCCTTCCTTCTCCTTCTCCATTTTCAGTCGCTTCAGAGCCACAATTTCATCTGCAAAGGAAACACATTTCCCATCATCACAGAGTTAATAAATACACATTACCAGGTCCCCCAGTGTTCTCTCAGTGATTAAATATTCAATTAACTGCGCTGTTTTGCCTTGAAAGCAACCAGCTTGCTGGTAAAGAAATACTTTAAACAGATTTATTTCATCACTGAAAAATGGAGAATGGTAATTTGCACACAAGTGCAGCCCTAAATAGCCTGAAGAAACTGGAGGGCACTGATACCCACCAGTCTTTTTGTCCTTTGCTCTGTACACCACACCATAGGTTCCTTCTTCAATCCTGTTCAAACACTGGAATTCCTCCACACTGCGACATCCCTGAAAAAACAGAGGGACAACATTTACTCCTCCAGCATCTGGGGGAAGGTTTTGGTTGGATTTTTTTTTAAAAAATCCAGTAAACTTCAGCAACTTCACAGGCATAGTTAAAATCTACCAGAAGAATTTAACTGTATGGCTGCACCATATGAGAAAGGTATCTTGGGGTTTTATTTTTCATAGAGTTTCTAAAAGAGTCCTGGACAGAGCCTGTGTTTCAGCAGATTAACTAAATTATTCCATTCACTTTTGCACAGAATAATCTGGAATACCTGCCACCAAGGCAAAGGCAGCAACTCAGCACCGTACACTGATAACTTTCACATAATTAGTTAGTAAAAATCTGAATTTTATTAGTATTTCTGCACTTTGCTACATAAAGAACAACCAGTTTCTGTTTATGGTAACAGAACTCTTCTCTCACAAGGATCTATTTCCAGACAGCAATACCAAGATAAGAGGTATCAATTATGTAATTACATTCTTATCTACATTTAAGAGGGTGATCCCCTACCTGGAGGGCAGGAAGATACTTGGGAAGCTCCTGTTTCAGCTCAATGGGAGAGGAAGCTGGAGAATCAGGAATATATTCCCCTTCTGTCATGGCATTGGAATGAGGGGATCCCTCCCCGACCTCCTCCTCCTCCACCTCACTCCCTGCTGAATCTCGGTCAAACCTCGACTCTGTAACTTTAAAAGTCAGAATCAGTCGTGGAAAGAGGAGTTGTCTGGAATAATTAAACTCAGCTTTAGGCAAATAAAGGTGGTGACATTGATCACTGTATGGGAGAGGATCATGGAGAAGTCCAATTCCTCCTCTTGGCAGAGGTGATGCTTTTAAGAATTCAGAGTCATGGACCTACAGGTTACAGTGTTAATGCAGCAGGTCAGAAGAATAAATCTTTATACCAGAATGAAAGAGAAAACTGACCCAGGATCTCCATTCTGACTGCAAAGCTTTTGTGATGAGAGGACAGGACAAAAGAACACAAAATGAAAGAGAAGGAAACATCAGCTCATTAGACTGATTCCCTCTAAACATAAAGCTTGGAGAGGATTTCAAGGAATTTCTGAGTTTGACATGAAAGTGGCATTTAAAGTATTTTAAATATTTGCAGAAATAGATTTATTCTGCTGCAAAAACTCAGCCAAACGCTTCTTTAAAATAGCCAATATCTGCATTGTACCAACTGGGATGTGGTTTCCATTCTCCTGTTCCTCCTCTTCACTCATTTCCTCTTCGCTCACCTCCTCTGCAAAACAGAACCAGGTTTGATTGAAAAATCTCCTGCAGCTCCTTGGGAAGCAAATCCCTGCTGAAATCCTTTCCTATCTCACCAGGCCTTCTGCACTGGCAGTGACCAAGCACTTCTGTTTCACTTGGACAGCAAATGCTTCCAACAGGGAACACAATTCTTACCAATTACCTGGGAACTGGGATGTGGGCAGGTAAATAAAATATTAATATTTGCTTATTAACTAGAATTGATTTTAAAGAAAAACACCCAGCCACCAGAAGCTGCTTTTGTGCCTTTTCTTTGCTAATTAAAGAATGGCTGCACGCAGACTTTTTTACTGAACCTTTTGTTATTACGTTCATTCACTTGAAAAAAAGTTCTGAAATTTGCAACTGAAAAGGATTCAAAATGACAAAGACATTTGGATTTCACCACCCCCCAACGAAGTGCAAGACTGTGCTCTGCAGAATATTTGATGTGTTACAGAACCACTGGAACTGTTGACCACTTAGGGAGACAAGAATGACTTGCAGGTTTCTGATGTGGCTTCTTAGATGAAGAATTGGTATTACCTCTACACAAAAGGATAGAATATGACTTGTACTTGGGTTTTTTCTTTTTAGTTATCTTGACCTGAGAGGTCTCAGCCTACCCTAGACTAAGAGAAAAGGAAAATGTTCAAATAAAACAACACAGGATGAGGAAAAAAAGAAAACCACACACCCCTGTAGGCCCTGCTTTGTGATCCTCACCTGCTGATTGCTCAGACACTTCCTCAGAATTGCTTCCTGTCTCCTCCTCCTCCTCCTCTTCCTCTCCCTCTTCCTCAGAGCCTTCACTGCTGGACTCTTCCTCCTCCTCTTCTGAGCCTGATCCAGATTCTGTCCAGGAATAATCAAACACACAACTGAGCAGGCACACACCAACAGTGCTTACTCAGCAGAGAGATTAATTACATCTGTACAATTAATCACATCTCCTAAATTGCATTTAATCACCTGAGGAAGACTCTGCTGAGCTGGTTTTTCTCTCACTGTCACTGATGTCTTGCAAGTCTGACAGAGGATCCCTCTCTTCTGGTTTCTCTTCTTTTACTGCTGAAACCATAAAAATTAAAAACACAGAGCTAATTGAGTATCCTTTCCAAGCCTCTGAACTCCCAGGTAACTGCTTCACTTTCTGCTGGCATTAAATCAGTGCTGAACATTCAGTATTGGAAATTCAGAGCACTAAAAAGAAAAAATATATATATAATCATTTCACACTCTGCTCAATGACAAACAGCTTTTCTGAACTGCAGTGGTGCAGGATCAACAGCCAAAAATATGGAATATTGACCTGGTTTTTAAACATGTTGTGTTCCTAAGCTCTTCTAATATTAATTAAAACAGGGGAAAAAAGGAAAAAAAGTACCATGGTGACAAGAATCACCAGGACAGGGTGCCTACACACTGGTTACTGTCAGTGCTCACTGCTCCAGTGCAGACTCTCTGATCCCCATGAAAAATCCCTGGTGGTTGATTAGGCAGGAGTTTCCCAGGACTTGCTGCCTGCCTCCACCTGGAATTCCAGCTGACTCCATCCTGATTTGAGTGGCTACACTTCTTTTCACAGCTGCACACGTTAGCAAGGCAGACACAGAGCTTTCCTCCTTCCAACAAAGGCATCTTTATGTCACTTGTGCAAGTTCTCTACCCCCAGAACCTTCAGGTGGCATCATTTTCTGGCTTGGAAAACAAAATTCACCGTCTAAGCAGAACACTGCCTTAAGGATTTAATTTCTTCTACAAGATGACACCAGTGATGCTTACATTGATCTCTGTGAGGTCACTTTTTAGGGTAGTTTAGCTCCTAACCACAAATCCAACTGGAGCTGGAGGTACCAATCCCTTTTTAACCTGCAAGGGAATTCAACTGCAGGGTTTTAAAAATTCAGTCAGCTGCTTCTTTCACCACTGAACGGGGTAACTCATTCAGAAACTTTTCCCATTCCTACTCCTACCCCTAAATCCATTCCATTTGTCACTGGTACAACTCCTGCAAAACCAGCATTGCTTTAGCAAACAGCACAAATGTAGAGATCTGTGAAGATTCCAGAGTTATGCTGCTGGAGCTGAGGTGGACAATACTTTAAACTGAGCACCTGGGATGTTTGTTTAAGACTAAAAATTGAACACTACCCCAGCCCAGCTCCTGCTGCCCCCAAAGACAGTGTAGAGTGGCAGATGCTACCTGGTTTCCTGCTCTCTCCTTGCTCAAGCTTGTCTCTCTGCTGGCGCAAAGGGCTGCGACTCCAGGGTCTCATTTTTACTTTGTCTCCATATTCTTCCCTCACTGTTCTATGGTGTGCAGAAACTAGGGAAAACAAAACCACAAGAAATTGTTACATCTGCCTAATTAGAGTTGTCCTGTCTGCCACAGCCACCTGATGGGAATGCTTTTCTTTTTTTTTTTTATGGGGTAACAGGGAAGAGTGGGAGAAGAACCTACTTAAATCTAGGAGAATGAAGGGCTTTGATTTATCTCAAATAAAATATGGATTTCTACTGCTTAGAGAAAGCTGCTGCCACATTTAAAAACAGAAGCAAGCTGCCCTGTATGTTACACAGTAAATACCCTGATTCTAAAGCATTAATGCCAGAGAAAGAAGTGGAAAAAATGTAAAAGAATAAAACCAGCTGAGGTTTAGAAGGAGCTGACAGAACATTCAGAACAATAAAACCAATTAAATGAAAGGTTACACAGATTGAGCACTATCAGCATAAAGCCAAGCACAAAAAGGAGCTGTTTGGTATGAGCTGAGCAAGAAAGAAAAGCAAAAAAATATGGTTTGTTCTGCTATTCTTGAATAACCTTTTCCAATCATCACAGGAATGGGCTCTGATTTTACCTCTGAAAGTTGGGACAGAGATTCTTTAACCAAAAATTATGTGAGCTTAGATTGCAAATACCCAACACGCTGTGCAAAGAGTTCATGTGCAGAACTGAAACTGTTCAGGCACCAGATCTTCCCACCTGACTCCCACTGCAGCATTTTCCATGCCTGGAGTACTTACATGACCTCTCCCCCCTTTGCAATTTATTCCCCCAAATCCTTAAAACGTTGAATTTTGAGGTTTCAACCTCTACCAGATTGAGTTAGACTCAGCCAAAGAGTTCAGAACCACTGGGATCATGCTGGGTGCCCACAGTGGCACCTCCAGAAATCTTGTTTTTATGGGAAATCTCCCTGACAGGGAGAGGCAAAGACTCACTGACAACCAACCTGCCAGGATATTTTAGGCACATAACATCATCACTTGTTTTTATCTCCCCACGTAGAACTTCGATTTCCTTTTCCCTCCCAGTGAAAGGTCTCCCCACTTTAACTTTTTTAAAAATTCTGGCCACTTTCTATCCCTCCACTCCACCACTGTGTCAGCAGATAGGAAAGTGATAGAGAGTATGAAGAATATTTATGCAGAGAGAGTCACCTTCTCTCCTGGCTTCCCTCTCCTTCCTCCTCTCCTCAGCTCTCCTTTCTCGCTCCTTTTGCTCCCGTTGTTCCTTCTGCTGCTCCCGGATTTTTCTTTCCCTTTCCCTCTCCAGTTGCTCCAGACGATCTCTGGAAAATAATTTTTGTTTCGTTACCAATTCAGCTTGTGAAGAGAAGGAAATCTGGTTTGCAGCACCAAACCACTAAACTCAACTTCCTTATCAACACCCCCAGTTGTGCATCAGTCAAAAACAGGTGGAGTTTTTCAGCTGACCCTTTAAAAAACAGGTTTCAAAGACCCAGACCAGGAACTCTCCACCCTATCAGGATTTAAGCAGAAATGAAGCCAGTTCAGTTAATTAATGCCTTGATACTTTGCAAATCTGGTCTGTACTCTTTTTTTTTACGTTGGAAAAAACCTCTAAGACCATCCAATCTTTTTGTTACAGTGAACCACTGGCAGTGAATTCACCTGGAACGTCCATGGCACTGAAGCAACTTTGAAACAATTAAAGTGAAGAACACATTCCCAGGAACACAGACAAGTTTTCACTGTGGTTTTTTTTTTTTTTTTTTTTTTTTTTTTGGTCATTTCAGAACAACAAATGCTCAGAGATAGATCAGAGGAGGCAGCTGCTCATCTCCCTCCCCAGGGGAGGGAGGGATGGATGTACCTCTCCCTCCTGGAATGCTCCCTTGCCATCTCTCTCCGTTTCTGTCTCTCCCATTCACGCCGGGCTTTATCCTGCTCTTCTCTATGTCTCTTCCTACGCTCATGCTCCCGTTCTTTCTCTTTCACTCTGGCATGTTTCCCTTAAACAAACAGAAATCAATTTCTGAGTGTTACTGGTCAAAATATTCAGCGCTCCCGTTTTCACAAAGCAAAACTCAGAGAGGGTGGAACTGATGGGAACCTATTGCCATCATCTCTGTTGTTTTCTTAAAGAGAAAATCCTGTGCTGAAAGAGGATTGGAGAGTCCAAAGTCTGTAAGATCTTGCACAAATACTTGTATTGAAGTAAAAAACGGTTGTTAGTGACAGGAAGACAACGGGAATGTCTCTAGAAAGGATGTTTTTTTTCCTTGGTAGGTACAAAGATCAGAGGCCTTTCACTCAGTGAAGCCAGAGAGAAGCTTATCAGGCTTCAAGGAGTGAAAGTGACCTCAGTGTCCCTGTCCCAAAATGATTTCTGTCCTCTCAACCATGTTCATACCCCTGTAATTTCCATAAGGCACTAAACACAGCCAAAGAAATAATAAAAGTTTAAATTCCTCTGTAAATTATCCACCTGCTATGTCTCCTTTAATCTGAATTATTGTTATTTACTCTACACAGAGCTTCCCAAGGGGAAGTTCCCAGAAACCAGAAGCTTCCAAGTGTGGCAAGAAGCACCTTCTGCAGAATGACTTCGGTGCCTGCGTTTCTCTTTCCTCTTCTCATCTTTCCTATGATGGGTTTTTTCTTTCCGGGACATTTGCTGGGGTGGTTTGATAGCCAAGGAATCATCTTCTTCTCCCCTAAAAGGCAGGACAGGAATAAACTCAGGGAGGTGACAGGTGCTGTCAAACAGAGCAGGAGTTATTTCCTCTTTTTGAAAAGATTCCCATTTTATATTGAATTCCTGCAATAACCCTAAATCAAAATGGGACCACAACACACTGTTAAATCTTAACCAGTGCTTCAAAAAAGTTACCCTGGTGTGTTCTCTGAGAAGGATTTGCCACTTCTGCACACTAAAAAATGAGATTTTTCCCTTCAGGTATTTGAAACCCTCTTCTCAGGACTTCTAAAGGTTCATTTCAGGAACTCTGTCTTTTTATTTCCTTATTCTTACCTGTCTTCCATTGAGTCTTCCCTCCTGTACGGTGAGTTCCTGATGGTTATTTCCATGCGATGGTCTCTCAGCTCCCCCTCTTCAAGAGAATCCCGCTTGGAATCCCTGTCATCTGACTGAGGGAATCAAAAGAGAGGGAAAATTCCATTTATTTGTACGTCTCAAAATGAAAAATATTTAAATATCACTGAAGCCTTCCACTGCTGGCTCAGAAATCCAACCTCGACTGGTCACCCCTGTAAAATCCACTGATTTATGAGAGCAGCACTCTGACTGCAATTACAGCTGAACTGCTTTAATTCAACGTAATTAAACAAAATTAAACACTAAGGAGGATTGCAGTAGCTACTGTGGGCTTTTTTCTGCAATAATTATTCTGTACACAGCTGTACCAAACCAAACAGCAACATAAAAGTGATGCCAAATTTGCCTTAACACGTTTTTCTATAAAATCTTTAGAAGTTGTTCCTTGGACTGCAACTCCCAGTTAATTACATTAATTTATTTATCTTTTCTGACAAATAACTGTAACAAAACCCAGTGTATAATGCAAGACCAATGGAATCTTCACGAAGCATCCTATTTTTGTGAAACTTTGGAATTAGACAAAGAATATTTCAGCTGACAGGGCACGAGCCTTGTTCTCACCAGAAAATCAGGATACAGGCACTGCACCCCATGAAAATGCAGTTTTCCACTAATAAAGCCACTGATTCCACTAAAATGAATCCCAAAGGGCAGCTTACATTTTTCATACGTTTTATCTCTGCCTTCTCCTCTTGCTCCTTCCTTCGCTTCTTCTCCTGGAGAATTTCATCTAAAGTTTTCACTTTCCAAGAGTCCTTTTCATCACCCATTTGAGTTAAAAAAAACAACACCCTCTGAAAAAGAAGGAGATGTTCACAAACCCCACAGACAACCCTGTTTCACACCCATTTTTTTCAGTGCAAACACTTCGCGTTCCATTTTTGAGTAAAGCCAGGCTGGAGTTGACTTATGGTGAACCGAAAAATGTTTGGTTTAATCCCAGAAGATTTAAAGCCAAAGGAACGAAGGCCCTGCTGCAAACTCAGGGAGCTGCTGGAGTGCACAGAAAACACAGTTTATGGCCAAGGTTTGGTGTCACACGTTCAAAAATGACCTGAGACCTCGGGGGAGTTAACAAAGCTTGGGGAAAAAGGACACGAGGAAGGCAGAGTTTATGGGATATGTGTCAGAACTCCTGAGATAAGGAAGAAAGTAATCAAGCCAATTCAGCAGCTGCGCTGAAATCAGCTGTCACTGAGTAAAAGGTGAGTCCAGCACGACTCCCGACCCAAAAGACGAGAAATACTGAGCGTGGCACTAATTAGGATGAGAAGCGAAAGAATAATTAACCGATAGAAGGCAGAATATTAATTAACAAGAGAGCTATGTAACTTATACCCAACGAGCACTAACTCGTTGGTTTTCTGGAACGAATAAACAGCAAAAAGTTGACAGCTGGAGGGGTTTGACCTGCGGAACACACCGAGCACCCAACTCTGAGATAACTCATCGCTGTCTCTCGCTCGTGTGCCATCCCCGGCTTGTCGCACACCGCTAAACCAACCCCATTTTAGCGGCCAGCACCGCCCGCTCCCCGCACAGCCCCGGCCCCCGGCGGCCAGGGGGTCACACAGCCCCGCGGCCCTCACGGAGCGGTGCCACCCGCGGGCCGGCAGCGCGGCCGCTCCGCCGCCCGCCCTCAGCGCTGAGGCTCCCCCGGTGTCCGCTCAGCCCCTGCGGTGCCCCCGGTGTCCCCTCAGCCCTCTCGGTGCCCTCTCGGTGTCCCCTCAGCCCCCCCGGAGCCCCCCGGCCCCGCTCACCGCCGCCGCCACCGGGGAGTGCGACCAGCAGCGCGCGACTAACGCGTCACTTCCGCCCGCCGCCGCACGCCGATGACGTCGGCGCCACCTCACGGGGCGGTAATTAGCGAAACTCGTTAATGAGCCGTTAATTGGTGCGTTCCTCAACGGCCCCACCAGCCGGAGCGGCATGAATGAACCTCCAGGCTGTGCCCGTTCGGCGGTAAATACAAACCCACACCCGGCAGGGGTGGGAATGGAGGCGGTGTCGCCACAGGGCCGCCTTTAATGCCACATCAAAGTGTTGAGTTGGAGTGAATAAAGCGCGATTCCAACCCAAAGCTGCAATTCCTAAATGGAAATGAGTGAGAGGGTGGCACAGCGACCGAACACGGCACAGAACAGCAAAGATCAGCATGCCCTGATCCCTAATTATCCATCCCCCATTGGAAATACGACAATATTATAATGTCGTATAATAATGACATAAGAATGTCATACGACGATATAATAATGTCATATAATAATGACATAATAATGTCAAATACTAATGATATAATGTCATACAACGACATAATAATGTCGTATAATAATGACAAAAATGTCATACAACGAAATAATAGACATAATAATGTCAAATATTAATGATATAATAATGTCATAGAACGATATAATAATGTCATATAATAATGACATAATAATGTCATACGATATAATAATGTCGTATAATGACATAAAAATGTCATACAACGATATAATAATGACATAATAATGACATATAATGACATAATAATGTCATACAACAATATAATAATGTCATATAATAATGACATAATAATGTCATATAATAATGACATAATAATGTCGTATAATGGGCCATCTAATGGGAAATAATGACAATTTAGAAGTCAATAATGTCAATAAGGACAATTTAGAGTGCTGTGGCACCTGCACCTCCGCTCACCAGGAATTCACACTTAGGGAACACATGCTCTGAGTGTACTGAAAAATGTCAAATAAATAATCTGCAAGGCTCCAGCTCACAGAGCTCATCCTCCTCACGGGTACCTGGGGGAAATGCAGTGGCAGAAACTCTAAAATATTGCCCAGAAATCGATTTTGTGGGCAGCACTGCTGCTGTCACCCGACAGGCAGAGCTGGGGTGTGACACCCTCGTGAATTCTTAACGAGGAGCCAAAAGCTCCTTGTTTGCACAGCAGCAGAGATGATGGACCGGCCTGAGTGGAGAATAAAAAAGGTTTTATGAGTGGACAGTCAAGAGGTTGCTTTGTTTAATTTAAGGAAAGCAAAGGCCAAAGAGAGGGCAAAGAAAAATACACGAGATCAACACTGGAACAAAGCCCGGCAGAAGAGGATGGTTGTGCTGCCACAGAGCAGGGGCTGCCCCTGGTGTTAAAATCCCATTCCCAAATCCTCCCAGGGCAGTGTTTTGGTCACAGAAAGGCCAAAACCCAGTGGGTTTTTAAAATGAACCTCAAGCAGCTGATGGTGGGATTACTTGGGAGCAGAGCTGGGATTTCTGTTTGTCACCTAAAGCAGAAATATGACACAAACCAGACTTTGTTTTTTTTTTTTTTTTTTTTTTCTTTTTTTTTGGTAGTTGTACTTTCAAAAATCTTAGTGTATTTGGCAGAAAACAAACCAAAAAAAAAAAAAAACCCACAGAGCTCCACGCCATAGTCCACAGCTTTTATAAAAGTGACAGGAGTACAAAAGAAACAAAATACCACAGACAGATCACATACACAAGGATGAAAAAAATTGGCATTTCCCTCCCTCAGATCTTTGGGGAATCTGCCCCAGGCAGCCACTCAGATGTGGAAATGTAACCATGAGCCTAAATTTTACAGGAATTCTACTGGTAACTTCCTGTTAGCCATTATTTTTACCATAAAGACCACTCTATATCCATGCTACAACCTTCCAGAAGAGTGGCAATTATTAAAATCCACTCATTTTAACTTAGCTTTGTTCCCAAAAAGTCCATTTGAATGTTTTTTGTAGCTACATGTGCGCTTTTTAAATTTTTTTTGCAAAACTAATGGCTGTTCTTCAGAATTTTGAAGAGGAAAGTGAACTTTTAATCTTTGATCTACCACAAAACCAAATTTCCTTTAAAAAAAGGAAACTTAAGAGCTGCAGAAATAAAGATTTGCCTCAGTTTATGGTTAATATTCCTCCCTTCCATCTGTCACAGATACCTCTGAGATTCTTCACACAATCAGAAATTAGACAGATATTTTACACACAGGTCAGACTCATAACCCTGAGTTTCTAAAAGGCAGCCTTTTGTTGCACTCTTAGAAATAATATAAAAAACCACCACAAATTTATTTCCTCCTACCAGAAATGCGTAATAAAATGAAATTAAAACAACAAAACGGTTTCTTTACAGAAATACAGAGATCCTGCTTCCTTTGTCACCACAATTTTCAGTGTTTTTTTACCTCTAAGCAACTACAAGTATTTTTAACTCAGCACTCCATTTACACAGGGTATGTGTGTGTGAATATTTGCATCTCAGTTTTGTCACATACACGATCGGAATGCGATATTTCCACGTTAAATTTTAGGAGGAAAACCCCTACAAATCTTAGATTTGCAGTCAGCAGTGGGTGCTCACCACTGCTCATTTCCCATAGTTTGCTTCAGCCAAAGCTATAAAGTTGTTTTCTGGGAGAGAAGGGGGGGGGGGGGGCCTCTCTTTTAGGATTATGGAATATCCTGAGTGGGAGGGGACCCACGAGGATCATCCAGTCCAACTCCTGCCCTGCACAGATGTTCCAAAATCCCATCTTGTGTTGGCCAAATACTCCTGGAGCTCTGGCAGGTTTTGGGGCCCAAAAAGCCCTCAGGGCTCGAGCAGAGTGGGACAATCCCCTCCTTGGACCTCTTCCAGCTCTACACCACACAGGAATGATGGAGGATGCAGGAAATGGAGAGCAACAACCAGGAATTTCCATGATGCACCAATTCCATCCCTCTGCCAGCAGAATACAGTGGTGGAGCCACGTTTTCACATTTTTTGGATGGGGAGGGAGACAGGAATTGTTTTCCCACAAGACACTGAAGTTCTTTCACCAACACAGGCTCGTACACGATTTGCAGTCAAGGAAAGACAACAAAGCCCACGTTTACCACATTCCAGGTCCTCTTTCCCAAAGCTTTCCTGGATCCTCCCCAGGTCCTTCCTGCTTCAAGTCCTGGGCTCAACCTGCGAGGAACTCAAAGGAACAACACATCCAGATTTCCTTGGAGCCACACTCGGTTGGAAGGATAAACCACATTAATCATAGGGTTCCAAATCCTTGGGGATCAGCGGCTCGGTGTCCTCGGTGGGCCCTGGCGGGGGCTGTGGGGCCATGGCCAGGCTGTGCAGGGTCTCCTGCTGGTGCTGCTTGGCTTTGTTGTAGAGCAGGACCCCCACGGTGACCAGGACAGTGCCAACAGCTGACAGGCTGGTGATCTTGTTCCCAAACACAATGATGCTGAGCCAGATGGACAGGGCGTGTTTGACAGTGCTGGCAACGCTGCAAACAACAGCAGGGGCATCAGGGGCAGCAGGGGCAGCAGGAACAGCAGGGGCAGCAGCTCTGCCATGTCCCACAGCCAGGCTTTAATGTCTGCCTTGCTCCTAAACACCACCTCAGATTCCCCTTCCCCAATCCTGATTTCCCTCATTCATCTCTTTGCAAATACCTTTAGTTTTCCACCTCAGATTCCCCTTCCAACCCCAACCATCCTGATTTCCCTCAT
>NW_024581114.1:1649378-1672849 GCF_017639235.1 Corvus kubaryi | reverse complement strand
CCAACCCCAACCATCCTGTGATTTCCCTCATTCATCTCTTTGCACACTCCCTTGTTTTCTTTGCTTTTCAACACCAACACAGATTCCACTTCCAACCCAAACCATCCTGTGATTTACCTCTTTCATCTCTTTGCATACTACCTTTACTGCCTGGTTCCCAAGCAGAAATACTGAGCAGGAAAAGAAGAATATAAAATAGTGTTCTTGACAAAAAAATACAAAATAGTGTTCTTGACCAAAAAGTTATAAAATGGTGCTCCTGACAAAAAAATATAAAATAGTGTTCCTGAAAAAGAATATAAAATAATGTTCCTGACAAAAAGATAGAAAATATTGTTCCTGACCAAAAATAAAAATAATGTTCCTTACAAAAAAAAAAAAATATAGTGTTCCTGACCAAAAAAATGTAAAATATTGTTGCTGACAAAAAAATACAAAATAGTGTTCCTGACCGAAAAAAAATGTAAAATAGTGTTTCCTGACAAAAAACAGTGTTCCTGACAATTCTACCTGAAAGTCACAGGAGAAATTTTCCCCATCAAGGCATAGGCTGTGACACTCTGCAGGTGGAACAGGACTCCATCTATCAGGAGGAGAAAGACAATATCCTGGTTGTAGCTGAAGCTCCTCCCACTTTTCCCAATCACAGGCACATCCTAAATGGTAAAAAAAAAAAAAAAAAAGGAATTTAAGGGTTTGGTTCATGAGAAAAATCTAAAAGTAATTTTCCACCCAACTGTTAGAAGCAGATGTAGTTTTACATTTAAATTTTAGCCCAACAAAACCTAAAATATTTAAAGACATTTAGATCCTGACGTTTTTTCTCCAAAAAAATTTGCTTTCAGAGAATTAATATTTCTGTACACCACATGAATATCAACAAAAAGTCACCAAATATTCCAGATTTTGTTTGCAAGTCTTTACCTCAAACTTCAAATGCACTGAGATAAAATTGTGATTTGAACTCAAAAATCTTGAGATAAACTCAGGCTTTTTGGATTAACTCATGTCTATATTAAATGATTTCTTTTACAGTTTTCTCTTTTTTACTCCCCCAATCTCTTGCAAATGTAAGATGAGTTGTATTTGAGGCTGATTTTAAAAAATGGGAAGGATGAATGGTAAAATTTAAGATTAACCTTTGCTGCACATTCTGCTTACAATTAAAAAAAAACCCCTAAACTAATGATAATGATTTCAAATTACCATGAAAAATATCCAAGCTGGAATAAGCATAACCACAGCAGCAGCACTTGTGTAGAACTGAAGCTCTGGGGCTCTACAAAGGAGAGAAAAAAAAAAAATTAAAATGATTTAAAGCTTCCTTTTTCAAAGCAAAGATAGAGGTTTGCTCTCAGAGATTGAAGCTAAAAGGCACAAAAGACCAAAAGCAGCTTTTTATCTCATGGCAAAATGCAAATATATTGTGAAAGGTGTTTTTTAGCACAAGACTTTACTCTTGGTTTCAGTTTCATCGATAAAAAGTTGCTTTCTGCCCCCCCAACAATGCTAAGGATGGTTCCTGATTGCAGAATAAGGACTGATTTCTGTGAAATTATTATTTTGGGGGGATTTGCTGAGAGTTGTAGCAGATTATGAAACTTGCAGTGGGAGCTCAGGGGAGTTTTCTTTCCCTGATAAAATGACAAAGGTGATCAGATTTACACCTTCTGGTGTAATATAATGATAAATATTTTGTTTTCTTATGCAGCCCCACTATAACCAAACCTGAAATATTTTGAATACTTACGAAAATCTGTACTTATCTCCACTGAGCAGTTTTTTGGAAAAGACGTTTTGCAAACTAGAAAAAAAAATTTTAAAAAGTTTTCAAAATTATCATTTAGCTGTATTTTAATTAGGACAAATCAATCAATCCTGTTTCCCTCAGGTGGGTAAATATTTTCTACAAGTATAGAAAGAAGTTTGGCCTAATGAAGTTTTATGATTTAATTTCAATAATGCTCTTAGATATGAGAGAGAAAATGAGTAATTTGTTAAAAATGCATTTTCAATACCACCATTTCAATGCACTGTACAGAATTAACTACATTAAAAATTTTCTTTCAGCTACCAATGAAAGAAATTGCTTTTTTCCACAGCCAGGGCTCTCCCTGTGCCTCACCAGTCCATGATGTTGGTGGAGAGAGCTGCTGAGAAGCCCAGGATGTTGAAGCTGATTTCAGTGGCTGTGCACAGAGCCAGCCCTCCCATCACAGGGATCAGGGAGAGATTCACCAGCAACCCTGCAAAAGAAAAGGGTCACTCTCAGTTTAATTGCTCCATTTTTAATGTATCCCACGTTGGTTTTTGAGAGAATTTTAAATTCTGAACAGCAAAGAAGAAGGACCACGCTGAACTTCAGTTATTTCAAGCCACAAGAATATTTCTTGACAGAAAAATAACAACAATGCCCTTACACCAAACCCTTTTTAATTCTACATACTCATTAAGTTCAGACTGATCCTTCCAGCTGCATTCATTATATTTTGATGGACTTTCTTTGACCATGGCTAATAAATAAAAGAGAGTAATTAAATCTCATTTCAGGACTCACCAGTGTATTCCCCCAATATCATCCGAGACATGATGACAGTGAAAATAGGAGCAGAGCTTTTCACAGTTTCTGCAAATGAAACTGCCACATTCTTCAAGCTGACCAGGCCCAGGACCACTGTTGCAAATCTGAAGCAGAAGAACATTAGAAGAAATTAATTTTTAAGAAATGAAGGAATTAATTAGTGCACCAGAAGAAATTAAAATAATGCTTTAAGAGCTACTCGTAGACACCCGGCACAAAAAGAATTGCACTGTAATTTCTCCTGCACCTGCAAGGTCAGATCTATTCCTTTCAGCTTTGGCTTAAGCATTTATTTATTTAAAGCAAATAAAGGCACCCTTGGGCAATTGTGCAACATCTTTGGCTGTAGAGTGGATTTCCAGAAAACAAAGTTTACTTTTTAACACACTCCAAGGTTCAAGTGACCATTTTTTATGCCAAAGTTTTCAACAGGCTCAGTGAAAAGTGAAAATCTTCTGAGAAACAGTAATTCACTGAGGAAACTTTATCTGCAGTTATCTATCTTTAGTGTAAATTAGATATGCTACATAATTCCCACAGTTTAAACCATGACATTAATTTAATTCATGGCTTATTTGATTATTCTTTATCAGTTATACAGGGTAGAGGAAACAAAACCATTTTTATTCCCTCCTCAACCACAAACTGATACAATCCCAGCACCCAGCAAACACTGACTTTGCAAAAGATAAATGTTAATAGCCTGGATCACTTTTGAGGCAAAAGGCTGGTAAATACTAACACACTAAACAAAAATCAGCCTCAAAAGAGAGCAGGAAGAAAGGAAATGGAAGGGGAAGTGTGCTCTGAAAAGAGGTAAATGTGATGGGAAGGCAAGGCAGCCAAAAAGTTATTGACATCTGGGAAAAGGAGCAACAGGAAATAAAAATAAGATCGTCCTGGGATATTTCTTGGAGGAGAAAGGTGAATACTCCAAATACCTCATCAAGAATGAAAAGGCAGAGAGCCAGGAAAATACAGCTTTTGTTTAGAAAACCACAAATATTAGCAAAGACAGTGCAGGAAATCTTTCCCCATTTACCTCATTAATCCAACAAAGAGCATTATCATGATGAAGTTAGGGGGGTAGGAGATGCGGGTTTTGTGCTGGTACAGACAGCACGGGACAAACATTTTGATGCAGCCAATGAAGGTGGTTGAAAGCATTTGAACAGCACCTAAAAGAGGATCAGAGAGGGGAAACAAAGCCAGATCAGATGCTGGAATACAACAAATCAAACAATGTGAGAACATTTCTTAGACAAACTTCTATGAAGTTAAGAGATCGCTGCCTGGATTTTATATATTCTCACAAAAGCCCTTTACTTCTACATTTAAGCAAGGCAGCTCAATAAACTAAATGTTTATAAACCTGGTTCACAGATAAACTGCCCTTTCTTTGCCCTTTAAAAAAGAACAAATAACTAAAGTGGCCATTGGATAATGGAGATCACCAAAGGCAACTCTTGCACTGCACAGCTCTGGAGAGCATCAACAACTTCCTCAAAATTTGACAGTTTTTTAAACCCTCCAACACAGAAAACAAAAAAATTACTTCCCCCCCCCCCCCCGCCCCTTGAAGCTCCTCTGCAAGCAAAATTTCATCTTTCAGCGAGTGGAGGAAAGAAAAGTGTCAGAAACCACTTTAAAGGCCAAAGTCCCAAATTCCCAGCCCCAAGATCCCTCCCCACATCTTCCAACCAGGCATTTTTCCCTTCAGTTGAAGCAGTCTCTCCCTCAGCTTTGTATGGGATGGTCTGGTATTGCCAAATCATAGGATCATGGAATATCCTGAGCTGGAAGGGACCCACAGGGATCATCCAATCCAACTCTTATCCCTGCACAGACCCCCAACAATCCCACCCTGTGCCTGACAGCATTATCCAAACGCTGCTGGAGTTCTGGCAGCTTTTGGGGCTCCCATTCCCTGGGGAGCCTGTTCCAGTAAAATAAATAAATCTCTCCCTGGAATTCAGGTGGAAAGGAAAGGCAGGGTACCTAGCATGCTGGGCTCTCCCTCCAGCAAGGACAGAATGTATTTGTTAAGGAACAGAGTGCAAAAGCTGAAGAAAAACCACAAAGTGAGGTAGATGAGAGCGTGGGAATTCCAGATGCCCAGGTCGGACTCGATGACCGTGGTCTCTGTGATTGTGATTTTCAGGACATTCTCCTCTGGCAAGCTGTCACTACGAGCAATCACAAACTTCTCACTCCTGTTAGCAAAGAGTGAGCCCAGCTGGAACAGGGATTTTCCCTTTGGCTTCTCCTTCAGCGGGGCTGGACTCGGGGCCTCCGGTGTCGGGGCACTTGTCACAGCCGACATGGTGAGCTGAAGAAATGAATATTTGTCCTTCACACAAAGCAACACTGACACAGCTTTTGTTGAAACAAAAATGTCATGTGATTAATGTTTCATCTCCCAGGGGCCTGGAAAACTGGGCTTGGTCCTCCAAAAAACATCTTGCATGAATACAAACTCCACATGCTTCCTCATGTGGGCTGTTCCATGTTTTCTGCCTAAGAGGGAAAAAAGAGAAAGAAGAAAGAAACATATGACATTTTACATCCCTAATGCAGCAAAGGTAGCACATTTCACCTGTACTTTATGAAAGATAAAGAGACTTCTGTAATCTTTTAGACTGGATTTTGACCCCCTAATGTCCTGATGCCAAGATTAAGCAACAAGAACTTATCTTAGGGAGTTTTTTTTATTCTGGAATAGCACATACAGACACACCAGACTTTGTGTTTTTATGTCCTTTTTCCTCTGAAGCACCTCAACACAGCCTTTCCAATTGTAACTAACTCCTCTTCCAGATTCTACAGTGTCTTTGATCTCTGTCTTTAACCACTCCCCAGAAAAATCTTCCCAACGCAGCAAATCCAAGCAGGAATCTCTGCCCTTTGTACTAATTAACCTGTTATCAATCCGAGTCAAAGACAGTAATCAATAATCAAGGGCTGTAACTCCCAGTAATCACAAACACAGTTACCCTGGTAAATGTATCCAAGTGTTCAAGAGCTTTCCAGTGGGGTTATTTATTTATTTCCATGTGAATAATGCAACCTTCCTCATTTTGCCCTACCTTGCAATTCAATATTAGCACTTGCAACTAATTCTTAAAGCCTTTTAAACAGACTTGGCAGCAAAAGGCATTAAATGATTTGCAACTAGAGCTTTTTTCTTTTACAAATGACACAAAATGTGGGAAGTTACAGCAGCAGAGTAGAGACAACAACAAAACCACCCTGTGATCTTTACTCCTCTCATAATCAATGGCAGGAGAAATACAAGAGCTGTAACAAGAGCTACTGCACCTGCCGTGATTCTGTGAACAGTTCACAGTTTCCTTTCTTAAGGTTTTATTTTTAATGCTTTTTAAATATCCAATGTGGCATCTCAAATAAATCACAACAAGGTACTAAGGAGTTAAAATATCTCGTGTCAGTCTCAGGATCCTACACAGCAGCTACTTCACAGTGAAATTTTCCATTCCTCACATTCTCTAGTTATTACAGCCATATGCTGAAGATTTCCATCCCCATCTCCTTATCACTTCCCATTTTTCCAGGAATTCATGCCAGCAGCACACTGAGGTATGGGACCCTCTGACACCATCACATCAAACCACGAACTTGTGGTGATCCAGATTAACACAACACTTTGACAAAAGATACGCATTCTCCAAGAGAATTTGTTAAGAAAAATGGATTCTTGACTCCTCCTCCTTTTCCAGGACATTAAAAAAATACCCCTCTACGTTCAAAATAGTTAATTAACACAGCTTTCTAAATATCTTTTCTGTTTATGCAACTTAATTAAAACCAAGACCAATTAAGCACAACCAAAGCCCCACCCTCAGCAGCGCTGCGATATCAGATTTGATATCTCTGATTCCACACATGGCAGGAAGCAGAACAGCAAATAAGAACAAAACTACTCCCCTAAATTACTGACCTGCTGGCTTAAATCAACTGGAAAGTCTAAATGGGCTGAAAGAGTTCTCCATCTGGAACTAATTCAGTCTTCCTCCCTCAAGGCCAACCAGCCGCTGATGTTTACCAACAGATGAAAACGTGGCAGTGGTTGGCAGTTGTTTCTCTTGGATTACACACAAAGACTCAATCTTCCAGCTCAAAAGAACCAGCAGCGTGCAGTGCCTCTTACACTCCTCGTATCTTCTCCCAACCCTTAGCTACACTACCAGTAACGATGTATTAAGGCGGAAAAAATATCCAAAAAGAACTTTACCGAGTCGGCTTTACACAAAAAGAAACTAAAGCTCAAGTATGTTGCAAGGGTTTGGGAAGCTAAGGCTGATCTGACAGTGAAAAAACAAAGGTTTGCGTCCATGACCCTTCATCTGTTACACAAAAGGTCACCCAAACGTTGCTCCCAAGGCAGCAGATGCGCAAAACTCAGCAGCCTGAGCAAGCTGCGGATATTAACACTGCTTCACTAATGGCAACGACAGCATCCAAGATGTTACAAACACTACAAATACAACAGCAGAGTTATTAACAGATCCCATACAGAGAAGACGCTGAAAGAGCTTAGGACTTTGTGGCACTCCAGATGTGTTTCTGCTCACCCACTGCCAGAGCCGTCCCTCCGCATTCCGAACCGGCTCCCCGCAGGCCATTCCCATTCCCATTCCCGCCCGTGTCCCGATGCCCGCTGCTCCCGGTGCATCCCTCTCGCCGGAGCGGGGTTCGGAGCCCTCCGCGGGAGCACCGCGGCCCTTCCGACCCAGCCTTGGGGCCCAGGGGCTTTTCAGCACCGCCATCCCCCTACCCAGGCCCGCCTCGGGATCCTTCTCTGCGGCAGCGCCCGCCGCTCCCATCCCTCCCCTCCTTCCTTCCCTCCGTCCCCGGAGCCCTCAGCGCATCCCGGCCGGCACCTGGGCGCTCTCCGCTCGCTGCTGCCGCAGCCCCGGCGCTCACACGGCTCCGGTGACGCCGGGCCGTGGTAACACCGGGCCGTGGTAACACCGGCTGCGGTAACACCGGGCTGCGGTAACACCGGGCTGCGATGACACCGGCTCCGGTAACACCGGGCTGCGGCCGCCCATCCTCTGCCGTGCCCAGAGCCCCGCGCAGGGCGGGGAGGAGGGTCCGGCCACGCAGCGCCCCGCCGGGCCCCGGCGGCTGGACGGGCAGCGCGGAGCCGAGCGCCGGGCTCGCCCCTTTGTCCCCGCGGTAGCGGGGAGGCCATTTTACCAAAACCACGAGGAAATCAAGCAGAGCAAAAGGGAGTTACAGGGCACGCACAGCCGGGTAGAACCGCGCAGAGCCCCGCCGGGCGCTTCGCTGCGGACAGCCCCTCCATCGAGCCGGGCGGGATGCCCAGCGCCGAGGGGACCCCCGGGGCGGAGGGGCGGGAGCGCGGCGGCCCCGCCGCCCGGGAGGATCCCAGGGAGGGCTTCCCGCCCGTGCCGGGGAAATGACGCGGCGGCCGGCCCCGGAAGCGCCGCCGGGACCCCTCCGCAGCCATGTAGGGCCGGCAGCCGGGGCGGGACGCGACGCGCGGCCGCCGCCATGGACGGCAGGTACGGGCGGCGCGGGCCGCACCACGCGCGGCGCGGGGGCGCCTCCCCGCGCTCCCCCTGCGCCTTACCTGGAGGTGCCTGTGCTGGGGATGGGGGGTCGCCGGCGGCTCCCCCCCCGCTGTGGGGGTGGTACGGCCGCCTGACGGTCCCGCTCTCTCTCCCACAGCGGCGCCGCGGCCCCGGCGGGGCCGAACCTGCCCAACCTCACCCCGCGGCACCGGCAGCTCATCCCCACGCCCTGCGGCCCCGTGAGTACATCTCTGCTGCTGTGGGCAGGTTACCGGTGTCCTCCGCGTTTCTCTGCCCGGGGGGAATGGAAAAACATGGCTCAAATCCATGTCCAGAGTCAGGTGGATCAGGGAGGTCGGGTGTCCACACGCCGAGGCTTGTCACGACACGCAGCTCTCCTGGCAGCGTCGTGGAATGTCGAGCTGGAAGGGACCCATAGGATCATTGATCCAGCTCCTGGCCCTGCACAGACACCGCAGCGATCCCACCCTGGGCATCCCTGACAGATCCTGCAGCTCCGGCAGCCCCGGGGCCGTGCCCATTCCCTGGGTTCAGTGTCCCAGCCCCCTCTGGGGGAAGAACCTTTCCCTGATATCCAACCGAAACCTCCCCTGACACAGCCCCAGCCGTTCCCTGGGTCCCGTCCCTGCCACAGACAGATCGGAGCTGCCCCTCAGGAGGAGCTGCAGCCCCTGAGGACTCTCCTCAGTCTCCTCCAGCTGAACAAACCGCGTGTTAAATTCCTGCAAGGATGTTGCTTCACCTGAAGTATTTTAATAAAAATGAGAACGCTGACCCTGTCTTTACAATTTTCTAAAACTAAAAGTTTAGGAAAACATTGTTTCCGTGCTCTGGCAGGTGTGTATGTGGGCACTGGCAATCTTCATCTCATGGATTATAATACCATGGCCTTGTGAGGCACAAAGGCTGTGGGTATAAATCAGGACAATCTAGGCTGAGATTATTTGTGAAATAAAGTTAGACTTCTCCCTTCCTCAGCAGTTTGGGAGTTTCAATTCAAGTATGGAGTTTCTCTTTTTCCACTGTCTCATCTACCCCACTCGCCTCAATGTGTTTAGGAACAGCAACGAGTTTGTTCTGCATGATGTGTTTAAGAATTTTCTCCCTTTACAGATAAAACCATGCTCAGAGCTCTCATTCCCTGTGAAGATCTACTTCTGTGTCACTATTTTGTCCCTGCTGAGTGTCATAGGGCTGACCATAGAGACACTGGTCCGCCAGACTGAGGAGGATTTCACCATTTCCTTTATTCAGCTGGTTGGAGTTGGTAAGAAACACAGTTTGGATGGAGAAAATAATGAAAATAATAATAATAATGTGATTAAGCAGCAGCTGAAGTTTCTTGTAGAAGAGCTACAGGATGTTCAGCTATGCCAGAAAACCTCACCAGTTCCTATTTTAATGTCTGAGCCGTAATATGCTGGGAATTCAGGTGCCCACAGTCCAAGCTTCCTTCCTTGGGTAGTTCCAAGTAGAGCTTCAGCAGAAACTTCTTGGGTCCATTTGTGTTAAACAGAAATTAACATGAAAATAATAAACACGAGGATTTCAGGAAATTTCATGTGCATATGCCATCTCTGCAAAATGACCAAAAAAGAGTTTATTTTCGAATTTGTACAGGTTTCTTTGGATTTAGCAGCTGAATTTGCAAAACAAGGAAATACCATCTTAAGCCTTTTGGGCATTCCTGAGGTCATGGCCAGAAAATCACATGATTCACTTTGTAATTTGCCAATCATTTCCTCAGTCCCTGTTAAGGGCAGTGAAAAAGGAAGTTCATTCACTAAAGGTCTGTTTAGGGAGACTGAAGTTATTATTTAATTTGAGAATTTGTACAACACTGTCCCCATGTCCCAGCACAGCAAATGTGGATGATTTGATGTGTGGAGTTAAAGGAATCAGTGCTTTGGAAAAAGAAATTTGTTGTTATTTTGGCTGTGTAAGAATCAACCAGTGTTTGCAGGAGCATCCTGTGAAAGAACAAAGCCTTTGTCTTATTTAAATTTTGACAAAAAGGCATAAAGTTCATAGCAACAGCTGACTGGGGGCTGATGTATTTTATAAAAATAGAACTCAGACCTTCCCTGACCCGACTCTTTTTTGGATTATAGTTTGCAGGGTGGGGTGTTTCAAAATTTCCACAGTTAAATAAACTGAATCCAGTCCAGGTTCAGTTCCACACACAAACCATGTGCAGTGGCCAGAGCACACAGACACCACTGTTGAGGGGTGTGTCTGAGTAATAAACTGCTTTTTACTCACCTGAATTACTCTGGGAAGATGATGTGATTTCAGTTCTTTACTAAAAATGGTGCTGTTTTCATTGAATTCAGAGAAACAATAGGACATAATGTTCAGTGTGGTATTCACAGAATAACCCAGCCCAGCTGCCAGTTTGGATAATACACTGCCATTTTCATGGTGTTACTTCACAAGTAATTAAAAAAAAATCTTAACTCACTATTTAATTTCTTGTGTGTGCTAAACAGTGGGGAGCGTTTTAATTATCTGGTTTAGGGAAGGTTTTTGGTAAGAACAAAGACCGAGGAGCCTCAGGGACACTTTGATCCTTCCACTTTGGAAGTTTTGCCCCTGTTTGGCCTGGCACTGACATTCCCTCTCCTCCCCAGTGTTCTGTGTGTATTATGTGACCAGGGGCATCCTGCAGGAGAACCGCCAGGAGCTCATTGTCTTCGTGCTCTCCATCCTGCTCGTGATGCTCCGCTCCATCATCAACTTCACCGTGCTCCCTGCTGAGCAGAAGCCAAAACTCCTGGTCAGTCTCCTGCTTTTAATCAGCTTTACCTTCCCCCACAGCTTGGGTTTGAAAATCCATCATTGGGAAGGCAAGGTGTTTGTGGTAACACAGATTTTATCTTACATATATAAAAAAAATAAAAGAAATTATATATATATTATTGTTGCTGATAACAGAGGATCTGGCTGAATTATTCCTACTGGACAACAAAATGTGCACACCCACAACTGCAAATCTCTTAGGTGTTCTCTGAATTTCCTTATGGCAGCACCCAAAAATAACAGAAATATCACAAAATTACACAAGATTACTTCAAAATATATCCTTCACTTCACCTACTCTGCTTCAGATTTCCCTTTATTAAATGTCTGGCCTAAAGTCACATAAACCTAACCTATGGCTAGAACTGGAACCCCCAACCTATAGGCACAGCCGTTACCTCAATGCTCATAAATGTGTTTTTATGAGATTTATGGGAAGCTGCAAGGAAGCAAGAAGATACAATAATGCTACTCTGGGTTATCTTGTTTGCATTTCATAGCAGTAAAATTTATTAAAGGATTGTTTTCTGGGCCTTCCTAAGATTTGTAGTTAAATTTCCACTTGCTGTGCTTCATGGAAGTGCTTTCTTTTTATCACGTATTTCTCAACAAGGTGTTTCCCTGCTCTGAAGTCATCCAAAAATTACTCTTCAACAGGAGAGGTGGCAGCCAGGCAAGGGAGATGGAGCAAAGCAGCCTTTGCCAATTCCGTTTATTTATCAATTGGATGTTTAAATAGACCCACTTTATCTGCAGCAAACTGGGTTGGTGGGGCCAATAAGGAACAGGCATCAAAGAAATGCACAGCCGAGTCATCAGTTTAAATATTAAACAGGGACTTCAAAGTAAAGCCTGGTGTAAATGTGAGCAGTACTATTAAGTATTTTTTTCACTACTCTAACTGTAACTTGGATTACTGTAACTCTGCTTCCTGAGCCAGAATCATTTCTAGTTATAAGTATTTTCATATTGATGTAATTCTGAAGGACCTTTTGCCACTTGAGCCATCCTTAAGGCAGCAGACATTGAGTGCGAATGCCAGCACAACCCAGACACAAAACTGGATTTCTTGGGATTTTACAAGTCCAGCATTCGGAATAACCCACTGTCCCCAGTGGGAAAGGTTGGTTTATTCCACCAGGAAGCTCAGAATCAGTTTCAGAATTAAGATTTTGTTACTCCTGTCTGTATTTCCAGCTGGGTTCCAGGTGCCAGCCTGTCCCTGCTGTGGCCAATCCCATCCCTGTTTCTCTTCCCTGCAGGCCCGTTTCGTGCTGATCCTGCTGGTGGGCTCCTTCGATGTGATCTGTGCCATCATCCTCATCCAGAGCCAGTCCATGATGGCATTCCGGGTGGGGGGTGCCCTGGAGAGCCTCCAGGCCCAGTACTTCATGCTCAACCTCTGCTTTTCCATGCTCACTTTTGATCTGCAGGCACAGGTACAGAGCCCCCACATTCCCTTTTTCCCTCTTATTGATAATATCCTGGATTAGCTGAGCTATCGACTTCCAAGAGCAATTGTCTCTCTTACCTTTATTAATATTAACTTAATAATGGTTCTATCTCCATGTGTTTGCCACAGCTTAGCTAAAATCCATTAAAATGGATCAAAATGTATTTTATTGTTGTCCTGCACAAAAGGAGAACTGAATCTTGTTTTTGGGAAGTTTATCCGTAAAAAACCAATTGCATCCAGGAGCTTCAACCCACCCATGGCCTCCTGAAATAAGCAAGGTTATTCCTGCACATCTCAGCCTCCAGTCTCCTGCTTTCCAGCTGGCTCCTGCACTGAGGAAATTATTCTGGGATGGGAGAGGGGAACTTGACCAACAGGGCAGTGAGACAGAAAATGAAGTTACAGACGGGGGAAGTGAACCCAAGGTCTGTTACTTCTGTAACCACCCCTCATTCTTATTTAGTGCTGCATTACTGAAGCTTTATCTGCTCTCCCTGTCCTGTGTTGTTGCTATTATGGATTATTAAGTACCTCTGTCCTTGCTTCCCATTCCATGAGGAATAATTTCAGCTTTTAGACCCGTGCCCAACTTGCTGTTGGCAGGGAGTTTGTGGCAGGTATTTTTTGGTGGGGCTGCATGGTCTCCAAGCAATGATTTCACCAAAGCTTTGCCTCCCCCAGCTGTGCCTGTGCATCCTCCTGATCAGCCTGCACGAGGTCACCCTGCTGCACAACATCATCTCAGCCACGGGCGTCGTGTGGGGCTGCCTGAAGGTCACCGTGGGCATCATTGCAGTGAGTGTCCAGCTACAGAGACACCAGGGACACACAACAACCCCTGGCACTGCACATCCTCACCCTGAGGGATTCCCACAGGCTCAGGGAAGGGAGCCAGGATGGAGAACAGCAGAGCCAACAATGCTGAAGCCAGGTTTTGTCTAAATCTGTGCCTGAGCTGAGCACACGGAGTGAAACAATGTCACACTGTCATTGTTTCACATTGCTTTAGTCTCAGTCCTTGGGCACTTTAATGAAACCTGGAGGATCACGCTGTCTTCAATATTTCTACCTCTGCCAAGGCTGGGTGAAACTGGGAGCAGTCCCCCAGATTATTCCAGTGATACAGTGAATCCTTAGGAAACCACACCAGAAAATGAGGGGTCCTTTATTGGGGCATCTCCTTCAAAGCTCAGGAACAGTTTCCAGGTTAACTTAAAGATTTGTGAACTTAAAATGTCGTTTTTCATGTCAGACTGAACCTCCTCTGAAATCTTGAGCCTCTGTTCCAAGAATGATTGCAGAATCAGGGCCAAAGTACATCAGATAACTGAGTTTTTTATTACCAGGAAGGAGTTTAGGGGTTTTTGGGGGTGGATGTTGTTTTAGGCTCCTGGGGTGTTTGCTTTAGTCATTCACACAAATTCCTGACAGCTGAAATACAACTTCCTATATGTTTTGATGGCTTTTCTTGCTAAAATTGTGCTTTTAAAACACATCACTTTTGGGTTTGGGGGAAATCTGGTCCTGGTCAGATGCATCAAATCCAATCCTAACATTGGCACAGTCACTGCTCTCACCCCCAGTGACTCAGCTGCTTTTCCTGCCTTTGCTCAGACCTGCCCTCCCAGCTCAGGTCCCTTTCTTCTTTCCCAAGTCCCAGGGTGAATTGTGAAATTAAATTCTCCTGACACTTCAGTCCTCTCGCTTCTCCCACATTTGACTCCTCAGTGACTGCACTTCTCTGTAGCAAAAAATAGAGGTGGAGAAAAAGTCACAGGGAGCTTTCAGTCTGTTATCTGTGAAAACATTCAGCTCTTAGAGAAAATCTCTGTGTACCCAGAGAGAAGGGACATCATCACTCCTGGCCCAGCTCAGTGGAAAACAGAGGCTGAATTTCCTGCTGAAAACACAGGTGGAGAAGGCAGGTGGAGAGCAAAGCTTAACCAACACTTGGAATGCTATGAAAAATATGCAGCTTTTATAGAGCATATAGCAATGACTTAAAAAGCTTGTTTTACGTCTTATTTTGCAGATTTTAAAAGAGCTGAAGCCTCTGGTGTGGGTTTTTCTGATTCAGAATGTACCTGAGGTGGTTTATCTCATCTACCTGCTCTACACGGTAAGGGGAGCAAGGCTGGGGGTCTCATCCTCGCCCTCCTCAGGCCTCAAAGGTGCTGCCTCACCCCTTCCCTGCAGCTCCTGCTGGCTTTAAAGAGAACAGAGCACATCCTGCCTCTCCAGGATCAACTTTTCAGGACAGGGGCCATGTCCACTTGCTCTTGAACTGATTAGAGGGAGAGGCTCTGGAAGTCCCTGCAAAGAATGATGAGGGGAAGATGAAACAGAATCTTGTTCAAGATATGCAACTCGTCCCCTTCTTCCCAAGAAGCCTCAAGTGGTGCCAGAGCATTTGACCAGGGCTCAGTTGTTGCATTTTAAAGAATTTCTTAGGCAGCACCCCCAGCTGTTGATCCTGCTGTAGCCAAAACAAGGCAGTGCAAGCCCAACAAACTCCAGTTTGGGGCAGTTTTTTGGCACTGGAACACTGATAAAACCTTTATCAGTGGGCACCTCCCACAAGATGTGTGAAAGGAGGTGAGGAGAGAGGAGGGCAAGGGGAAACCAGGCTGTTCATCCTGGGCAGGGCTGGAATGCTGAGAATGGCCAGTGTTTGTCATACCTCACATCCACAGCCCCCAGACACCACTAAAGCCCGGGGGCTGCAGCCACCCACAGCCTCGAGGACCCATTTATCAAATGGATCTTCCCATTATTCCAGGCCTGTTTGAGCTGGCAGAGCACAGCAGGACCCCACAGTGTCTGTACATCATAAAATCAGACAACTGAGATGGTTTCAAAGCAACCAGTTGGGTTTTTGTTTTTTCTTTCCCCAATGACCACCTCGTGACTCCTCTCAGAAATTCAGTGCTTGGTTGCACGTCGTGGCTTCAAGGCTTTGTGGCAGCAGGTGGTGATGGTTTCATGTCTCCCTTTTCCTGCAGGTGATAAGGGAGTGGGGCAAAGGCAATTCTTACACCCTGGAAGCTGCTTTCATCTCTGGCTCCTGCATTTCTGTCACAATAAAATCTGTTCTGTTCTGGGCTCTGGTTCACGTCTACCGCAGCTTCGGGCAGGGGCTGAGGGAGAGAAGTAAGTACCCCAAAAATTCCCTGGCAAGGGTGGGGCCTGTCCTGTCGCAGTCACAGTGAAATAGCCAGGAAAATCCGTAGGTCACAGGAAAAGGCAGATCCCCAATGACAGCAAGCAGTTCTGCAGCCTCAGAATAACTGGGCTGGGTGGAATAGATGAGGCTTTTCCCTGAAGAAGGCTGCTGGCAACCTTTTGCTGCTGTCCAGAGAATCACACCCGTGTGAGCAGATCTCTGTCTTCATAGTGTGTAATACAGAGACAATAAAGGGACCTGGAGAGCCGCTAATGTGAAATACCCCAAAGCTCTCCTGTTCCATGAGGGGCACTGAGCCTCTGCAGTGGTGCTGACTGAGCTCCCTCTCTTCCCACAGTGTTTTCTTCCTATGGAAGGATCGACTCCTGAGCCCTCCCCGTGCCCCCCCTGCAGCTCTCAGAGAGTGAAGTCACACCAGGAACTCCTGACCAAGGACCTGCAGTCAGGGTGGAGGTAATGGGTCACTTTCCCAGGACGGAGGAGGTTCAGGAAGATGTCACACAGTGCTTGGAGCAGTGCAGGTGGGACACAGCTTAAAGAGCTTGGGAAATTCCCAGCTGATCCTGCTGCCAGGACAAAGCATCTTTCACTCCCTTCTTTTCCTGCTGCTGTGGAAGCACAGGGGTTCACACGTGCATGTGAGTGGGGAATGTTGCTCCTTTCAATGCTTTTTGCCTGGATATACACAAAGATCATGAAGGAAATTTGCACACCCATCCTCTGTACCCCAGTCTAGAAGTGGATTGTGCTGCCATCATTTCTTAGCTGGTCCAGCCCTGATGCTTTGGTGGCAGTGGTGTCCCCTGGCTGGGGCTCTTCCTGCTCCTCTGGCTTCAGAAAACTTCAATTTTTTTTTTTAACCCCAGTTACACATGAAAATTACTCCCTGTAACCTCACCCCTCCCTCAGTGTAACCAAGGTGCCATTTCATACCAGGGGGACTGTTACAATTAAGCCTTTAATATTGTAATTTAAAAGTTTGGTATTTTATTGACTGGAACCTTTAACTACTGGCTATTTTTTAATAAAGTATAAGCACAGTTTGTGTGTGGATAATTATTTCACATGGAACAGCACCAATCTTTATCTTGCAGGTAGTTACACACTGCAAAAAGCAAAATTAAAAAATTATTACTGACCTATACTTATTAGGGAAATTTACAAGGATTCCATCAAAACTGCTCTAAAAATATTTTTTTCTCATCCTAATCTCCTAAACCTGACTCCAATCTACTTTATCTGGAGCCCAAGGGAGGCAAGAAGAGGGTAATTGTGTGTGGCCAGACTGCAGGAGCTGACGGAGCAGCAGCTGACTCTGTGACTTCATCCCACAAGTCACAGTGGCAGCAGGAGTTGTTGCTGCTGGAAGAATTAAACATTTAAACATCACAATAAAACATTTTCAGTCCTTCCCCAAGCCAAGCCCAGAGGCAGCAGAGCAGGAGGGGAAGGCTCTGCTCCTGCACAAAGCCTGTGCTGGCTCAGAATAAGGGGCAGTTTTATGGCCAGGTCACAGTGTCACTGTCACAGGAACTGCTCTGACCATGGACAGCAAGGGTTTGTCACCAGCCTGGCGTGGAAAGAGGGAAAACCCTTTCCATGGTGTCTTGTAAAACAAAAACTCCACGTAAAAACAGCTCCTTTACCTGCAAAAGGCCTCTCCTCACATCTCTCTCAACTGCTGGAATGAGTTACAGATTAATTATGAAATCAAAAGACTCTTTAACATCATCATTAAGCTCAAGTTCCATGGGAGAAGTTTCCAGAACTTGGCAGAACGTGCCACAGGCATTTAAACCCCATTTTCAATCCTAAACATGCTGGGTATCAAATTATCAGGGATTATTTGATCAGCATTGCCCTTACCTCTTTCTTTCCTGGTATTTCTATTCTGGGGCCTTCAAAAACAGCATTTAATGCAGCCCAGCTGGTTGTGCACAAGGTTTGTTTTGACTTGCACAGCAAATCCAGCATTTATTTTGAGACTTTTGAGGAACAAACGGTATCAGACATTCAAAAAAGCTTTGGGTGTATTCCCAGAAAAGAGATGCCACTGTCCCATGAGAAGTGTCAAACCCCACACAATTCCAAGCACGTAGCTGTGTATTCCCAATTTCATATCCTCCCCAGTCAAAGGGCAAAGCGACAAATCCAACTTTACAAAAAGATTTTATTGAAAGGATTGAAAAATATTTTGTTTCTCAACAATATTTAAACAAAGTTTTCAATGTGTTAACAATATGTAACAGGATTTTTTGTCTTTTAAAAATTCAGTACACTGCTTTATTCCCTACTACAGTTGGTAACAACTTCTTCAATTTCTACCAGAGGATAACTTTTTTTTAAAAAAAAAAAAACAACCAAAACCAAATGAATTTCCCAGCTTTCATTTTGGCCCTTTGTAGATGAAAGGATTTGCAGGTACCAGTGACTTACAAACCCTTTTATTAAAAACTCCTAATCAGCAAACCCCTTTTAGCACAGTTTAACCAAGTTATTCTGAATAAGCTACATCAGCAAAATGAGGTTTTATTGCCAATAAAGTGAGGTGCATTTCAGCTTTTTTCTGGTTCAACTCCCCCCCTCCTGGAGCAGTTAAAATGCACAACTCCAGGGCTGCCCCAGCCTCACTCTCCTGCAGTTTGCAACTTAAAAGCCTTGAAAAGGGACTTTGTACACTCAGATAAACTTTGTGATGTATTAACACAGCCCGGGCTGTGCTCAGGCAGAAAGCAGCTGGGACAGGGAGAATCAAGGCAGCTTTTGGAGGAAAAGCCAGGACTGAAGTCACTGAGCGACTGCCCTGCCTTAGCCAGGGGCTGCAGCTCTGCCTGGGCTGATCAGCCACCCAAAAAATGGCTTTTATCAGCAGGAATTTTGTACAAGCAAAGCTGCAGCAGCCTCAGAGCCAGCAATGCAATTGCAGCAGGTGATAAATTGAAAGAATAAATTTCAAGCCAACCCCTAATGTAGATCTAAAGTAGTTCAGTACACTTTGATTACAGATTTCATGACCTGTGCACTCTGAAAATTAAAAGTTCAGCAATTTAATCAAGAATAGCTTTAGTATTATAAAAAGCATAAATAAAAAGTGCTGAATATAGTTTTATCTTTAAAAAAATACTAGATAAGGCTCATAAATCATTTCACCTCTGCAAAATGATTTCCACTCCCCAGTGTGCCTAGAACTGCTCACTCTCCACTCATCCACACGTTTCTCTAGACACCATACACTGTTCCTTCTCTCAATTATTGCATGTTTAAATAAAATAGTTTCAAAGCAAAAAGCCTGACACTTCTCTAGTTCAAAAAGTAACCAGTTATCAAATAACTGAGTACTCCACTTAGGAAACCCGTAAGCAGCTTCAAAACAGTGATAAAACAATTACTACGGATTCAAGTGAAAGAGAAATCCCAAAAGCTCTCTGGATATTCTCCAAGATATCCCAAAAATCTGTCTGTTTTTGACCAAATCAAACCAATATTCTATTTTACAAAATGTACAAACCAAGTATTAATTTATATGAACACACTTTCATTGTGATTTGAATCGTTAACCCAAGAGTTTGCTTCTCTTTTCTGGAAAAGTGCTCTCACCTGCATTTCATGGACTCAGCCCAGGGCAGCATCCAAAAGGGATGAGACATTATTGAAACCACCAGAGGACAACAGGTCAGGCAGAGTTTGGAAATGAACCCATTTCCTACTTCCACTTTGGACCACAGAAACAACGTTAAGACAATCACGGAAAAAGTTCAGCAGAGATTCTCACTCCATTCCCAAGGAAAACCCACCTCAATCAGTAAATTCATCCCCTGGCAAGAATCTGCCACGGGCATTTAACAGCTCCTGTCCCTTCCTTTCGTGACCAACGCAGCAAGACTTGAAAATGCTGAAGTTTGGATAAGATGATCATGACACTGCACCACAGAGAACATAAATGTAAACATTATCCTTGGGTTTGCTATTTTGCAGTTAAAGTACAGTACAAACCCTTTTTTTCCCCCCCAACCAGTTCTTTTGTTGGGTTGTTTTTTTTTGTTGTTGTTCTTTCATAAAAGCACACACAATAAAATATGTACAGAGAGAAGTTAGAAACGTTTGAAAGCATCTTAAAAAAAGTAAATATGAGACTTAGAATATCTTGAGTGTGCTGAAGGCACCATTGCTACTCCACTGGGAATGTGTCCTCTCATTGCTCCAGCCCACCAATGCAGTATCCCATCCTGGATTACTCAGCACCAAGAGTTGGAACGTATCCATGGAAGTTGAGGGCATTCAGGATCTAGAACAGGGTGTTTTCTTCAGGACAACAGTGGAACTAGAATACAGTAGCAACTGAAGTCCAGATTCTTCTTGAACACTTGGAGAATTATTATTATTTTTTAAACATGATAGTCTCTAATGCTACCATTTATCCCAGGGAATCCAACAAAAATAATAGGAAAAACCAACACACGGATGATTCCCACCAAGAGGAAGTGCAGAGCTATGAATCAGCTCAGCTACAAACCCACAGACACCTGTAATAATTAATGCTCATCCCTGTGGTTTGTGGGCAATTCCACAGTGCTGACAGCCAAGGGTCAGCCACTGCTCAAACGGGCACAAGAGAGAGAAATGTATATATAAAAAATATATACTTATTATTAATTCCATCTATTAATAAAAAACATCCTTTGTGGGTGTTTCTTCAGTGTGTCACATTTGCAAGTAAGAAAGTATTTTCTGGGCAAGGTGTATTTAAGATAACAAAGAGGAGCTTTTTTTTTTTTTTTAAGAAATCTTCTCAGAGCCTTTCTATTCCTAGCAGTGTTAAATGGAGTTACAAACCGAAAGAGGAGATTTTAATGCCACTTTTCTGCTGCCACTTTTCCCTGGTGTAGCTACATTCAGCCTACCATGGAACTGGTAAGTTAGAGGTTACAATCAAATCTGCAGATGTGGTTGTTGGTAGCAGTCAGGAACAATCCACTCTCAGACTGCTCATTTGGAGGGAAATTCACACTGGATTAGAACCATCAGAGCCTTCCACTCCTACTCTTGGTGGACAGAAAGGAACACAACCCTCTCCAGCCACAGGATCTGAGGGATAGAAACCACAACCACAAGGCAGGCCCAGGGCGGTGCCCACACCAAGAGCTCCAAAATCCAAGCAGAGAGGAGGGGATGCTGCCACATTCCAGTGCCCCAGTCCTGCTGGATGTGGACACTCAGAACTCTTCTTCTTCCACGGCGAAGTTGTTCTGCTTCTTGCGGACGTTCCAGTGCAGGCACTCGGCCAGGCTCTCGAACCAGTCGCTCACGGGGTCCCGGAAGCAGATGGAGGGGAGGGGGTAGCAAGAGGTAGTGATGCTGATACTGCAACAGCACGGGACAGTCAGACAGCACACAGCAACCTGAACAAACCCCAGCCTGCTCCCCAAACCCCAGCCTGCTCCCCAAACCCCAGCCTGCTCCCCACCCAGCACAGCACTGATTCACCAACGCTGCTGAACAACAGCTCTGCATGATCAGTGATCGAAGGTAAAGCTGAACTCAGCTGAGTTGTAAACAACGAGCAGCTGCTCTGGGGACACTTTGTGTGACACTTCTGTGAGCCCCTCCATGGCACCCTGCAGCCTCTGGCTGGGCTTCACATCACCCACACAGGGACAAAGGAAACCCAAAGCACCACCTTGGCCTTTCAGTTGCAACAGGCCTAAGGATTCCAGAGTGTAACCATGGGCCAAACCCTGGGTTTGAATCTTCACTGGGCTCCTCAACTACTTCTAGAGATGATTCCAGCTCAGAGGAAATAAAACTTTTCAGGATGGAGGCTTACACCAGCTGTACATTTTCCTTCACGGCAACTTGTGTGGGCCAAGAGGAAAAAGGGCATCCTGAATAACAAATCTGCCAATCTCCTTCCCACAGCTGCCTTTAGTCACCTCCACCACCACATACTGAACACAGAACTGAGGGACTTCACACTCTTCTGCTCACTCAAAGCCAGAGCAAGTGACCACAACCACTCCCAGTTAACCCAGTTTAAACCACATGGAGTTTTCCAGCAGCTCTGCTCACAGGCAGCTCCTGTTGGTTTATACCTCCCAAAACTCCTAGGATTCATCTTGAAGCTAAAATTTACAGAGTTTTCTAAAGATATGCCCATCTTCCTTGCCAAGCACGCAATGTTTACAGAGTCTGAACATTTCACTTGCTTTTATGGGAAGATCTAAAGAACTCAAGTTAGAAATGAAATCCTTTTAGTGCAGTTTGTGCTCTAGGAGGTGTTAGGGTTTATAGAAGCTTGTTTCTTCACTGCCAAAACTCCTTTTGGCAGATGTTAGAGAGTGAGGGAGCTGCATGAATCAGGATTTTCTATACTTAGAGATAATACAATCAGAAAAAAGGCTTGACCTGTCTCCATGGCATATTTCCTGCCTCTTCCTTCCATCAAACGAAACCCACGCTGTGTTCCTGGCATCTGGGGAGAGCATAATCTGAAAAACAGGAATGAGCTGAACTTGAGGTCCAAAACTCAAGGAACAAACACCTCCTCCATCCTCCCTCTGAGCGCAGAGCTGAGTCTTTGTAACTCCACAGCTGCACTGGAATTCCTCATCTGTTCATGGCAGCAGCGCAGCAACACCACTCAAGCTCCAAACCTTCATTTTTTGTTGATAAACATATATTTTTCTAGATGTAATAAATCCCCTTTTTATAAGTACAAGGTCATAACCCACACAGACCTTCCAGTTCCAGCCAGTTCATGCTTTAATTCACTTAATTTAGTTTAATTCAGGAGCTGATTTAGCTTCTCTTTCAAGAAAAATTAAAAAGTTGATCCAGAAAAATAGATTTTAATACATGACGACTCCAAAGCTGTCAAATTTAGGAAGTTTTGCTCCTATTTAACATACATTCCTATTAAAAGAATTAACTACCACTGGCCAGTAACACCCACTGACATGAAAGTAAGCGTGGGCTGAGAGCAGTGCCATGAATAAACATTCAATTTATGCTGTAAAACAGGAACAAAAAGTCCAGAACACACTCATTTTCAATGCTAATCTTCTAACTTTTCTAGGAGCCCTTCCAAATCAGCTTTCTTCCTACTTAAGCAGGCTTGTAACAGAGACAAAAGGAGAAAGGAGCTCTTCCCTGCACAAGAATATTTGTTCAAAATGCACATTATCTAAGTCTATTTTATATCCAGGTGTTAAATACCCCTTTTTTTTCCCTGCAAGACAACATTAACAAAAGCTAAATACTGAATTGCAGATAATGCTACCAATATATACTTAAACTCTGCAATATTTCTGCATGAAAGGAGAATTTTTGATTCCCTTCAGCACTGATCGTTTACAGGCACTTTAGCCAAGATTATGTAACATTTTTCAGCATGCAAATGTAGGAATTCCCATTTTGTAGAACGTTACAGAGCTACAAGCCAGTAGGAAAAGTGTAAAGTATTCCACTGGTGGGGAAATTCTTCTAAAGAAAGCCACATTCTTGAATCAGACTTGGTCTGAACCTGCTCCAAGTGGGAGCAAGCAGGAGACACACGGCACTTCCCACCCTCCTCATATTCCTGTGGCCACTCCAGAAGTTTTTAATTCACAAGGAGAAATAAAATGACAGAAGCCAACCTTGAGTTCCACTCCAGCAGGAACCACAATGGGTCTGAAGGACAGGGAGTGGGGGCAGATGGGGGTGATCATGATAGCAGGGACGTTGGGGTGGATCATGGAGGCTCCGGCTGCGGCGGCGTACGCGGTGCTGCCGGTCGGCGTGGACACGATCACCCCTGGGGACAGCAAACAGGCACTGCCATCAGCATTGAATAACCAGGGATTGCTCTGGGAGACACCAAGAAACCCCACTCTC
>NW_024581114.1:1636639-1649368 GCF_017639235.1 Corvus kubaryi | reverse complement strand
GATTGCTCTGGGAGACACCAAGAAACCTCACTCTCACCCCAGGGACATCAAACAGGCACTGCCATCAGCACTGAATAACCAGGGATTGCTCTGGGAGACTCCAACAAACCCCACTGCCAGGAAAGTGAACCTCTCCACTTGGATTTCACAGCTCAACTGCAGCCCAACACACACCAAGTGAGAAACTCCCCTCTGACCCTGTCACGTGGTTTCAGAAGTTGCACAAAATTCTGCATCTTGAGTTACACAATTTTGTAATAATGACTTTCATTTTTTTTCTTTAGGGTAAGAGCTTTAAAGATTGACTCCTGTTGTTCACGAGTGGAGATTGTTTGCCTTCAGCAAATTCCAGATATCCAGGCCAATCTCTTGTGAGCTACTTCTTGCCCTTAGCCTGAAATATAATACCCCAAAAAAGAGCTTACTTGCCCTCACAAGCCCATGAACAAAATCTTTCAGCACCTTAAAGCTTCACTGGGGGAATAAACACACCTACTCTTTGCACACTCATGTTTGCTGTCAGCAGTGAACTGAGGCTCTGTTTCCATGAGAGAAAACCCTGCAGGAAAACACAGCAGCCTGCCCCTGAGCTGGGAAAGCTCCAGCAGCACTCACCATCTCCTTGCACCGTGGTTATCAGGTGCCCATCCAGAAACACATCCACGTTGGACAGGTAGGAGGAAGGGCCACGATCCACCACAACTTCATTGAGGACCTGCCACGACACCAAACATTACCCCAGTCTGCTGCTGCTGCCTTGGCAATGAAATAAATGTCAAAACAAAGCAGTTTTTCCAGATCTTCTAAATATTTGTGCTGATTTAGTACCTGCAAATTAAACTCTTTACACTTCCATCCTATCACGTGCCAGCTGAATTTCTGAGATGTTAAGAATTATTTCCAGGAGTTGGTCACTAACAATGTGCAAGGTTTTTCTTCTCATTTATAAAAATGTTTGGTGTATCTCACTTTAGAACTACTACTTTGTCTTCAAAATAGAAGGAAGGTTGGGCTCCATCTTGCAGATATTTTCCAGCCTAAACAATTCTGTGAAATTACGATCAGCATTTCTGAGTGCACAAATACATGCAGCAATTCCTCAGCATGCAGAGCACATTGTGAGTTGCAGCAGCAAGGACCAGCCCTGCACTGCTGGGGGGGCGTTTTCATAAAACAAATACCAAGTTACAAACTATCCTGGTTCTTGTTGCTTGCTTTGCCCTCTGACCTGATATTGCATAATTTGCTTGCCCACTTCTTTCTCCAGGTTTGCAGACACGACTCCATTTTCCTCTATCCCATTCTGGACTGTTGTTTTCTCCCTGGGCTCCTTCACCACTTTCACCTTGAGCCTGCTCCGGAGAACAAGAGCTGCATTGCCTGGAGAGGAAACACAGGGGAAAACACACAAAAATGAAAAGCTGGCACAGGAAATAAACCCCAGCAATGACAACACGCTCTATGAAATGCCATCCATCTATTCCTGAGCTTTCAACATTCCCAGTTTCATTCCCAGCATAACTGGCTACACTTGGCTGAAGCTCAAAACTAATTTTTAGCAGCAATGAGCAAAAATCAAAGGCAAATTTCAAGCCAGTCCCTTCCCACTTTTCTTATGATGTACAAAGAAAATTTAAATTCTGTATAGACGTGATTCAGATTGGAAAACACTGCTGGGCTCATGTGATCTTCAGTAAGACAAAAGCTAAGCTTAAAGAAAATTAAAGCATTAGAAACATGTATTAAAAGACAACATTCTGGTAATGTGAGAGTTTTATACATCTTTTCCAGAATCTACTTTGGATGCAACTCAAATAACCTCATATTCAAGGGACAAAGAATTTATTTCCTCAAATATTTTATTTGCCTGACTTCTCAGTACTTAAACACTGCACTTGATTTCTATGTTTAGCTGTCATTTAGTGTAAATTCTACATTATTTTATACTTATGTACTCCACAAAGTTATTTCTTAGCCCTTTTCCTTTGCAGAGCAGTACAGAGAGCAGCACTGGATGGGTCAATGCAATGCAAAACTTCTGTTAAATTAAGATATATTTCTGTTCATTTAAGATTTCTGTTCACTTCAGATACATTTCTCAAATTTCAAATCTTAAGGGCCAACCTAAAAGAGTTGATTAAGAAAAAGTAACAAACAAACACCACACCTCGTCCCCTTAAATTTACCTTCTATAACCTGAGTGACTTGGGACTGAAAATTCTCAAAATTAAATGGAGTAAGAAATCCAAGGGATCCCAGATGAAAAGCCATAACTGGAGGTACACTACCCTATCAATAAAGAAAAGAGTTTTAAAGCTACTCAGTCAAAGCAATTCATACTTCAACTAATTGCCTGTAAATATTGTGACTACTGATGAAACTTCAACTGTGCTTAATAAAAACAACACATTTGACATTATTTTCACAAGGTAAAACAGGCTGGATAAAAAAGAAGGGACGAAGAACAAAAGACAAATGCTGAACTCAGCAACAAAGGGGGAAAAAATGCACTTTTAAATACTTCCAAAAGAAAAGTTTCTGGGTCTATTTCCCATAAGAACCAACCTGGAAAAGTGAAGAAGCATAAAGTAAGGTCCCATCTCCTCCCAGGCATATGATAAAGTCTATCTGATTGGAGATATCATCATAGTCTAGGAGCAACATTGAAATAGAAAGTTTTGAATTAAATTGTATCCACAATCTTAATTTCCTAACAAAAAACAGGAAGAAAAATCACAATTTGCAGCATGCAAACATTCCCTCACAAATACACAAAAAGCACAACTAAGATGTAACAACAACTGTGTGCAAAAGACACCAAAGTTTTACAAACTTGACCCAACAGCTAAGAAAACACCAAGACAAAACCAAAAAACCACTCCAACTGTCCTTTCAAGAAATCATTTCCATACCTTCTCTGAAGGTGCAAAATTTCTTCTTCACTGGTCCGAAATTCTCATCATTAGCTATAGCAGGGTCTTCCAGTACTTTTTTTTCTACATACACTATCATATTGTTCTCCTGAAGAGAGAGGAAATAAGCTTGTGAGTGACCTCCTAACAACACACTTGACTCTCTCCATAATTTCCACTAATTTAAGACACATAAATAGTATTTTACAGCAGTGTTCTGCACCTGCTGGGTGTTTGTAATGTGTGGTCTGATCCTCATGAGAATTTTGCAGCATGCACAGACCATTTAATAAATTAAAGCTTGGAATACAGATTACATGAGACATTGTTGTGTTTGCTCAAGGCTTGAGGGTTTAAGCTTTTTATATCCCACTCCTGTAATTTAGAACTGCAAACAGAATGGAAGTTTTTACTTTAATAGTTCTAGTTTTAAGCTTCATACTGATCTTAAGCCCCACAACAAATTTTAGTACATGCAGTGGGTGTAAAAATTTGTTTGCACAGCACAGCTCTGTACAGAATCAGCAGCTGGAGAGAGCTGAGGTATAATTTGTATTTTCTCACCTCAGTCAGGTACACACAGAGCTCTTTGAAGGGCTGCAGCAGACTGGCATCACGGATCTTCTTAATCACAAGGACACTCTTGGGGGGTTTGTTCCATGTCAACCGCTGGCTTGCTGGATCCTGAATGTGCCTAGGGGATAAAAAGCCCCAAACACCACCACATTTTGTTGTGACACCTTTCTGATCTGGTAAAAAAAGTATGGAGGGCGCACAGCCCTACACAGCAGGCAGGGGAAGGCAGTAATTCATATTGCAATGATGTTTGTCCTTCACTACGTGCAGGTGGTAACCAACAGCTGCTAATTCTGGTACCTGGCCCTACGAACGACCTGTGCCAACAGGGACCTAAACAGAAGCACCACAAAAACTCTCAGATCAACTTCTGACTGACACCACAATGCTGATTTCCTCTTGTTTTAGTGCTGACTCAAAAGGAGAAACACTCAGTTAGAGGATCTGAAAAAGCCACAACATAACTTTTGCCCCATCCAATACTCTAAGTCCAACAGCTTAATGTAAATTTAAAATTATTTTATTTCAGTGCTAACATTTGAGATACAAATACAGCACAAACTAAAGGCAAATGCACGACTTTAGTATCAATAATGCTGACAAGAACTAGAGATTGCAGCACTGAATAAACCCAGAACTAGCACCAACTTCATTCAAACAAAAGCCAGTCTGCCTCGTTCAGCTGTACTCACCAATTCCATGCAGTTCTACTGAATGAAAAATTATTCATAACTTGCTTTAAGATCTTCATGTTTCCTTCCAGGACTCAGTCAATTGCAACAGCTCCAAATAAAACAAAAGGCTGAGGCTTTTATCACTTATTACTAACTGCAACCTCAGAAGAATACATTTTTCTCTGAAAAATGTTTTTTCTTCTATTGAAGATTTCAGTCAGCTCTGATAAAAGGTTTTGAGGCTTTACAGAAAAATCCTGCAGTAAAACTTGTATTCCAGATCTTCAAGGCAAGATTTCATAATGAAAATTCCATTTCAAAAAAAAAAACCAAAACAAAACAGGTATTTGATTTTCCCTTCTCTCAAGAGGCCACTGATCCTTTTTTCACTGAGTAGTCATTCAATCCTTCTGCTCATCAAAAAACAGGTTTGCAAGCTCTAGAGCTGCTGGTTGTACTGAGAC
This sequence comes from Corvus kubaryi, assembly GCF_017639235.1. Lineage (NCBI taxonomy): Eukaryota > Metazoa > Chordata > Aves > Passeriformes > Corvidae > Corvus > Corvus kubaryi. Next base: position 1,644,742 of record NW_024581114.1, on the reverse strand, counting down.
ACCCAACCTTCCCTAACTTAAGCCTGCACATAAAAATGACAATTTTCTATAAAAAAAAAAAAAAATCCCTCCAGTGAGGAGAGTTTAACAAAATTAAACTATCCACAGCAGAGGAGAAAAAAAAAATCAACAAGGTCTTGCTTGTTTTTAGAAGCCACAAAACCTCGTGTGTAGTAAAAGTAATTTACAGTTTGCTTTTCCCTTCAGCAGCCTAAGGGCAGCTCTGCTCCCAGCCCTGCCTGCCCAAGCTTTGCCCTGGCACAATCCCATCCCTGTCCTTATATCCCTGTCCTGGGCCAGCCCCTGGGAGGAGCAATGCCCCAGGTCAGGTGGGTAAACACAACCTGGGCTGGCTTTCAGCTGCACTGCAGCACCCGGGGAGAATGAGGAAGTTTTGAGTTACCAAAGGGAGGGATTTGTGTCACACTTTCCCAGGAAAGGGGTGGATGTCACCGGGAATATTACTGTCTACAGAGGTAGAGATTTAGGCAAATAAATATTGACTGCAATATCTTATATTTAACTGCAAGAGCAAGGAAATAAAACTTTTTTAAAGGGGCAAAAATCACAGAATGGTTTGGGTTGGAAGGGCCTTAAAGCCCAGCCAGTCCCACCTTCCACTGCCCCAGGGTGTTCCAAGCCCCATCCAGCCTGGCCTTGGACAATTTCAGGGATGGGGCAGCCACAGCTTCTCTGTGCCAGGGCCCCCCAAAAATAGGGAGCACTGCCTTGGTTAAACCCTGAAATTCCTCACCTGGCCAAGTCAAGACCCCATTTATTAAGTATGTAACACCTGGTGTAGAAAGCACCACTTTATGCCACCCAACCTACAAAATTGAAATGTTTATTTGCCCACTAAGCAGAAACCAGCCTTATTTCCACCATTTATCAACAGTCTAAAAGCAAACTTGCCTTAACTGAAAGTACCACAGATCAAACACAAAAATTGAAAGTACAAATTCAAACACCGTCACCAAGAGAGGGAGAAGGCTTCCCTCAGATTTCACAGCACACAGAACAGTTCTTCTTCCTCCCCTTGTACTGCCCAGAAGAATCTTTGTTGGGTTGGAAATATGAGAGCTGCCATTTTAGACATCAAACTATGGACTGTAGACCACGCCAACTTGGCAAAGCAGCCCCCAGGATGGCAATCAAGCAACATGAAAATCTTGAAATATCAGATAAAATACAAACAAGTGTTGATTAGGGGGTGAAAAAAGTGGAATCAGTGGAAAAGCAAACTGGTTTCTTTCCCACAGAACGAGCACAATGCCACTGATGGGATGAGTACTCACATAATCGTTTTAGGATTCTGCAGCATGCAGGCCTTTGGTCCAAACGTGGTCACGGGGCATGGTCCATGCAAGGAGCGTGTTCTCCTGAATGCAGAGAAAATAATCAGTGAGTAAAAGAGATGTGATGACAAACTGGGTCTATCTGATGCTCAAACACCAAACCCTCCTTTGAAGCAGCTGCACAAAAGCAATGCAGGGCAAAGTGCATTTCTTAAACCTACGTGAGAGGTTCCCAGGCAGGGTAATCTTACAGATTAGCTCTCACATTTCCAATGCCTGCATCAGTTCCTAAGTGACACCAATTTCACTGCTGCAGGCACAAGAACAACACTTTTATTCTGTGTTTCTTGAAGCACTACATCTTATCTAGAAGCACACATTTTGAGAATGACTGAATCTGGTACAAATACAGCTAAAACAGCTCAGTGAGTGCTCCCACCCTCACTAAGGGCAGCAATGTACAGACATTGGGTTTCCCACTGTGTGCCTAGACAAGCACTTACAAGGAGTTCTCCAACACCTTCAGATGTTTTTGGCATGGTCAAGTCACAGCAATGTGTGTCTTGGTCATTTGAACACCCTTAATAAATTAATCAAACAAATTCTTCAGCTCTAAGGTACATGGAGATTTGTATCTGCAGCATCAAGCTGCAATTCTGAACAGGTTAAAAAAAAATGCTACTTCTCCCCATTTATTTCTCTAATAAGATTTTTGTCTTCAAATAAACAGGAGCTCTGAGGTGTCATTTATCCTCAGAATTGAATCCCACCAGGACACAGGGTTACTCCTGGCTCTAGGATGAGATTATCTGGAGCAACTCAGAACTCTTCTGCCTCAGCTCCTCCAGCAAAGCTGGAGCTGGGAGCAAAACTTGCTCAAGTCATGGAACTGTTGAAGCATTATGTGACTGCTATTAGAATTATTCCATTAAAAAGAAGAGGGAAACATGCCTTTCCTGGGCTTAATTCAATCACCTATTGCTTGGCAGTAACAATCATCACTGCAGGGCCTTCCATTGTGTGTTACAAGTAGCTCAGGCCAGCCTGATGACTCACTCCTAGAGCTAAAAAAACCCTCAGAAATCTAATAAAAATCAAAACCAGATCACAGGTTAAACATATCTATATAATTAAGGAACGCCAGCACCATCTTATTTGTTCCATGCCTAATAAAATATGCGAGTCTAAGATTTGAATGCCAATAACAAAACCAGAATAATTTCTTTTCCATCTGTAAGTCCAGGCGTGACTAACCAAGTCAAATAAAAACATTGCTAAGTGTTTTACAAAGTTTACCTTACTTATAATAAACAGAAAAATGAGGAAGGACTGACATAACAAGAGATTAATGTGTGTGCCAATATGGGCAAAGGGATGATAAGTCTCTCTCTACTTGTGAACAATTACCCTTGGAATGAGGATAGTTAAATAACACCCTGGCAGCATCACCTCCCACTTCTTGCTCCACTCCAGCTTCTCCCAGATAAGTGTAATTTTTGCCTTCTCACAACACAGGTCATTATTTGATGCCACTCCCAATAACTGGCCAAATTCTGTTCCCACACAAGGCATCAAATATCCACATCTGACCTTCATGATATTCCAACAAAGTTTCCCTTGCAAGCTCTAATTAGTAACTGGTGTAAATTTTCCCTGAGATTTCACTTGGTTTTATTAGTGCTCAATAAAGTGTTTGAGTGAACAGGATTTAAAGCCATTCGCAGTCAGGCTGCCTTTGCTAAGAATGAGCAGCAATGCCCTGCAAATTCTACGTCTTTTAGGGAAATCTACTTATCAGTTCCCAGCAGCTGGGCAGCCACCTCAAGCTGAACACCACAGAGGAAGCCTGAGAGCAGCACTTCCTGACAGCCTGCAAAATGCCTTGAGACAATTTAGCTCTGAAGCGAAGACAGCCAGTGAATGACTGCAGAGCATCCTAATGAAGGAAAGTCTCGGAAGCAATTACCCTGATTCAAACCCACAAGGGACAGAGCACTTCTGGTTGAAAAAGCAGCTGTTTAGCTAAAAAATAAATACACAAAAATTCAGACCACATGGTCTTCTATGCAGGTTGACTGAAAGGTTTAAGCAGAGAAGGGGAAAACCACCAGTTTTACAGCACAATTTAAACATCAAGTCTTATATATTGGCCATACACACGTCACCAGAGCTACAACAAAGCACAGCCACCAGAAAACACTTCCCAGAGCCATTGAATTCATTGAACTACACGCAAAGAGCAAGTCTTTTCCTAACCTTTCAAGGCTTTTAGCTTCCCTCCCTTCACCACAAAGCCGCCCCCTGAGATCTTCAGCCTCACCTGTATCTCCTCTTGCCTCCCAAGAACATTCCTACCAGCAAAGCAGGAGCTCTGCACAGGAATTCCATCTGCTGAGCAGCTCCTCCGTGGCTCTGCCCGTGCTTTAGGGATGGTCACAGCACAAGGAAGGTGAAGTCCTGCTGTGCTTCCCACAAGATCAAGACACGGCGCTACCCCTGCCCGCTGTTCACTATTTACAGCGGGTCCAAAGATCACCAAATCAAAAGTTCTATCCACCCTGTCCACATGACAAGAGCCTTGCAATGAGATCAGAAATTTGGCTCAAAAAAAAGAATGGGTGGGTGTTTCTCACTGCTCTGAAACCGTCTGCAAACACAAACTCACTTTTTGCTGCCTCACACATAACCTAACACACAGGTTTTTAACACACAGCACTAAAGTTCTGGCTGGAGCTTTTGTAAAAGTCTGAATTGTCTCTACTGTTGATTGATTGTTTTTTGGAGACTGTGAGCTCTGCAGAGACCTGTTTTGACAAGCCATGAGATTCTGTTTATGAGTCTGCTCATAGTCAACATCCCACCTTCAACTCCCCACCTTCGTTTTGAACCTTCTGAGGAGCATTTTAAGAATCCCTCATGGGCATATTTAAAAAACAAAATCTAGATAACTTCATATACTTTAGCAACAAGGGGAAAAAGCAGGGACCTTACCTGAATTCTTTGGTGCTTCCAAGGGCTGGTGAAGCTGACAAACTCCGTGACTTGGCTCGCCCCCGGCTCGTGCTGCCCCACTCCTCATCATCGTGACATGCTGAACAGTGGAAGGCAGAGTCTGAGCTCCCATCAGCCTTGCTGGCACACAGCTTCTCCCGACTCATCTCCATCCTGGAACTGAAGGAACCTCAGCCAGAGAGAAATTCAATCCCTGGGATGGAGAGGGAGAGGGAAAATCTCAGTATTCGCAAAGGTAACAGAGCTTTCCTTTAAATTCGAATTACGTTTTTAGCTGGCTCCAAGAAAAATGAAAACTTTGCTAAAACAACCCCTCTTCTCTCAGTAGATTATGTGCTGAACATCAAAAAATTACTGGAATTGTGCTAGACATGAAGAAATTCCTGGAATTGTCCAGAAGGTGAGCATTGCTGCCGAGATGAGTCGGTGCTTTGAGCCATTTCCCTGCTTTTTTCAGCTCCCGCACTGTGGTCAGCACTGCTGACCAAGGTGGAGTTTTCCCAGTGGTTTTTATAATTGTTTTTCAGCAATTAAAGTGCTTTAAAGTCCCTGCAAGAAAATCTGGAGGAGCATGCTACACGAAACACAGAGTTCACACTCACTGATAAACACATCCCCAAAGAATCTGAGCAACTGGGAAGTTCTGCAAGGTAATCAGAAAACCTTGGAATTAAAAATGACCAGTGTGTTCCAGATTGAGAAGAGGCTCAGTACAAAGCTGTTTCAAGACCAGCACAGATTCATGTCTTCAGTTACATAAGAGATAAAATTAATTTCTTTTGGATATTGAAAAGAAAGAAAAGCTTTAAATACGTGCCAAGGAATTAAGGCAAAGGAAAAACTATGAAGTCTCCTATTAGGTGATACATATATTGAGCAGATAAAATAGAATACTCTAAGAGCAAAAAGAAAAAACCCTGTCAAATAATGCAACAGAAATAACCTTAGTAAGCCTCAGCTTTTGAAAAAAAAGAGGTTAATACCAAGCTGAGGAGAGACAAAAACAAGTTGGAGGACGATACCTAAGTTCTTAACTAATTTTTGACAAACTGGGGGGACGGTCCAAAACAAACAAGATAAAATAAGGACAAATGTGCAATATTTCAGTTCCACGAAAAACCGGCACAAATGAAAGATAAACAGCTGGTTAGAGCACAGCTTTGCAGAAGCAAAAAAAAACCCCCAAAACCAAAACAAACCCCAAACTTGAAACAACTGCGGAAGTTCTACAGAGCTCGTGTGCAAGTTCTCGTCATTACTTGAAGCAAGCAGAGAAGAAATCTTATCAGAATAAAAATAGAAACCAACTTTCAGTGTATGAACAAACACTAAACTATAAACAAATAGTATCCAAGTGAGTGCAGCCCAGAGGAACGGCACATTCCTCAAGTCAGTTCATTCCAACATGGGGGGGAAAAGTTGGTTCAGTAAAAATTTGCAGATGTTTTTCCAACGGTTTCATCGCTTTGGATGAACTTCCCACCTTACCCAGCAGAGAGAGGAACTAAACATTGCTGTAACCATTAAGATGGACTATGTCTCTGGGAAATCATCCCACAATGAGGATATCTGGGGGGAAAGTCCCCAGAGAATGGCAAACCCCACAGTTTCACCAGCACCCCAACTTGTAGACAACAAAACCATCAATAAAACGCAGCTGTAATTTTGGACTCATTACTAAATTAGACAGCACCGCCACCTAATCAAATTAGAAGGTACTTTTGCTCCTGCTGTAGCTTAGGCTTACCCAAGGAGAGCACCACTACAAAGAGGTGCAATTACTGCCAGCCATTAATAATTTATAGCATCCTGCCCTTGGAAAGGTATCAATGTTTACCTGGGGGTTACTCATTGCTGCATCACCTGTGACCACAACTTGGGAAACAGCCATTGCAACAGACTTGCAATTTTGTCTAGCTAAGATTAGCAAAATGTACCTCTATTTTTAGACAGTTTAAGCTCATATATAAATTTTGCGCCCGTTGGTTAAGTAAGGGAGGCAGAGAATAATAATTTATGTAATAAGCAAGATGCGTTTCCATGTGACTTTGACTGAAGAATGCTCATCTGACAGATGCTGACAGTAAAGAAAATCAGATTAGCACAAAACTGGGAGTAAGAAGTGTACAGACCTACTAAATACAGCCTAAGAACTTGATATTCCCTCCATGTAATACTTTCCAATTCAGGATGTTTTAACCACAGCTTACACCGTGTACTGTTTAATTAACGTTCCCTCACAAGACCTTTATTGAATAAGCAGACTTGACATAAGATAAAACTACCACTGAACAGCTCCCAGGATTGGATCCAAAGAACTTTTAAGCACATGGTAACAAACTAATGAAAAGGCTGCTCTGTTTTAAATCATGTCCAAAAAAAAAAAAAAAACAACACAAGAAAAATAAGTATTTCAATGTCCAACACGGCAGAATAAAGGACAGCTGAGAAAGTGTCAACGTCTAACAATAAATATCTGTGATGGGGACACAGCAGCCAGGTGGATCACCTGTCACACGTATCCAGCTCCAGTTTTATTGTAGTTTCCCATTTTCAATCTCACTGAATGTTCCCCTGACCCAGAACTTCCAAGGGCTTCATCAAACCACCTTTACACAACCCCATGACATCCCCAAAAGGAGCACAAGGCTGCAAATCACCAAGGGATTTAATTTTATTTTATAACGACCATGCTTGTAAGTTGTTATTTCGTAACAAACTTCTCCTGTCAAACGCCCTGCCCTAAATCATCCTGGTTAAAGGATTACTGCAGGGTCCATCCCGACAAAGTCCTCACAGTATTTTAACCCACCTCCGAGTCTGCAGCATTTATACTGATTTCTTGGAAGTTGCATCAGTCATTCAAAGCTCCTTTTGTACTCTATTATCAACTTTCTCTTGAAGCATAAGAAGGTAGTGCTTTATCCAAAACTGGTACCCCTCGTCCCATTGCTACAAAGCACTGTGTGCTTGGTTGCTCTGCTCTGTGGAGCTTTTTTTTGGTTGTATTTGGCTGAAGAAAGCACTGCAGCAGAGGTTACACGCCTATGACTCCATCCCTAAGTCACTAAACCCCCTGTCACACACAAAACAGAAGGAACAACTCTATCACACAGACAAAGCTTGGTTTAGTTCAGAACTTCCTATTCCAGCGTGCCTGAAGAAAACCAAAACCCCTATTAAAACCCAGCAGTCTGACAGCAGTTGCAAATTTAGGTTTTGATTACACACCCAAATGCTATTTCCACCAAAAACCAGACAGTATGACCATCACGTGTCCACGGCCCAGGCAAAACAAGCCCATTTGTTAACCCTTCCTCTCCGGAACCCCACCACGCGTGGGGCACGAACCCCCCGAAGCCAGGGCCGGACCCTCGGGAGGCGAACAGCGGGGCCGGCCCGTTATCCCTGCGGGAAGCGTCCCGCCCCGCCGCTGCCCACGGACACCCCTCCAGGGTTTACCGGAGCCACCCCGGAGCAACCGGGATGCGGGCACCTGGGACGGCGGCCCGAGCAGCCCCGGCGGGGACAGGGACAGGGGAGAGGACGCAGGGACGGGCACCGGGGGGACGCAGGGACGGGCATCGCGGACACACACGCGCGCACCGGGGACACACACACGCGCGCACCGCTCCCCCCTCAGGGCCGCCCGTCCCGGCCGCGCTGCCCTCCGCGGCTCCCCGACTCACGGCGTCCCTCAGGGCCGAGCCCCGCGGCGGAGCTGGCGGCGCTGGCGGCGGCGGGCGCTGTGAGGGGCGCGGGGCCGGCGGGCCCTGCGCGCCTCCATCGTCCCCTC
>NW_024581114.1:1635857-1636239 GCF_017639235.1 Corvus kubaryi | reverse complement strand
GTGGTCGTCCCCTCCCCGCCGCCCCGCGCAGGCGCGGTACCGCCGCGGGCCCGGCGCGCAGGCGCGGGCGGTGCGGCTGCGCGGGGCCACCTCCGGCCCGCGGGTTAATTAGCGCTAATTAGCGGTAATTAGCCACGGGTTCGGCGCCGGGATGCCAGGTGGGCTGTGGGTGTGTAGCGATTGCCTGAATGTCCGAGATCGCGTCGGGTTATATCGGCGTTAGAGGTGCCTATGGGGGACATGGCGCATCCCACACCTCCAGGCAGCCCACACCCCTCACCTGCAACCATCCCACACTTCCGACCTCCAGCCATCCCAGCCCTGCAGGAACCCCACACTTCCGACCTCCAGCCATCCCAGCCCTGCAGGAACCCCGCACTTC
>NW_024581114.1:1526457-1635847 GCF_017639235.1 Corvus kubaryi | reverse complement strand
CACTTCCGACCTCCAGCCATCCCAGCCCTGCAGGAACCCCGCACTTCCGACCTCCAAGCACCCCATCTCCCACCATCCCACCCCTCCAACCATCCCATCTCCCACCATCCCACCCCTCCAACCATCCCATCTCCCACCATTCCGCATGTCTCGCCTCCAACCATCCCACCTCCCCGACCCTCTCACCTCCCAGAGCAGGCACCCACTGCACCATGCCCTGCTCTCCATCTGCCTTTTGCCCTCCAGCTCACACCACGCCCTTTGCCAAGGGTGTGGCTGTTGGCACGCGCTTCCCCTCGCACCCTGCTCCTATCTCCCTACAGTGCCTGTCACGAAATTTACCTTAATCTGGCCTTTCGTCATCGGCTAATTATCCTTTCTGATACAAAACTGTTTGACAGTGCACGCCACTTTGTGAGGATCACTCAATCTCAAGTACAGACATAAAGTGGTGAAATGTAAGAAACCCTTTCCCAGTCTGTACTTGAACTGGAAAAAAAACAAAAGGTTTTGGTACATTGATATCATCAGGAGTTTTGTCACAAACTTCAACAGAGGTGGGATCAAGCCCCTGGATGGATGCCAACAAGAAAACAATTCTTCAGTTACCAAACCCGTTGGGTTTTGTAATTTCAAAATTGCATCTTCTACCAATGCTACTTTAAAGAGGCCACACTCACATGAGGATCACTGGATAAATCACACCAGGATGAATCCACTCAGTAAGAGCAAGTTGCGCCATATGAGAATGTGGCAATTGGGGATTTTTTTTTTCTTCTTCTTCCTTTATGTAGTAATTTGTTTTTGAGGAACCAGGGAGCTGTAAATAACTGATGGTCAGTAAAGGCTGAAACAAACTTGAAAAAGAGGAAGCAGTTGCTGGATGTGGGAAAATACCACTGGCCATGTTACACCACTCTCGAAAGTACATGATTTTGAGCCAAAATTTCTCTTTAGTCCTTCTTTCCAGAGGCCAGTGTGAAAGGAATTAAGGCAACAATACACAGCTCTGTGGGCTTAATGATACCTCAGAGCCTCAAATGTCTTTAATGTGCTGAAAGGGATTCTCAAACTGTAAAGGGACACCAGAACATGACACTAGGCAGGAATTCAGCTTTAGGGAGCCAAACATTGCCCTGAAACCTGAAGTGAAAAACCATCCCAGGAGAGATGCTTGGATATCGAGCCCCTGCCAGCCACCACTCACTGACCAAGGAAGAGGTTGCCCTCTGAGCTGGCTCTTGAGATGGATTCTTCCAAATTCAGCAGGGTGAAAGTGATAAATCCCCACTACACAGCCACGACAATTTACATTGGCTGCTCAAAAATAAACACTTTAAGTGGCAGGTTGTTCTTCCCACAGCTCAGCGTCTTCCCTGCGGTTGCTCAATATTTTGTAAGAGGCCTGAACTCTGCAGCACGAGGAGCACTTATCCCTGGTAATTGGTGGAGATAAGACTGCTAAGCAGCTGAGCCTGTCCTATTTATAAAAGGGCTGCAGTTAAAACAGCAGCTCTGAGCTGGGCAAGTTCAGCAGCGACCTTGGGAGCTCTGCTTGGGTGTTGGGATGAGTGTCCCAGGCTGTGACAGCTCTTCCCTCTACAGACTTCAGTGACAGGAGAAACAGAAGAGTTTTAGGTCCCTTTTGAGCTTGTTCTCCCTAACACTGTGACCAGAACACTGCGGCTCAGCAGTCTAAGCCAGGTTGTGCTTCCTTTCTCCCAGGGAAGAAAATAAAGAGAAATGTTGGCAGTAACTTGAGAAATGAGCATAAAAACATTCTGCCTTTTTTTTTTCCTATTGGGGCTCTCAGTTGCTAGAAACAACAAAAAAGAAGATAATTCCACAAAAATGCTGTTGTTTGACAACTTGCATAGATGTGCCTGATACAGAGAGGCTCTGTTCAGCCTCCACCTACACCCCAAACCCACCTCCAGCAGGAGGCATTTCCACTGAGCAGGAAGCAATTAGCAAATTGTCTCTATTAACATCTAACAGGGTTGAAGAACACAGCTCTTACCTCTCAACCTTCATTTCAAACAGCCTCTGATGACTCAGAATTCCTGAGGAATCACGAGAAATAAAAAGGTACCACAAAGCCTAAATTCTGATGGAGTTGGTGGCACGTGAATGTGACAAATAAATTATTTCTCAATGGTCACACACTGACACAAACACAGGGAAATGCTTTTCATTATTCAGGCTGATTACCAACACCTCCAATCGTTATGTAAATGTCATTGTCCCAATTTTGAGGCTGAACTACATTATTTGACTTGCACAAGGGTTAATAAATCTGAGATAAGCGATTGGGAATGTTGGCCTGATACCCAACCTCCATCCCCAGATCATCTTTGCCAGTGGCAGGGTAGGACTGAGAACTGCTGGCAGCCAGGAAAGGAAAGTTAGGTAAGAGAAGTGGAGAGATTTTGGAGAAATCTAACATGAAGACGAATATCATAATATGCAGCCAGGACTTACCTCCTGTCTTGAAGCAGGATGTGGAGGAGAGAGAGACCTGCAGAGAATGGGTTGTGGTGTTTGGGAGGTGCTCTGTGTCTTCCTGAGTGACTAACGGAGTCTGCTTTTCTGCCTTTAAAACAGATAAAACCAGTTACTTTCCTGTTTATCAATCTTGTCACAATTGTAATCTCCCTGGCACAGGAAATGTGTCGTTGCATGCACCCCAGAAGAGTTCTGAAGTGGATGGGTTTCCATTTGTACCTGAAAATAATTTATAAACTGGTCTACTTATCACACCATTTCACTGTTCCCAGGAAAACTGGTGATTCTTTTGAGTTCACAGCAGACCTCGATTCTTTTCAGGAAAGCAGCTTGATGAACTGGAAAATTTAAAAGCTTCTGGTTGCTTCAGTTTCCCAGATCCTTCTGCAAGCACAGTCCTGCAGTGCTGGATTTTAAACCAAGTTACCAGCAAGATGTGCAGCCCAGAGGAATGAATTCTGTTTTCTGTAGGATCCCTCTAAAGCCAAGCACCCCTTAAACCTTTACTAGGCAAAACTTTCACACTGTCATTGTCTGCAATTCTGAAGGGAACTGTGGGGAAAACATCTTGGTTTTCTATAAAATACCTTTGTTTTGGGGAGGTCTGGGAATTGCAGTTGCTTCCTGCCCACAAGCTGCCAGTGCTTCCAGTATTTATGGCAGGAATACAGGAGAGAGGTCAGAATTCCTCACAGAATTCCAGCTCTCAGTATTTCAAGGAAAAGGGCTTATTTTTATCACCTGGACTATCATCAGAACACACCCCAACGCCATCACAAACTGCTCAAAGATACTGAAACTGCCACTCCAGCTACCAGTTGGCCCTTGATGCTGGGGGGACTGGTTATTCTGGGGCCTTTCCTTGCCAGAAGTCACCCAAGTCGAGCGAGCAAGATAAACACCGTGCTGTAAGAATGGAGGAAGTTAGGTCACCAGCTTCCATAACTGCCCAGACTTTGAAAATAACCTGAGGAGTGCCAACAAGAGTGAGATGGTTCCTCTGCACTGGATTCCTCTTTGTTACCACGTGTCACCAGGCGCTGGCAGCTTCGGAATGGGCTGAAATAGCAACAGGTGCAAGTTCAACAGGTGGCAGGAAAAGTAAAATGGCCAAACCCTGTTTTTGTTACTGGCAAGGGAAAGAGTTACCACTGCAGGCTCTGTATAGGTGTGAAATACCACGTTCTTGTTCCAAAGGGAATGCAGATGGGAGGCTCATTGTTTTGTCTAGGCTGCCACAACAAAACCTTATCCCAAACCAGCTGCCTCAGCAGGTACCAGAGTCCTTGCAGCACTGCAAACACACAGAGCCATCCTGCAGGGAGGCTGATCCTTGTTAGCTCACCAGGAGTTAACGCCAATTTCTGCTCTCAGAGCCACCAGGGAGCCAATTTGCAGCTTGGTCATTACCAAAAATTTCCTTGCAGCCCTAAGACTCCGCAGTTTGACGTTCAAGAGCTTTGTTGTCCCCAAGCAGCAAAGTCACTGGCATCACCTCACCATGTGGCTCTGCTCCGTTGCAGTCGTTTGCTTATCAAACACTCCAGCCCTCTATTAAACACTGGTTAAAACCCCCAAAAAACAGTCCCTGGATTTAAAAAGTTGCTCATCCTCGTTTTTTTTTTTTTTTTTTTTGTAATTGAGGCTCTTTATTCCTTTGACTTTCAGGCTTGTGCTGCCCTGTGAGTTATTTGATAGCACAAGAAAGAATTCTGACCAGCGACTTGATATTACCCGGACACCTTTAAAACAAATTTTAGTTTTCTTGTTGAGAAACCTGAAATCTTGATGGAAGATCTTCAGAAGTAAGTGCTTGGATCCAGTCTGCTCTTGAGGATCAGATGGAACTTTTCTCCAAGAGGAGAGTCAAACTAAGGCAAATGCCAACACAACGTGGACTTGAAGAGACAGAATTAATGCTTGGAAAAAATCTCTGCAAAGGGAAAAATGAAATCTAATTCTGAAACCAGAAACATCAAAGCAGTTGATATCATCAGAACCACAAAAATGCAGAGGAAATCAGTCTGGAATCCAGAAGCTTCAGCGCAAGGTAGGATTAATTCTGAATATAAGCCTTACATCACACTCTTGTGACTGTCAAAAACAGAAATGAAAAGAGACTGGTCTCTGCCAACTTCTGGTTCATTTGCATCAGAATTCTCTATAGCCCAGCATTATTAACTTCTTCTTTTCATGTATTCAACTCCCTTGTATTTTGCAGATGCTCAGATCACAGATGCATTTGAAAACCTTCCTGTTCACCCCCTTTGTTCTAATTCTCAGAAAGGTGATGCAGATATCCTTTGCCTCTGCACAAAAGGAAGTATACCTCCCCAATACCCCTTATTAAAAGAACAGCCTGCACTGTAGTTAAATGATCCTTTTTCTTCATAGAAAAGAGCGGGGTAATTTTTCAGATAAAAGAATGACACACTCAGGAGCTCTGCACCTGCATTTACAATAGCCTGGGTAAAATTACTGGTCCTGCTGCCTCAGACAGAAGGCTGAGAGTAACTGTGGCCCCCAGTGAAGCCTCTCCTTTCCCCAAAACATTTTATTAGAAAAAGTACCAGAAAAAAAAGCGCACCAGTCTGTTCTGGTAGATTTGTTCTCATGGTTACTAACTAGCTACACTTGGACATCCATTTACCTTCCTTCTTCACAGATGATTTTCCTAATTCTGTGGCCAGGCAGCTACTTTAAAAACCTGCAAAAAAACCACCCAGATATCATCCAAAATAACATCTGTGCACATTGCCCTCCCAGCAGACCTGCCTCTACCTCATTCTCCCAGGTAACAACCTCTTCCTTAAAAATGTGCTTTTTCTGAACCCAGCAGATACCTTTTTGTTTCCTGCAATTTCCAATTTCTCCCTGTACTGCTGGAGAACAAACTTTCTATCATTCCCAGTGCTGGCAGTGCTCCCCACTCACCAGCACAGATTCCCAGGCTCTGTGGCTGATCCTGAATCCTGCCTGTCCTTCCTGTTTTGTCCCTGGGCATGCACCTGTTGTGAAAGAAAATGCTCAGTAACCAGGTCAGCAACGTCACATTTATAAATCCATGACTGAACAACTCCCAGCCACAGGAAAAGAGGACTTGGGGATCCCTGAGGAGGTCAGACATTCCTTAGGCTCGGTTTTAGCCCTGTCATGTCCAGCTGCATTCACCACCCCTCAGGGCTGGGCAGAGACGCCACACACAGGGCCATGGGGACCCTGTCACTCCTCTGTCCCCAGGGCAGGGACACCCTGAGTGTGGGACAGGAGGTGCAGTAGCTGCTCATCACACCCTAAACCCTGCTCCAAACCCCACACAGAGCTGGGCACTCCTTGGGGTGTCCTGTGCAGGGCCAGGAGCTGCACTCGATGATCCCCTTCCCACTGAGCCTATCCTGTGTTTCTCTGAAACCCTGGAAACCAGGCAAGAGCTGCTGTAAGAACAGCAGCAGTGCCCTCTGCTGCTCCTGGGATCAGGCAGAGCTCTTCACTGAGGGTTTTAATTAAGCTCAGAAGGTTTTAATTAAGCTCAGAAGGTTTTCAAACACCAAAGATGAACTTCTTCCTTGAGCTCAGTAATGCTGCTCCCACCACCTCTATGAGAGTACAGCCAGGTCAGCTCAGTTTTGTTTTTCCCTGACAATTCCCTGCATTTTTAGATCTGTTTGGAACGCACAAAAATTTGGGGTTGCTACTCCTTTGCACATTGGCTGTAAAGATCAATTTGTTCAGAGGAAATAATTCCTCCTCATCGGACTTAATGTCTATAAATGAATGCAGAAAATTCACATTTCACCCTGGGAAACCTAAGAGGGCCAGAAGGATGTGGCAGGAGGTGCTTTGCAGGTTTTACAGAAATATTGTCTGTAACTATTATTCCCTGACAAGAGCAGCTGTCCATGCCCAAACCACTGAAATACAACGTGCTCTGAGGGGCATCTTTGCTGCTATAAATAATGTATTTGGGGAAATGATGGTGTTTGCTCACTGTGTTCCATCAAAGTGGCATCTTAGCATGGGCTTCAAGCTACTCCACACCCCACAAATCCATTGGAACCAGTGCCATATATTCCTGTATTATATATGTTTATATATTCATAATTTCTCCTCTGTTTTTCCAGCCTATATTTTGGTGTCTCATTTGCCCTTGGGCCAAGCCTGGACGTCGAGAAAGACCCTTACATTTGCCTTGTGGATCACTGGGACCAGTTCCCCGGCCAAACTGGGCGCCAGCACCAGGTGGCAGCAGAAGCCGCATCCCGCTTCTCTCTCTCACGGACACGTTCTGCAGGAAAAAGAGGCGAATTTTGTCCCGTTATCCAGCACCACAGCGGATTTGGTGCGGTTTTCACGCTCCTCACGGGAAGATTCCTTGCCAAAGGAGGTAAATACAGCAGTCATTGATCGATTATCGATGAGCAGCATCTGTTTTGTGTGAATACAAATGTCCCAGCACGGGGCAAAATCCACAGCTAAAAAGCTTCTGATGAACTTTAGGGTCTTGCTCTCTACACCTCATATTTGTTTCCTCCTGTAAAATCAGGAAGTTCAAGCACATTCTGTCAAACATCCCACTGAACCCAAAATTTCAACGTAAGCGACCAGAAATCAAATTATTTTGATATAATTAAGCTGCTAGTTCATTACTTAGTTATGACTAGAGGCTGGAAGTCAGCCCCCAAATGCCATACAAGCCTAGGAAAAGCAGTATTTGATGTTCACAGCACCTGACCACTCATGCAAGGAAAGCTCCTAAATAATTGCTGCGAGTTAGTGCTTAATGCACAGGCTCTGCTCAGGCTCCCCAGGCTGGATCTGAGCCAGCCTGCAAGGGTGGGATACAAATTAAATTCACTTGCAGCCTGTTTCACAACTGGACCCTAAAAAGCTCTGGATTAATGATGGAAGTTGTTGGCTTTGTGACATGGAAAAGGAGGGAGAAGGGGGGAAGATCCAAGGCGCTTTCCCATGCGGTGCAGTTGCCCAGTTATGTAATTTTTCAAAGGGCCCAGACAATTATTTTATGGTCTGGCCTCCCTCCACAGAGCTGGGTGTCCACACTGCACGGGATTAAAGCCTCTCAACCACCCCCAAAAAACCAGCACTGAGTAGGAGGAACTGGCTTAGAAATCCCTGTGCTAAAACTGCAGAGGATGTCCCATGAAAACTCGGCCAGACACAACTCCTGAGATGATCTCTATTAGAATAAACTGTAAAATTAGGGATATTTGTGCTGTCCCTGGCTCACACCCAAATATTACAGTTACAGGAATGTGATGAAATCTTTTAGGAGGTCTATCAAGGTGGCAAAGGGGTTCAAATGGGCACACACAGGTTTAACAATGGATTTCTTACTGGATTTCTTAAAAAAAAGAGAAAATGGTTCAGGTGAAGAGGCTTCTTTGCAAACCTCACCCTGCAAAAGCAAATATTGCCAGTGCTGCTGCTTCCCATTCAAAATATAAACAGTGAGGCACTAGAAATAGTGTATAAATAAGTTCAACTATTCAGAACCAACAGGAGGACAGCAGGTTTTGGAGTTCTTGGCACAGGTACCACTAACCTTAACTGCCTGTTCTCCATCCAGAATGCAGCACAGATTTTAACTGATGGGGCTGGCTCAAGTGCCAAGACCTGGCAGGATAATTTGGACTCTAAAGGTGCATACAGCTGACACACCATAAAGCAGGCCTGAGAGCTTGGATTTATTTTTTTAATGGAGAAAGAGAAATTAGTTAATTCAAGCTCTACAACTCGGTGAGGAACTTTCACTTTCCCATCAGAGCTGAGGTCAGAGGCTGCCTGGCCCCCATCTTTTATTTCTGGTTAAGTAACTCTTGGTGCATAGAACAGTGACAGGCTTCAAAGAACAGGAATGATCCTTCTGCTTATGAAAGTTTAACCTTCAGTTCTGATAAGCTGTTCCTTGAGGTCTATCTGTAATTGCTCCATTTCCTGCCACCACGTCTGATGCTATCACTTGATTGAAATAAGCCTTGGGAGAAGGGAGATAGAACGGCTCAACAGGATCATTTTTTAATTCCAACATCACTTTTTAGAGCTGCCACTGACAGACACCAGTCTGGCCAATGAATCTCACTCATTTTCCTCCATGCTGAGTGTTCTTGGCTCTCTGGATTTCCTTTAGAGTTCACTCAGAGCTCATTCCCTGGGCGACTCTGGCACCTGGGCCAAGATTTGCTGAGATTTCAGAATGCAATGGGTTAAACACATGTCTGATGCAAGAGGCAGATGAAATATAGAATTGTTCAATTAAGTGATGCAGTCATCCTTGGCAAAGCTCCCAGATCTCTCATCAGCGCAAGCTGGTGTCCATCACTCCCAGAGCTGTCGCTCCCTGAATACTTACTGTTCATTCAAGGCTCAGAGCCCCACTAGGCAAAGAACAGCAGCTATTTTATCAGTTAAACAGCTCCTGGGCTCTGAAAAAACCTGCAGGGGCCAGAGGCAAGGGAGAGCTGGTGGTCTTAAAAGGAGCTCAATGTCTCACCTTACACTCCTCACCTGCTTTTTATTGCTTTCAGGGTGGAAGGAATTGTTAAATTCTTCAACAGAAGAAAAACACAAATCAGTATGAGGCTGAATTTTCAGTGATTCCAGGAGAATCAGCTAGTCAACTCCAGCTAGTTCAACTCCAGCTAGTGCCATTGTTATTTTTATTCTTCTATTGGCAGAAGGTGGGATGAACTTTGGCTTCCCAAGGTGAAGTGAAAGACCCTCAGGTACTAACAGGACATTCTGAGCACTTTCTGTGTGGAAGAGAACACAGAAAAAAAATAACTTGAGTAATTTTAAATGTCAGATGTTGTCTCCCATTCACTCTAAATCCTGTCTGCCTCTTCCCACTGGATTAAGAAACAGTTCTAGGGACCCAAGGATCAGACATGATTATTCCCATTGGACCTTGTTTCAGTTTTGCTTATAATACCCCAGAAAATAAATCAATAAAGCAAAGATAAGGAACTCTGGTGAAAAATCAATGGAAGTGGAGATAAATATATGCAGTTACGTGTTATTCCAGGATGACTCACCCTGCCAAGCACCAGCCAGGGTAGGAAAGGAGCTGCTGCTGCCTACTGCTCCTCACTCAACATCAACCCTGATTTTGCAAAAGAGAAAAAAACCCCTAAATATTACAATTCTATACATCTTAAAATATGTTTGCTTTTATAAACAAGGGATTTGGAATGCATGTGATGGTTCTCTCTGGTGCAACAGGAGTGTGTGTGACAGCACAATCCAAATTTCCACTGCAGAGTGACTTGCCTGGCACAGCAGTACAGGGCACCAGGCTGAGATCAGCACGAGCACCAATTAAATATCTTCATTAGAGACTCCAGATCCCCATTCCTACCTAAAACAGAGGATGGAGGCTGACAAGAGCAGGGATTTTGATCAGGGCTGTGACAGAGCGTGGCAAAAATTGTGAGAGGGAGTTCAGGAATAGTGGGGGAGAGGGGCTGGAGAGAAGTGCAGGGAATCCTTTCTAAATAAGAGCTGGGTTTAAAGTTGTCCACAAGCCCCTGCTCCAGTTAACTCTGGCTCCTTTTTAACCTCTCCATCTTCACCATCTGAGGTTTTTACATAAAACACTGGGAAAGAAAATCCCTCTAAAAGTAAACCTTAGGAAAAGCTTGTTTTGTTTGTAAGGCCTTATGGAAAAATCTGCACACGTTCAATGGACCCTGGAGACGCAGGAAGGAGGGGCTGCATGTGCAGGAACACGAATTGCAGCCAAATTCAGCACAGGCTGCTTTGTCACACACGTTCTCCCTGCACTGACCACCCATTTCATGGGTTTTGTACCACCAGATGGAGCTGCATTGTTTGTGCTTCCAGACAATATTCCTGGGAACTCAGCGTTTTCCCATCTTCAGGGCCTTTTTAACAGACCTCCCCCCACACCTTTTTTAACAGACATTCCCCTCCCTCATCTATTTTGCCATTTAAAAATCTGTTACATCAAATAAACTTTTCATTTTGCACTTCCGGCTCCCCAGACAATTCCCTCTCAGGGTCAATCACATCTCACTGCACTTAGCCAGAGCAAATGGCTTATGAATAATAAAGCAGGAAGATTCTCTTTGTTCTATTTTATGACAAAATTGTCTTGGGTTAAGCCAGGAATTACTTGAATGAGTATTATGGAGGGCCTGTATTCCTAAAGGGCAAGTTTTGAGCAGCCAGCTCTCTAAACAATGAGAAGTTCACTCTGTTTTTATTCACAGTTCTACGGCTTTTTTCCCAGCTAAGTGAAATACTGGATAATTTTACCAATGCAGTTACTATCCCTTATTTAAAAAGACTCATTGGAGACTCTTTAGTATTGATATTAGAAGAAAAAGCTGAGCAGTCTCAGAATGATTCAACTTGGCTTTCCTTTAACGAATTTACTTTTGAATAGCCCCAGATTATCAAAAGGAAACATCAACTCCTGACCTGGGACCTCAAAATTCATCAATAGTTGAAGCTTTCCTGCTTCCACTGAATTGATTTAACCCATAGAGTGAGTGCTACACAAAGAAATTCTTCCCTTGTCTGCACTACCAGGTTACAGACAGAGCAGGCAAAGTCCAGCTCCAACTGTGGCCCTGTGGCCAGGCCAGGAATCTGCCAGTCATGTTCCATCTCCTGCCAGGAAATGGGAACTGCAGATTGTCCCAGTAGTCTTTCCTGGAGAGAGGCTTTAACCTGGGCCGTTAGGCTGGATCAGCAGCCAGGCAGGTCGGGCTCTAAGCCCTCATTTGGGAGTGATGGAGGGATTCCCATGCCACAAGGGCAGTGAGGATAGGACAGCACCCAAGAGTGGTCAGGAAAAGACCAGGAGACAGAGCAGGAATTTTTGAACTCATCAGGTATAATGGACCAAAGCAATAATGTTTAAATCTACCAGGAAAAAGCACGTGTGACAGGACGAAGGACAGCAGATGTCTGCTGCCATCTCTGGGAATTGCCATGTGACAGGGCCATTCCCAGCAGGAGGGACAGGGAATGCACCAGGCATCCCTGCTCTGCCAAGAGGGAAACTGAAATCTATGGTTTCACTTTTCCAAACTTCCTCACAGAACCCTGAAACAGAACAAATCCAACTTTCCACAGGCTTCAGGAGAATTCTTACACGTTGGAATGCAACGTAAAAAGACCAACTCAGATTACTGAGTAGCCTGATGGTTAAAGCAGAGGCTCTCAAGAGATTGCATGAAGAGAAGAAAAAGAGAACAGCACTATGCAAAAATAGCCAGCTGCTGTTAGAACTCGTTCATCAGGCACTTCTTTTATTCTTTCCCCTCCAATGTGAATTCATGGTTACACCTACACTAAAATGTGTTAATCATAAAACCACACAGGATCCTGACTTGCTTCAGACCAAGGCACACAGAACTCAGCATGGGTGACAGGTTTTATTCTTCTTTATTTACTCTGCCACTTCCCAGAAACCAGATTATTCTATTTTTAGCTCCTATAGGGCATGATTCAATCAGTCATTCTAAGTGTGTTTCACAACTGATTTAAAACACTCCAGGGGACTTAATGGTCAAAAGGTAAAATGCCCAACTCACTTCTTTTCTGCTGGTAGCAGAACCTCGGATCTTTTATTTAATTCATGAAGAAATTAAAGGCCTTGAGGGGAAGAGAAAATGCTAAAGGTCTTAACTCAAGGTCCTGGGATTGAGAAATTTGTTCTCTCTTCCTTCACCCCTTCCCTGAAACTCCATGAGAGGATTCCAATCCCATTCTCAGAGATTTGTGTTCTCAGGTCATGGAATCTGAACCAGAAACACAAAATTAGCACCAGAGATTTGCAAGCAGCTGGGGGAAGCTGCTCTTTGGAACTACATCCCACAGCTATCTCCAAGTCAGAATCTTTTTAAAGCCCACAGGTAGAGCTTGTAGGTAAGATTACATAAATCATTTTCATTTGGGTACATCCTAAAATTAAAGGCATTCAAAACTCAAGAGAGTTTGGCCCAGAGTCAGACTCAAGAGTTCAGAGCTCCCTTTGCACACCCATTTTTCTCCAGTTGCAGCTCTCTGAATAACCAAACACACAATGACAGGTTTTTAAATAAAATAAAATTTCATATTTAACATAAAAATAAGAGTAGTAAGAGGCAACTGCAACTGTTTGCATTTCAAATAAATCCCAGAGGGCTGCACACCAGCCTCCTGTCACAAGAAGCCACTGTCTTGGCAGGTATTTTACTGCCAGCACAGGCAGGACACACAAATTTAACACATGGATTGAGATTAAGGAAAGCAAGACAGATGACTGAGTTTATTACAGACCAGAGTCACATATGAAACATCCCTTGGAATAAAAGTATTTCACATTGAGTGGAAAGCCCCCAGCTACAGCATTTGGAATTGGAAACCACTAAATGTGAATTCCCAAATTAAAGCATTTCCAGCCATGAGCTACTTACCAGTCTCTTGCAGTCCAAAACCCCAATGCTCAGAGTTAAATAATGTCACCATCATATTTTCCATATTCCCAGCTTTTAAAAACCTCTCCATTGAGGATGAGAATTTCCATGTTTGGTATGAGACCAAACCATGGCTTTGGAATTTCTCTTGGTTGATGTGAAATGAGGGAAAATCTACTTTTGTTTAGGTCAGAACAAGAGATGGGACTTTACCCACTAAAAACACAAAACCAAACCCTCCAAGTCAACCAATACCAATCTGTTGAACCAACTGCTTTTTAACACCTCATTTCAGAAATCTGCTTCTCTGGCTATAAAATCCTTTTTAAATTTTTTTTTTTTTTTTAGATAAAATTCTGCCTCATGGAGACTTTGTTCTTACTGAGCATGAAAGTGACTTCTTACCCTGTCAATCTAACAGTGACAACAGAGCTGCTGTGGCCAGATCCTCACGTGGCAGTAACACAAAGATGTTCCACTCAATTCTTTTCCTAGTAAAGGACACAAAAGTTTTAAAAGAAGTTACTCAGCATTTTGCTTTGATTTCCTACTTCAGGTGCTCCACTCCTCTTGCACAAAGCATTTTTGTGATGTGCACCACATGAAGTGTATTGGCTCCTTGAATTTGGAGTTAAGTGCATACTCTGCCCAATAATTAACCATTAACCATTTAAAAACACCAAACCATTTCTCTCGGGACAGCATTTCCTCCTCTTGTGTGTTTATTTCACAACTCAGAAGATGTTCTACATGTTGAACAATAAGCTGCAAAACAGATCAGTCAAAACTCATGTCAAACTGCTTTATTACATCTTAAATAACATTACATTTTAATATAGTATCTATCTTGCATCCAGCTTTCTTGAAGTACACTGACTTTAAAATTAAATACAAAAGGTGAAGAGGGATACAGGGCGTGGAGAAAGCTCTACAGAGTAGTTTCATGAAAGAGAGTAAGAGGGAACTCATCTTTTATGCCAAATCCAGGCCTAACGCACAATTACAGCACATTTTTGTACAGAATGTTGCAGAAAAAACAAAATGGAGAAAAGCTACTACTGCTGCTAGGAAGGAGCATTTCTGGATACAGTGAGAAGATAGGAAAGTTTAACAGAACAATCTGCTGTCCAAACACTGCTGCTTTTAACATTTTATTTGAAAAGAAAGCCAGGAAAACCTGCTCATTACAAAAATGACTCTGATCAGATGCAAAGGACTCATCCTGCAAGAGGAACTGGCTGTGAGGAACTGATTTATAAAGAAGATGGTCTAGGTTCCCTCCTCCCACACCCCAGAATCTTTGACAGCGATTGTTTGAACAGGCTGTTTCTTTTTTTTTTTTTTAAAAAAAAAGTGACTTATCACGCTACTCCAAAACGTGCATAGCTTTGTACTGGAGTTCTTCATAGATTTATGCACAGAGTAGCAACAATAAATGAATACAGCGACAATGGTTACAGTTTTTAAACAGGTTATTTCTTCAAAGAAAAAACATCTAAGGACTTAGTCCAATATGCACTTTTTAGCATTTCTACAGCATGCGATTCTAAGAGTAAACCCACCCAATATGGCAAACAATCAAAAAAGGTTTTTTTTTTTCTGTTTAACTTAGAAAGTTCAAGATCATTATTTTCAAAACATTGATTTGTACATCATTTCATACACAAAGAATTGACTCAATACCCAAGTGTAGGATAGGTCTCTTTTGAAAACAGAGATTCCTGGTTGTTGAGACTTACAGGATAGTGTTAGGATATATAAACTGCCCTTCCAAGTGGACAAACCAAAACAGATTAAAAAAATCAGTGTGGTGAAAAAGGGGGGGCAGGAGGGACCAAGGATTGCATTTGTTATCCATAAAAGGTGAAAGGATTCTTTAAACAAGCATTCATTACCTTTTACAGCATGTGCTTGGTTACCTTACTGCTTAACATTATCCTATATATGCCAAGTTTTGTGCAACAATTATCTGTGATACTAGAAAATAAAAATAAAAAAAATTAGGGACTAAATTTACAGCGTTGACAACCCCCAGGTGCTCTGGGCTAGGACTCCCTTGTTTTGCTCAATTAAATACATACGGAAATGTATTTAAAAAGGAAACTTGAAAAAAATCTGCTACAAACATGACTTTAAAATTTGCAAGTGTGTGAGATAAAGTCCTTAACTTCAACTTGGAAACTACAGTGAAAGCTAACTGTTTCACAATTATGCTCAAGTTTATTTTCTGGTCATGCTTTTTATGATAGTGTTTCATTTTTTTTTAAATTCTCAAGACAAAAAAAATGGTCCCAAAAGGAATGCACAATTTCATTTTGCTTACAACACAGAAATTCTTCTTGGAAAGGTAATTGTGCTCTTCATTTCAGCAACAGGAGACAGAAAAGATCTTGCCCTTTGAAGTTGGGGAGGATGGGGGTCCAAGTTAGTATGGTTGGATTGGATATGCTATCGTTTTTAATTTTCAACTGTTGGAAACTTCTTCCAGTCGTGGAGTCCGCTGCTCTTCTGGCACACAGAAACATCTGGTGAGAGTTGCACTTGATAAACTGCAAGCAAGTGGCAAGCTCTGCTCTCCCCACCACTGACACATCCAGGCATTATCCCCCCACTTTCCCAGTGATATTTATTTACTCAAAAACCCACACAGCAAAGTACAGTATGTCAAAAATAGGCCACCAGAAAAATGGCACTGCATACATTAAACTAATGGTGCTCTAAACCACCCAACTGCTGGGGTTTGTTCCCCAGTGACTTCCTAACCTGAATGATCAAAAAGCATTCTGCATCCCAACCCAACCTTAATGAGTTGGGTACTCACCTACTTCAGTTCCAGATCTTGAGGAAGCTGTCCCATGACCCTGTTGCCACTGCCATGCCATCATCAGTCACACCTAAGCAACTGACACGGTTATCATGACCAGCAAGGACACCTAGAAATGAGAAATGTAACCAATAAATTGCATTATGTTGGTGATTTCCTGTCTCAGTTCAAGTAACACCAAGGCACATTTGGATTAGCCAACCTCTACAGTCAAAAATCCTGAACAAACACGGCTGGAATTTTTAAATGCCTCTGGTTTTACAAGCACAGACTCAGACAGAGCTAGGTGGGTTCACAAGGGGGTAATTCAGTAAAGGCATTATTCCAAAGTTTTCCTTGTATATTCCCCTTATTATGACTTTTACTGGTCTCCCCTGAGTTGTGAAGTGACAGCCCTGAAGACTCTGCCAATGTCACAGCAATAGATGCAGTACAACCATGCACTGCACAGCTTCTGCTCCTCACCACAGTGATAAAGATCAGTTAAATTTTATGAAAATTTTTACATTCGTAAAGAATTTTAAAACCACAAGTTAAAGTGAATTATGTTATGAACTCTAAAGCATTTTTCATCCCATTTTCTCTTACTACATTCACAAGACAGACTCCTCCATACAATCTACTTGTCAATATGGAGATCTAATACAATTCAATTATAGCACCATTAAAAAAAAGAATTGAGACACTAAACAGAAGAATTAAGGGAGACAACATTTTCCTCTATCCCCTTTAATTTAAGGGTTTCAAGGAGGTAAAAAGAAAACCTAATTATGTTCAAGCTTTCCAGTCCACAGCACTGAGCCAAGATATTCTTGATGGACTTGAAATTAATCTTTCTACATGAATTAGAATGCTCATAGGACTCTCCTCATTCTACCACCAGCAACAGAAAGTGCTGCAATTTGGTAAAACAAAATCAGCACCAAAGAGTCTTTAATACTTGTACTGAATACAGAACCACAAAGGTGTTTCATACAGAAGTGCCAGTATCAGAAGATACACAAGTGTTTAGTATCAGAAGTGCCAAACCTGCCCAGCAATCTGAAGCCTTGGAACATTTCAATATGCAGGATATTTGTTCTCATGTCCTGTTCTGATGAGAGTAATGAAACATTTGTGGCCAAATTTATACCTTTTTTCCAACAAAAGTTTTCATTTTAAAAAACTGAAGTCATATTCTCTTCATCTTTGGACCATGAATTTCATGTTTGTTTCCTCAAAAGATAAACTCCAGTCTCTGTTGTTTTGCTGGTTGTCTCTACAACTACTGCTACAAATACCAGGGAAAAAAAAAAGTCTTGTGTATAAATAGCAACATTAATGTTGAATTGCTTTGAATAGTTAATGCATGAACAAAGCCATAAAGTCTAAAAAAGAATATCCATCCACTCCAAGCCCTTGTTTTTAATGGCAATCTTCCTGTTCTCAAGCATCCATCCTTGAGCAGGATTCCAATGGCTTTGTAACATCACTGGGCAGCCTAAAGAGGTTTTCAGAGAGTTCTGAAGTCGAGACAGTGAGTGCTGACAGATCTGTGCATAAGACTCAATCCACACATTCAGTATCACAGAATGAGAGGCTGAAAAGGCCACCAAGGCCATCAAGTCCAACCTGTGGCTGGTCCCCACCTTGTCACCCTGCCCAGAGCACCGAGTGCCACGTCCAGACGTTCCCTGGACACCTCCAGGGGTGGGGACTCCAATAAAATATCCACACTGAGTTTCCAGTATTCCAACCCAGCGCCATTTACCTGCTCTATCAGCTTTCAGCGTGTCCCACACGTTGCAGTTGAAGTCATCATACCCAGCTAGGAGCAGGCGGCCACTCTTGGAAAATGCTACAGAGGTGATGCCACAGATGATGTTGTCATGGGAATAAACCATCAGCTCCTGGTCGGCCCGCAGGTCGAAGAGCCGGCACGTGGCATCGTCCGAGCCCGTGGCAAAGGCGTTGCCGTTGGGGAAGAACTGCAGTGGGGGAGGGAAAAAACCACACATGGTTTCAGATTGGATCCCTCTGCATCACACCAGAAAACAGCAAACAAGAGGATGCACCTCTCTACACTGGGATATGGCAAACCCAGTGAAGAAAATTCACGAACCAACACCCAGTTTCCATTCACCACAAATTTCAGGTAATTCCCTCAGCTCCACAAACTTATTTTAAAAACCCCTGAAAATACTTTATCATGCTGAAGAGCTGAGACCAGAGAAATAGAAAATGATAAATGAAGCAGCTACATACACAGATGGCATTGATGTCCGACTCATGGCCGGTGAAGGTTTGCCGGCACATTCCTTCTCTAACATCCCACAGTTTGGCAGAGGCATCACAGGCACCAGAAACAAAACACCGGGCATCAGGAGCAAGGGACAAACTCATCACGTCTCCAGTGTGCCCAGTAAATGTGGTTGTCTGCTGACCAGTTTCTATGTCCCAGAGAGCACTGGAAAGAATAATTAAAGAGACAAATCAACACGTCTGTGCTCCTTTATAAGGTCTTTGTATCACTGCTGAAGTAAAACTCCAGAAAGTATTAACAAGATTGATACTGACAATAGAAATAAACATTTTTGGTTGAACTATCTGGCTGTTGCAGATTAATTGTACATGGAAGACCTTAAAATTATCCTTAATTTTAAAACATTGGGGGGTTTTAAATTGAAAAAGAGTGCAAAAAACTGATGACTGACAGTGAGGGCTGTTCATCCCAAAGTTCTCTGCCATGGCTGTTATCCAGTACTACTACAGCTTCATTTAAAGCAGCAGTGGTAAGGCCACAGCAAAAGCTGAGCCAGCGTTTCTCATTTTTATAAACTTACAGAGGATGAGAAACTTTGTGAATTATGTCTGATCTTGAAGTTGCAAGTCAGCCAAATCACTACTACAGTGATATGTAAGAGTACAAAAGGATGAAAGAACACTATCACCTCCTTAAGAAGAGGTCTAAACACTTTAGGAAGTCAGGATTTTTAATTTCTGTAATTTCTTAGCAAACCAGACCCATCAGTAGCAGGTTCAAACCATGCAAACAAGAGATGCCTGCACTTTGGTAAAGTCCTTTGAAGCTTGGCTGAACTGAGGTGATGTCAAACAGCTGCAGAATTACTACAGGAACTCCTGAAGCAGCTGTATTCTCTTATAAAGAGCATAATTTCTACAAAACCTCTCATTTTGTTATAGTTTTTTGGATTTTCTAAACACCAAACATTTTTGGTTTTAATCCCATATATATTCAATAGCTACTCAGAATCAGTGGGCTAATAAACAGGTATTCAAAGAGACTGGCATTGTGTAGGAGAGGTATTTATTAGACAACCTTTGCTCTAAGTGCTGCTGCTTGGGAGAACTGCAATGCTTTTAAAGAAATAGATACAATAGAAAAACCTATGAAAAAAAGATGGAGGCCTTTTTTAGTTCAGAAACCAGTATTTATGAAGACATACACCTACATTCTCCTCAAGAAACCCAGCTATTGTCACTGTAGAATATTTTCTAGGAACTCTTCTGAATAACAACGTTAACTACATTCTTTATTAGAAATATCCAAACATGACTTTTAAAATAATAAATAATGAATACAAAAAGAGTTTTGAGGAAAATCATTAGTCTAATACAGTTATTCCTGAAGGCCAAATAATTATATTAATAAAAAAATTCCCAGAACATCTTAACACAGAATTAGGTCAGGCTCTTCAGAACACCAGGCACAAGGAAACAGCCAAGGCTCACAGAGTTGAAATTACCAGCAAAAGTGACATACGAGCAGCAATCACCACAGTCTTGTGGTCATGATAAGGTTTATGAAGGACAAAGTTTCCTTCAGTCACAGAGAATGGGTTTGAAAAGCCCTTCCTGACAGGGCTGTCCCAGTGTCCCAGCTTACCAAGTGGTGTCGCCAGAGCTGGTGACGATCTGATTATCATCCAGGAAACGACAGCAGGACAAGTAGCCTGGAAACAGAATAAAAGGTGCACAGATAAGGCAAGAGATTACCCTTCAAAGGCAATACTGGTTTGCTAACAAGCTGCTTCCCCTCTCCTGAAGCTGCAGCAAGAAACACTAAAAGCCTAAAATGCAACAGATGATTTTTGTATAGGAATCTGCAATGTTTTGGACAAGATGTGGTTTGGCTCTTTACAGACCACCCCAACCCAACCAGAAGAAGGGGGAAGTGTGGAATCCACTGGCCAAGCTGGGCAAAAGTCCAAGTGAGCCTGCACTGCACAGACTCAACTTTCTTAAAGAGTGGATCTCAGTGTCACTGCATCCAGCAGCAACAAATGCTGATGACCTCAACTGTATCAGACCACTAATGAGGAAAACCAAACTGCATTCCTGGTCAGTACAAAGACCTGAGCATGGACATTGCGTGTTTCCCAACAGTGGCATCAAAGAATTTCATCTGAACGCTCTGAAGATCTTTTTTCCTGAAATCCCATCTGACAAACCATCAATGGAACCACCCTGATTACAAAATCAGTCTGCCTGCTAACCACTTCCATTTCACACAGCACAGAATTCAAACTACAGCAAAAAATTCGAAAACCTGCAAACGTCAACTTCCAGCTATAAGTTTCGTTCAATTCTGCAGCAGAAAAACTGCTAAAAAACATTTAAAATCAGGCAGTGTGCAACTAAGGTCCTGCCTGAGGAAAGAAGTAGATTTTAATTAGGAGATTATATTTAAAGGATATTTTTTTTTAATCTTCACCGTGTGCTGAGGTAACTGTGAGCAGCCACTCACCTGTGTGCCCAGCGAGCTCACGGCTGACACGGACATTCCCTTCACGAGTTTTCAAGTTATAAATGGAGCAGATGTTGTCGAGCCCACCACAAGCCACGTAATTCCCAGAAGGAGCATATGCACAAGTCATGACCCAGGAGGAGCGCAGGGGAATCGCATGCACCTGAAACAGAGACAGGCCTGGATTTAATCTCAAAAACTGCATTCAGTGCTGCACCACCAGGAAGTTTTTCACCTGTCTCTCAAGACAGACATCATCTTTTTGGCAGAAAAGCATGAAAAAACCAGCTGTTTGAGTATCAAACTATTTTGGGGATAACTTGCATATGAAGCTCGTCAGAACAAGTAATGACGTAATAAAACCTCAGATTTGCTTTTCCTGAATCCAGTTTCATCAGCAATTTTGGTAAAAAGTGAATTATTTCATTTCAGTGCTCTGATTACTATTGGTTTATTATAGGTTCAGGAAAATATTGACTTCCAAGCACAGTCAGCAAAACTGCCAATTCCAGGCTTAGATGCTGTGAATGAACAAGTAAGGAAATCGCTGCTTCCACTGCCATTTAAATCCTTCTTTGGAAACCCACTGCAAGCAATCAAGCTTCACATTTAAATAACTACCCCATGTTTCCTTGTCATTCTGTGCTCAGAGAACTTTTTTTAGATAATTATAGAAGCTAAACCTGTTCCCTCTTGTTAACTCGTTACGTTCATCCCTTAAATGTGTTCATAAAGTCTTTAGGAAAGGGCTGGTGTCCTTAGAACTGTGGTGATTTTTTCATGCAATATTAACAATCTTCCTGAATTCCTTAAGTAAAGATTTCATTAGAAGCAGAGGGACAGCCAGTAATCAGTGATCCTGCAGCAAACAGCAGTTAAAAAAACCCCAACCCTATCCCAAAAGCACAACCAGCTCATTTTTGGAAGTCTTCTACTAAAGAACTATTTGGAATATTCACTTTGAGCCATTTTAATTTATCATTAGGAAAAGATCAAATTGATGACAAGACTGTTACTTCCAGTGTGTGCTGGAACTGCCAAAAGAATATTGCATGGATTAATTAGCATTGATATAAGAATTGAAGATACCAATACAGAAATCATGGTGTACAGTGATGATTTTACCATCCTACAGTAGTCACAGTAATTTAAGATTATATTTACCTGCAGGCTGGGGTCAAAGGAGGAGGATGAAGGTAAAAAAGGAGAGGGTTTATTTTTAACTTGCAAACCGTATTATATTAACTTTTTAGTAAAGTTATGCCATTTGCTCCAGTGCATTGGTAACACTGATTTTAATACTAGGAGGAGCTAAGCTAGGAAAATTTTTTTGAAATTAAGCCAGTTCCATGCAGCAAACTCAAGCAGCTCTGTCAGCCAAACCACAAGGGGCTACATGGGAATTGCTGACAGTAACAGTGGCCGTGATCACTAATTACCAATCACTGTCAAATGAAAGTAAAAGTAGTCCCGAACTGCCTCGTGTGACTGCAGCCACGAAGTGATGACTCACTAGAACATGTCAGGTCTTTCAGGACTTCACTGCAGACAACAAATTAATATGGCTCTGCCTAAATCTCTGCCCCTTCTGGTGCAACACGCTCATCACTGCCTGCTCTCTGCTAATCACTTTTCTGCAGTACCAAAACAAATCAAAACATTCTTTGGAACAAAGTTTTTCCTTGTTCTCCATGTGTGGTGCACATTTTCACACACTGAAGACACTGCTGTGTTCTTTACACACAACTCGATTGTTCTGGAGAATTCAAAATTTGGATTTAGGACTAGGAAAGCAACAGAGCCAAAATGATGATGGGTAACACTTCCTTCTGATGCATTCACAATTGAATTACACAGCAATGGACCAGCTGGCCTTACCTTGTTTGTAGTATAGCTGTCCCAAATTATAAGTTTGCCATCCTGGGAGGCACTAACTAGAAGCCTAGAGAGGAAAGAGAAAGGAAACACAATCATTGTGGGCACACAAGGAACACCTTTGTGATGAACACTGTAAAGAAAAGAGAATTAAAGCAGCTGATACCAGTAGCATTTAGTTTCTCTTTAAATGAATCAGTAGTTAACAGGAAGCTTTTAAGGAAAAAAGACAACTGATAATGATATCTATTCTATTTCCACAGTTCCTCAGAATTTTTCAGGCAAGTAGACAAAGACTGGGATGTGGGCACCAAATGTAGATTTGGATTACAAAAACACGGAGGAAAATCGTGGCATTCAGTGTTTCTGAATTCTCTTGGTTGTCCAAGTTCTCTCAGAATTATTAATTCCCAGTGGTCCCAAGAACTGTGCACTCAGCTTTCCAGAGAGCAGTGAAGCCAAGTGATCCAGTTTTGTACCCACCTGGAATCAGTCCCCCAGTGCATTGCATAAATTTTGGCCAGGTGTCCCCGGAGTGTTCTCCTAGTGCGCATCTGGATTCTCCCCACCGGGTCGATATTGGCTGTGATCTGAAACAGGAAAACACCACACTGAGTTTTTCCCTTCACTGTTCACAAGTAACATCTCACACACAGTTCCACTGCAGCCCAAAGTCCCACTTTCTCAATACTGACTGATTTTTTTCAAACTCTCCATTCAGAAGTTATGTCATTTTAAGTAGCATGTCTTTATCACATGACTCAAGTAGCCTACTGCATTTATAAACACTCCCAGAAATTGTTTTGTTTAGGTCATATCTTCTTAGACTTCTAGGATTTCAGACCTTTGATCTGGGTTTTCTCCTCCTGCATAGATAAATGTAGCAGACATTGAAGTAGTTTAACCTCAGCAGGCCTTATGGTTCAGATTGTCAGGGTGACAACAGTACTGCTCCCAGCTCCAGAGCAGAGCATTATTTTCCATTAAGCAGCAGAAATGTGTCCTGAGTCACTCAAAAAAACCACTGCTCAAGGCCACTGCTCTCCGGAACTAGAAAAACATATACTTATTTCTGGAAGAAAACACCCAAAGGCAAAAAAAAAATTGCTACAGGAGGCAGAACCAGATTCACTTGCATTCACCTTCTTCCACAGCATTTTCTTTTTGTAAAGTAGACAGATCTTCTTAATTCCTGCTAAACTCTGAAATTCTTACCTGAGCCAGGGTGGCATCTGCACATGCTTTCCTAGCATCCTGCAAGAGAAGGAAATTAGAGAAATTGGATGGAGTTCTGTGTGTTTCTTTCTCTGTTTTGTCAAGCTGATTAAGCCCCTTGAACCCAAGGTTCAGAAAACATTTCTGTTTGTCACCCAGAGAGGACCCATCCTAACAGCAGCATTAACATAATACACTGCCTGCTGTCAAAACACATTGAGCATGGAACTTTGAAATATCTTCTTCTTTTGGGAGAAAGGTAACATGACTTTCACCACAAAGACACTCAAGCAATGGGACTGCTTGTCCAGACAGGCTGCACAGCCTTCAACCTCAGAGGTATTTAAGACCTTACTGGACTAAGCTCTGACTAACTTTATCACTGACATTATTTTAAGGTTTTTTAACTTTAGTTATGCTCTAGCTCAGACAAACTTCAGTACACATTTATTTTGATCAGCAATTTTATGCATTGCTTATGTAACTATTATTTTCTAAGCAATATAAAAGACCAAAAAAGTAATTTTCTAAAGCAGACACATGTGCTTGCCCTTTCTACATTAAGTTTGACATTGGAGAAACATTTAAGGCATCATTTCTGTCCTCCTCAAGACACATTCATTTGTGTTGAGGCACAATACATACTCTGATTTGGTTTTTCAGTTGCTCGGCCTCCTGGCGTAACTGGTCAAGCTCGCTCATTTTCCTGTGCTAAAGGTGTGCTCCACTGCCACCTCTGAAACAACCAGAAATCTGAAAGACAGGTCAGAAGCAGGAGAATTAGGAGAAATCCGAGTTTGAAATTACAAGTCCTTTCAACCACTTCAAACAGCACTTGAAAAGAAAATGGCAGATTGATTTCTAAACACTGGAGAACAGGTGAAAATGCGTGTCTGAAATCTCCACAGCAGAAGGTGTCGCCACAAATGGATGTGTTTTGTTTCCAGCCACAGGAAATAAAACAGAATTTGGACTTATTTCTCTCCCCCAGGCCTCTTTCTTTTTTTCATTAGTGTTTCTGATTCATTTTTGTATAAATTCAAGTTGCCCAAGGGTGAGTAAGCAGGTAACACCAATTTTAGACATGGAAGTCAGAACTTCCCTGCAGGTCTTCAGAACAGAGTAAGGAATCCTCCCAGCAAAGAGTAAGGATTTACACTGACACAAGAACCTGCAAAATGCTGTAAAAACTGTCTGCAACATCATGGTTAAGAAAAACATTGTTCTGCTATCTGGAGAAAAGAAGATCACTCACAAATGTTAAGGGTTTTACTTGATAACTGCTAAAATGTCTGAGATACCAGAGCAGACTGTAACATGAACATGTTGTCAGAGTAAAACCAGTCATTTTTTGCTGGGTTGAGGGCAGGAGTTTGAGAAACCATAGCCAAGAGTCACTGCTCCCCTCTAAGCCTCTGTTTTCCCAGTATCCATAGGCACCAAATTACTCCGATGTATTTTATAGAGCCAGCAAGGCAGAGGCTCTCTAAAACATCACAACCACTGAAACAACCTCAGCTTTTGCCTATAGAGTTGCTCAACTATTGAGCTGTTTCCCAATATTATAATCATATGGATATTTCCTATAAAATGTACAATTTATCTTTAAAAGTCTCTGTTCCAGAAAGATACTGTTGGCATTTTCCCTAGCATTCCACATCTCCAACTCAGCTGTTCCTGAAGTTTTTGTTTCAGAATCTCTGCAGCTTGATAGCAAGGGAAGACGCTGAAGAAACATGCTGATGAATTTTATCTTTTATTGCAGAACAAGATAATTGGTTCCAGTTTCAAATACTACACAGAACACCTGGAGTTTACAAATTAACACTGAGAGTGTGATTTTTGAACATTTTATTACCCAGAATTGACCCTTTACTATTAAATAAAGGAAACGCTTTGCTAGCAGCTTTACATATTATTCTGTTAAGATTTAATCAGCTTATTTATCTTTGCAAGCATGGGGGTTTTGTTTTCCTCTTAAAGCCCTTCCCAAGGAGAAAGATGAGGATAACTTCCAAATTTTTATCCAGTCACAGTAACAGAGAACATAATGTCAAGGTAAATTAGAGCAGCAGAACAAACACCACTGTTAAAAGACGCTTCAAAATAGTTTAGACTTCAATATTCCCTAAATATTTCTATCCCCCATAACCAGACTTAGGTTGAAGCTCTCTCCATAGTAGTTATTCCAAACTGAAAACCTCTAGGAACAGATGCCAGATCTTGTCATAGCATCATTTACGATTTTTTCCTTTTCTCTGAAACCCACAGTATCTTAGAAAAGGAATTTCAGTTGGCTTCTCTCCCAAAACCTCTACTCATACAACTTCAAGGCCCTTTCACTTCATTGTGAAACTGGGTCTCTTCCTTCTCTCTTCTGGTTCCAGGGTCATCTCTAAGCCCCTTTAAGATTGCTTGTTCAGCTCAGTCCAAAATCCAGTTAAGACAAAAGCCATCCTGAGTGTTTTATTATCCTGCTTTTCTCTTGAATGCTCTTTTGTTTCTCAAGATGTTGTATTCAATCTGCATCTCAGACAAACATTCTGGGCTGGGTATCTGTTAGAATTTTGAGCATGTCTGCAGCTCCTGGGCAGTTCACACACCTGGTGAAACACTAATGCACTGCTCTTCCCAGAAAGGAATTAATTTAAGAATAAACTGCAATTGTTCAGATCTTTCAGCTTTTTCATATCCAGTTCTGCCATTCTCTAAGTTAATATATAAGCCCATTTCCTACTAAGCAAATACTGACCACTCCAGACAGAGAATTCAGAGATGGTATCCTTTCTATTTCAGAGCAAGAAATTCCAAAACTTTCGTGTTCTGCTCAAGGTCACAGCAACTCATGGATGAGATTGCAATAAAGCCTCAGGATACCAAGAATTCCAGCTGCAGGTACAAGGAACTACACTGAAGACTTTACATGCAGCTTTATTTAAAAATACAATAGGAGGAATAATCTCACGTCAGTCAGAGCAGATATGCTCTCCTTAAAATAGCACCAATTTATTTCTGTAGAATTTGTGCACTGAGAGAGAGAATTATCTTGCATTTAAATGAAACAAAGCTTCTTTGCGTGGAACAGGGAGAGGCCTAAGGAGATGAACCCTTATCCTAAGAAAAAAGTCACATAAAAAAAGCTCATTTTCCCAT
The DNA here is from genome assembly GCF_017639235.1 of Corvus kubaryi. Classification (NCBI taxonomy): domain Eukaryota; kingdom Metazoa; phylum Chordata; class Aves; order Passeriformes; family Corvidae; genus Corvus; species Corvus kubaryi. The sequence continues at coordinate 1,609,083 of NW_024581114.1, read as the reverse complement.
CTGCAACATCTTGTATCCATCTAAGTTCCTATCTTGAAGACAGATTCACTCTTAGAATTCCAACTTCACCCCTAGGCATTCCAAGCAACTCCAAACTCTGAGCTGCCTTTCTGTCAGCATCCATAGGAATTGTTTAAAGCAGATTTCCACATTCTCTTTGTAGTCTTTGTTGTTTCAACATCAACAGGAAGTGCTAATTCCTGCCAACACGACTGAACTCACTCACTCAGGAAATGACAACCCTACAGCAGCCAAGGGCATTAAAATATAGGAGTTCTCTGAAGCAAACTGTAAAATTTATGGGACAAACAGCAAAGCAGCTTGGCTGTGCCTCTATTTCTTTTATACTAAGTTTTAGACAACTAAATTTATGGTAGAAATATGACATCTATGGGAGGAAAGTGTTCCAGCCTCCCATGTCCTTTGTAGCTATACTGTAAATCAGAGCTTACTGGTCTTGTATTAAAAGAAGTATCTTTAAAAGATTAAGATATCACATAAGGTCAGAAGAATGTATGGGTAAAAATACTTTTATCTGTTCTCACTCTTTGTAGATGGGAAATTTTTATATAGATTTATTGATATTACAGAATAGATCATCCATTGAACAGTCTCTGCTCATCACAGACAAGCACAACTGAGTATCCTGAAACAGATTTTTATTTCTTGGCATGTTCTAAAGGCATTTAACCCCATTTTCCAAGCAGATTTCTAGAAGAACCTGTAAGCTTGATGTGGATGATGATGATGATTCTATTTTTTGCTTTTGAAAGAAGTTATTGCATTTCTAAATCAAGCAAACGTCAGGAAAAAAGTCATTCCTCAGGTTCCACACTCCTTTTCCCCAAATTACCCCCATAGCTGTGCAGAAATAGGTAGGAGCCAAACTCATGCTTACCTCACTTTCTTTGGAATATGTGAGTGTGTCCCTGAAGGCAGCTTCTCAGGAATAACACATTCACTTTCCTGAACGCCCTCAAGACCTTTCCAGGGGCTGAAGTACTTAAGTGTCTCTGGTCTAAGCTTATTTCCCCTAATCCTGTTGACCAGTATACCTTGTGGGTAATTCTCTTCTTGCTGGGGATAACAATCTGTGCACTTCAGGGCACTTCACTATTCCCCACTACTCCAGATGACCCAAGCCTCTAATCTCTTCTGACAAGTTACCCATAGAAAAGTCACTTTGTTCCTTTGTTTCCCACACAGCAAAACCAACTATTGACTTTTCCTGATTTGTTACTTTCTATATATGATAAAACTTCACAATTCAGCTGTATCAAAAGGGTTTATCCTATCATTTATGTCAAAGGAACAGCTCAGGGTTTGCTTTTCTCCAAGTGACATGAGCTGTATTCCAATGTAAGAGCAGAGTTTTGCACGTCCAGTCAGTCAGTTGTGTGTCCAACAGCTTTGAACTAAGTTTTTAAACTGTAGAAAGTCTTACAAAACTTCCATGTGCTTCCTGCAAATTGAGATATACTCAGGATCCCAGTGGACTAATTCTTATTTAAAGAGTAAGAATTATTCACTCACTGTTCTGAAACCAGTGACAGAGAAATTCAAAGGCCGAGGAAGAATTCAAATTCACTCATTTCATTGTAACAACTCCAGTGTCCTTTCCACAGCTCAAGCTGTTTATCCAATTAAGTCCAGTTACTGAAAACAAGATACCATTAACACCCTCACATTTATTTGTAGCCTGATTCTTGAGAGCTGAATACAACCCATCCAAACATATATTCCACTGTTAAATATTATTCCTCTCTGAAATTCCTCTGCTGGTAACAGCAATGAAGCAATGCTTACTAAAATATTCTTTATTTAATTTTCTCACACCATTCCTACTGAGAAAAGGAAAAAAAAAAAAGGATGGAGTCTTCCACCCTCTCTCTCTGTCCTGTGAACAATCTCTGCAGATTAAAGAAAAAACCCCACACTTGAAATCACAGCTATCATTAAGTCAAATATTTTGAATTTCTATCCCTTGCTGGTCAAACTTCGTGTGCCACAAGGTATTTTTAGCAGACATTACTACCACCAAAGCCTAACATAAATCCCACCAAGCCATTGTGGATGCAAAGTCTGGTAACACAGAGGGTTTGAAGATAAATTGTTCATATTTTACTCAAGCACAGTAATTTTCTAAGGAGGTTTAGCAAATCTCTGTTCTCCCATGAACAGGCTGTCTGACATTTGTTCCCTCAACCTCTTTCCTGCCAATACACATCACTCCAGCCTGGCTGAAAAGCAAAACATTTGCAAAAACAGAGCCCAAACTTTACAGCCTTAACAACGAGCTCACAGTATGGCCACCAGACAGTCCCAGAGCAGGTCATCTGATTAAATGAAGCTGTGCTAATCTATCAGATACCACAAATCCTATTAACAACATGCACAGCAGCTTGGACATTTTCACAATGACAAAGGAATTATCCACAACTCACTGTTAGTTACAGTGAGCTGACGTCACACTGGCTTTGAAAAGCTGAGGGTTCTTTTTGTTTTCAGGAGTAGAGATTGATTTCTTATTTCACTTCTATTCAGTGGGAAACACAATGAGATCAGAATTGCTTGTGGAACAAATTTGAGGTGTTCTCTCTCTCGTTTACATAAACTAAAGTAGGAAGAAAGAATTCAGGGTCCCTTGGGATCCAGAGGGAGATATGGGTAGATAAATAAAGCCTGCTGCCTGCTTTTTGAAAAACAGGTAAATATCTAGTAATTGAAAAGAACAGATTTAACTGAGCAAATACTTGGCCAATTAGCAATGTTCCTCCCAGACTATAGAGCTGCACAGAAATTCAAGTTAAAGTCTGGAAGGTAATGAAGATTTTACTGCTCCAAGAACAACAGCAATAATTACAATTACACAGAATATAAACTCTGAAACTTTTAGGTTCTGTTTAAATAAGACTGACACATTGAAAAGAACATTCTGACAAGAGCCACTTTGCTCAAAAGAAATTTGGCCTTCTTTTGTCAAACATGGTGGAGAAGTAATTTTTCATTCATGAGAGAATGACTATTCTCATCATTTTATTTATTACAGTTCCCTGCCCCACTGAGATGAAACAGTTTCATCTGTGGTCTCCCTCTGCTTTGCCAGTTCCCTCTCTGACAGAAGGCAGGCACTAACATCTATTATTTAGCAGGTTTCCTGGCCATTTTAAAATCCTTCCTGTTGACACAAGAATACACATGCTAAAGCAGAAAACAGGTATTTTAGGCTGCACAGATTAACAGCCAGAAACATGAAGTTAACCACTTTTTAAAAATAGGATGTTTCTCAAGGACTGGGGAAAAAAAAAATCATCTTTTTTCTCTACTTACATTTTCTCTCACTACAGTAGAAAGCCAACTTCTGCTGTCAAACATGTAAATTCTGGAAAAAAAAGACACCAAAACCACAGTTAATGTAATTATCAGAAAGAGCACCAATTTCTCAACAAATCTAACAGAAATTAAACTACTATCAAAGTGCAGACTATTTCTGTTAGCTAACTTGAACAGCTGGCCTGCCTTCATGAAGGAAATGGGCACAGTTTTAGTAACAGTAACACAACCGAAAGACGGGGCTTCTGTCAAGGAGCTCATTCTGACGTTCTTCTCCCAAGAAAACTCCTGCAATCTGAGGTCAGTTCTCCTGCCCTACTGATAGAGAAGTCCATGCTATTAGAGAATTTAGGATTAGAATAAAATATAGTCTCACTCACTCATACAATTTTCACTGTACTACAAAGTGGGCCCCCCCCCCCCCCAAACCAGCATTTTCAACGCACTGGAATTATTTCTGCTCGATCCTGTTCCTGAGGTACATTTGCCTTCTAAGCACAGTTAAATATCATGATATCTATTTTATCAGAAGAAGTTACATAAACCTCCTACTAACGAGCTCAAGTGAGAGCACACCGCTCTTCTTGAAGAGTTACAACTTTAAAGCACTAATGATATTAAAAAGTACAAAAAGAATTGACACATTAAATAACTCACACACTTGCATTCTGGACTGCACTCTTTAACAAACTGGCTTTGCAGCAAGGGGAAAAATATAATACATTTTGGAACAGTTTCTTCCCCTGGCAGCACAAAGCAATATTTTTGTTCACCCCAAGATCTGAAACACCAACAATCACTTCTACATCCCGAACATCTGGATCTAGCTCTGTCACACACCAAGATAAGGGCTGGGGGGTGATGCCAGGGGACACCTGAGGGTTCAAAGCCGCTGCATCAGGACAGGGGAGATGATTCTGAGCACAAAGCAAGAAGGTACTGAAGCAAAATGACCTTGCATCAGAAAGCCAGCCTAAAACTCCACACACTTTCAACTAAAATCTCACACATAATGCGTGTTTCTGATTTTACAGTTCACTACTAGCTGGAGAATTTACAAACCACTTCAGTGTCTGGTATGGAGGTTAAGCTACTTAGGATATGGATCATCCTCACCCAAGCTCATTTATAGATGAACAGTTTAATACTGTGATTATGAAACCATCACAGTGTAAGCAGTTTTGTTTGTTACTGCCAGAACAACACACTTTGGGACATAGAACAGTAACTCACACTTAAGAGGCCGAACTCCACCCCCTCAGACACAAATACGTGACATGACCATTTAAAGTTCTGAAAATACAGCAACTCCAGTCAACTTTCAGAAGTCTTGACAGGAAAAAAATTTGCCCCCACTACAGAGATAATGAAATCTAATGAAATTCTGAAAGAATTACCTGAAATGTAAACAAGTAAATTTATGCTGGCACACTAACAGAACACAGAATACAGAATAGCAAAGGCCAAAGCACACACCATTATTGTCCTGTGCTGCACCCTCATTAATGCAGGAGAGGTGTTGCAGATTTCATATGCCTTCTGCAAAAAAGAAAAACAAAAAACAAAACAAAAAAAAGCCACTTTAACCAGCCTGCAAGAAGAGGAAGGAAGCATAACAGCAAACTTTTCCACAAAAGTTGAGCTTGTTTTTCAAAGGGTTAAGTTTTCACTTGAGGATGCTGAAAGCACCCTGTGATGCTCACAGAACGCAGTCTTGGCAACGAAGATATTTTCAATTCTACCTTAAAGATGGAGCTCATTTAAGGACAAAAGTAGACAAGCTACTCATGAAAAAAAGATCTGCATTGCCACAAGCTTCCATTTTTAGCTAAAATGTAGCCTGGTAAAAGCAACATGAAAATTAGAGGCCAGTTCATTCTGTGCACCGCAGCACTGGCTCAGCAAAGAGTTCTTGTAAGGAGCTCCACACACTGCCCTGACAGCCCTGCTGAGCCCAGAGCTGCAGGTCCTTGACACCAAAAACTGGGGTTTCAAAAACAGGAGAGAACAAAAAGTTCCACAGAACACTTGGAGCATGGTTCAAGTGGTTAAACCACCACACCGAAGCACCTGGAGGTCAGCCAGCCCCACACATGGTCGGTGTTCCCGGTGTCCCCACATGCCCACAGCCTCCTGCTCCAAGAGAGGAACCAGCACAGCCATTTGGACTAAAAAAGAGTAAAGTAACTCCAGAAGTCAAAAGCTTCGTCATTTCTGGGTAAAGCTTCCCTATGACAAGTACTCACTGACTGCTGCCAGCCCAATATCCCTTTTTCTTTACAGATACTGAAATAGTTATTCTGAGCTGACAACCCAGCCTAAAAATTAATCTCGACTCCAGCATATTCCAGATACAAGTCTCCATATGAAGAAGACACTTCTGCAAAAGACACCACAACTTTTTTCATGAGGCTGGGGAAAGCAGGGAAGAAAAGGAAGAAAGAGGACTTGTAAGAGTACGGCAAGCATTTTGAATTATTTTATAGTAGGAAATCTGAACAACTCTCCAAAATGAAGCAACTTCCTAAGCAGATTAAACACACTCACTGTACCCTCTCCAAAGCCATTACCCACATAAACACGTTTTTCTCTTGACCTACAGATTCAATGAGAGACTTAAACCCCAAATATTCTGGATATTAATTCCAGCCTTCTTAAGACTGCTTCACACACACATTGACTCGATGCCAAGGCTAGTATCTGAATCGCTGCAAAGGCATTCTAGTCCTTAAAACACACCAGCAATTCATGCACAACCTGATGTGGAGCCAGGCATCAGACAACTGAGGATCTGGCTCAAACCCTGCGATGAGGTTTGCCCAGGCTTCCCAGCAGTTGTCCCTGCTGTAAGAACACAGAGAAGCTGAGAGATGTGTTCAGTGGGGGGGTGTAATCAACGTGTGCAGTCTTCTGTACACACGTATTTTAGTGGCTTTACCAACACAGTTTAACCTGGATCTCAACCAACACTAGTAAAAACTGGTTTTCATGACCATTACACCACTTGAATCTTAAAAATGTCTTGCATAACACATCCTCCTGCGAGAGTGGCACATAGGGTTGTTTTATTCAAGGCACTCAAAAATAACTTCACTGGAGGGAAAAAAACCCCAAACGAACAACAAAAAACCTCAAACCATCCAAAAACCTACTAGCAAACCTCAGTATTACTATTAAGATAAACCAGCAATTTCAAGTGAAGTTACTTTGCTGCTCTGCACCCCTGTGAAAAGCACCCCTGAGCCAGCAGGGATGGCTGGATGGAGGCAGGCAGTTCCTAATTTAGCCTGCAGATGCTCCTGTTCAGGTACCCAACATCATCACCACTGTAATATATCACTCACAAGGCAGAGATAACGTCTGTGCAACCAGCAATTGCAAGTTAGTTTATTAAAATCATTTCTTATAGTCTACATAGCTGATTATTATCACAGAACAGTATCTAGATGCCCAAGTGATTACACCATCTTGCCGAATCACTGCCAACATCATGAAATGCCAATGTGCCACCAGACAACAGTAATTGTAAGTTTCAAATTTAAAGTTTCAAGATTATTCTGTACACAAAAAACTCCCAAATAAACCCTATCCTCGGTTTAATGACTCGATCCTAATTATCAACATTAAGAGCTCTAGCAGACAGCTGGCAGCTTGATGGATGTTTTGGGCATGTGCCCCTCCAAGAGTTAATTCCGGCTCAGACTTTCCCTGGGGAGTGCAGACCTGGAGTCCAGAAAGCCAAGTCTTTGCTGTCACCTCCTCCAAGGGCAGCTTTGAAGTACAACCTAGAGAAGTATAAAATAATAATTACAAATTCATAAATCTAAATACGCTGGAGTGAAAGGATACAACTCCTCCTTTATTTGAAGTCTCCTTTCTGGGAACCATCTGCCACGTCTGTAATTTCCAAGCACACAAACTCTGAAAAGCAAGCAATACCTTACTAACAGGTTTGCCAAAGAGCTCACCCTGGTAGGGACAACAGGAGATTGTACAACTCCTTCGAAAACTTCCTGAAAGCACTTGTGTCGTGCAAGGCCAGCACAGCTGAATGTTTCTGTGGGAGGTATTGGCTGCTTCTTGTGCTGAAGAATTGCCAAGTTCCCAGCTGAAGCAGTCGCTGTGCTCAGTAGACATTTTTCCATATATTAGTGGGAAGTACACACAAAACAAGCATCAGGTCGATCAGTGTTAATGCTCATCTTGCAGCAGCCACATTGGCTGGCTAGAGAGCTCACAAATTTCCATTTTCAATATAGTGTGCGAGTAAAATGATAATTACACAAGCTAAAAATAGCTGCAACTTAACAACCTGATTTCACAAATGCTCCACTATTACCTATAGCTCAATATGGAGCGACAGGTCCCACTTCTAGGGTCACTGATGTTGAGAGTTTTAGAGATTTTGTGTGTTTTGTTTCAAGTAGAAGAACTCTAGAAATGTTTTCCTCCTGAAGAAACTTGTGCACTTTTTCTACTCTGCTCAATGGACCTACAAGAGTACATCTGGAATAAAAAAAGTTCTCCTTGCTGCACAGAACACAGGAAAATTGTTGGCTAAAGAATGAAGGTCAGTTCTAGAGTCCTTCCAAAGTTTTGGCCACATTCCTTCATCCTGTAACCTCATTCACACTAAACTGCACATACAACAGGAAAAAGCAGGCACAACAGACCTACACAGAACAGCCTCTAATCAGCCAATGTCGCCTTCCACCAAACCGCCTTCAGTGAAGCGGTGAGGCAATTCACAAGTGCCTCACTGCTTCAATCTGGCACTTCAGAATCCAAAACCCCCACAAAAGTAACAAACACCCCAGACCAAACCCATCCACCATAAACAGCTGCTACTATTCAGAAAAAGAAAAAAATAAAATTGGGCTTTTATTTCAGAAAATTCAGGGAAGAAACAAAATATTAACAAATCTGGAAACCTTGAAAGACCTTGCAAAACCCAAATTCAGCAAGGCGCTTTCACATTCGAAGTCCCAAATTGGAGCTACTGTCTCAGAGGAACAGTGCGTTTTTGTCTCCTCCAAACCTGCTACAGAATATGAATAATTCACCATAAAAGTTAAACTTCAATGTTCAAATTCCTCAATATGCCAGAGGTTGTTACCACACAGTAACACAACACAACACCTACTGAAAGTCACCAAAATGCTAATCATGCATAATCCATCAGCTCTTGCTTGCATGCCTAGATTTTCCAAAGAGTCATCCCTCCCTCTGTTTAACAAGTACTTGAAAATAAACCTTTTGGATAGTTTACCACTTTCTCAAAATAGCAGCCTAACAAGCAGACAACAATGCTAAGATCATGGCAGGACACATGACTGCAATAAACACCTCTGATGTGAAGTGGTCCATGTCTCCTTGTGCCACCAACACTGCACAAACTCCAGCTGTCTTCATGGAAGACAGAATCCCATGTTGGCAAAACACTCACATTTCCTGATGCTAATCCCATGACCTACATTTAAAAAAAGAATCATACTGATGCAATATTTAAGCATAAAAATCTGGACTGTAACAGGTCACTTCATTAATCCTTTCTAAATGCATCTGGAAGCCATGTGCATTATTAAAAAAAAAATCATCTTAATAGTCTAGGTACAGCAGAGAATTTCTGTAAAAAAGGGAAAGAACTGATATTACAAGTTTAACAGATGCCTAAAGCCAAATGCTTAAAATAACATTTTTTAAAAAGAAGGGTCTTAAGAGATCTTTGAAGTAGTTCACGAATATTAATAACTCTTGGTACTTTAGTGCCCGAGCCCAAAGATTTCCTAACTACATCTCTTCTTTTCTGTCTTCCTCTCAGAGGAATTCCCATTTAAGAGCATTTTTACACTTCCTCATAAGAAGCATGTATGGAAAGGTAACTTATTTTAAGAACAAAAATCACTGGTATTTAGTGTAAGTTTTCAACAAACTTGTATTTATTAAATCACAATAAGCCAATATTCTAGGTTTTATTCAAATTTGTCTCTATGCAGATAGTCATTCTGAACAGCAACACATTTATACATAACCTCATCAATTTTATCCAACTAGCCAGTGATGTTTTTGGCAGTCTTCCTTCCTGATCTTACAATTTAAAAAGCATGTAAAAAACACCCCAAAACAACCAGAGTAAGCACTAAACACTTAGGATCTGCTTGTGCATATATTTCGAGCTACATTTATCAAAAAAAAAGTCACTGAAAATTGTCACTTTCCTAAAGTAACCCCTTATCCAAACCCAAGCAATTTTGCTGTCCCATACTACTAGACATCTCCCTTCAGACTGACAAACAAAACACAGGCAGCACTGAAGGAGAATATATTACTATTAATTAACCAACAGAGAAATGACTAAGCATTTGTTACTAGATGCTTCCATCTGCAGAGCCTTACAGTAACAGAATTGTTGTTTCTTACTTCAACTGTCATTTTTCATTGCTTCTTTCAACCCTTTTATCATGAACCTCTAGTTTTTACTGGTATTTTCACTTCATCTGCAAACCCACAAGAATCTGTGTCTACCTAAGCAGGGCAGAGCACACACGCCACAGGAATATTGCAGTCTTGCTTCAATAATAATTAAAGTAAGACTGCAATATTCCTGTGATATTACCAAGTAATGCCACCGTTATCAGGATATTATCTTTTCAGAAAATGTGTGATGTCTCATGTCTATCAGCTGAATCTATAGGTTTGGGGCAGCTCACAATCCAAGCCATACAGACAACATTTTCTCCTAGAAGCCAGAAATGGAAGCACACAGCTGTAGGTGCAGTTCACAGTGTCCCAGTGTGACAAATCAGTGACAGAATCATTACACAGCAAATGAAAACACTTTACACACCTAAATACATACAGTTGTTTCTTTTTAGTAGAAGTCAACAATTAAACCATGTTTATTCAGGTATCAAAACAAGTTTTTAATCCACAATTTAAAACATGCTCTTAGTAAATTGCAATCCTATTAAGAAATGTAATTCTTGAGAATTCCCATTAAGTATCCAAATACTGTCTTTTAAAAGTCACTTCTGGGTAAGCCAATTTTCAAGTAGCCTTCAGTTCATTTTCTGTGATTTAAAAATGCTCAGGAAGTCCTCACAAAGATTGATGTATTTCTCCATCAGGATGATGTTCTGCTCAAGCTCTCCCCAAATATTTCCCAGTAGGTGCTGAGAGGAGCCCAGCATGTGACTGGATCACACTGCACTGAATTCACAGGCAAATAAATGAATGGGGAGATGCAAAACCTGGCAGAGGCACCTCCTGTTACCAAAATCCTGAAGATTACAATGAAATCCATCAAGTGGATCAGCTGCCCTGTCAGGGATTAAAGTGAAAGAGAACAAGTAGGTTCCAAAAGCCTGGATGGGATTTCTCTCAGCTCTGCTTGCCGACACATCTGTCTTGGAATGATGTTCACCTTGTTAAAAATCATGTTCAGATATTACCATCACAGTGACATCAGCAGGTACATTAAGATCTTCACTACAATATTTATTACATTAGAGGAGGAAATGGGCTATGTGATCACTTATTTACAAGACAAAAAAACCCAGAAACAAAAATAGCAGAATTGACATGAAAAATACTAATTAAAAAAAAAAAAAAAGAAATCAGTAACACTCTGTGCCTGCATAAGCACAGAAAATCAGCAGAAATTCCCAATATTGTATTTTGTATTTCCATAAATTTTAGCTCCACTATTTTATCAACAGGAGCTGAATCATCCATTTCGTTCTACATATGCCAGCTAATAAAGAGTCAACTGACTCAAAGGAGAATCAGCTGCTTCCTGTCTACACCCTTTTAAAAAATACAACCAACTTCCAGAAAGCTACACTTAGCAACCCTACTTTTTACATCCTTAAAAGTAAAGCCATTAAAAACCAAGGATGAATAACCAATCAAATTGGGGTATCTCTACTCTTGATCTAAGGGAGACATTTACACATCTAAAGTGATCTTTTATGGACAACTTTGCTTCTGAAAAGCATTTCCCTCTTCTGAGCATGCAGGCACAGGCTGAGAACCTCACATGCTGCCATGTCTCACTGCACCAAGGCCCTCAGAACACTAATGAGAAACACACTGTGTTTCCAGGAGCAGCAAGACAGTCCATATTCTATCAAATCTCAATTGTGCTTCCCCACACAGATCAAAAGTTCCACCCAAAATGCCTTTCACTGTCAGGATCAAACCCTGAGAGAGCGCTTCAGAAACAGGGATTTTTCTTTCTGCTCTGCCTTGGAACGACTCAGAGAAAGCAAGCAAGCTTTTACTGTATTAAGCTTTTATAAAGTAAAAATAATAAGAAGGAAAAATCCAACTGAAGCAACAAAAGTAACCCCCATCTTAGAGTCAGGCTGGACGTGAGTTGATAACTACCTTCTCACCACAGCTGCTGTCACATCTGCCCCAACAAAAATAGGGGAGTTAAGACATTGGAACAAACCATCTGCTCCTTTGTGCCTCTGCTACACAGAGTGTACAAAGCCTCAGAGATCAGCTAAAAGCAAAATATTCATTCTTTACAACTGTGTAAAAGATCTTTATCCAAGCCCCAGCTAAAAAACAGAATACATTTAATTCACTGAAATAAGAATTCAGTATTCAAACAGCACACTGATCTTCAGTAAGAGATTAACAGAACACTGTTAGAATAAGTTTAGCTACACCATGAAAAAACAGCTGCTTTCCAGCACCAGTCTGAAGATAAGTAGTATTTCAATGGACTTTAAAATCAACAAAATATATTATATGCATATAGCAGATAAAAGATACTCAGTAGAGATTAAAATATGGCATGATTTCTCTAATCTTTTCACCCAAAAGAGACTGAGCAATACTTTGTTCTCTAGCCCCAGAATCAACATACCCCATCTTTAATCAATGGGCAAGCAGCTCCATTAGTTTTGATAGCAATGATTTATGCCCTGAGTAGCTCATTGACTTCTCCCAATTGCTGTATTTTGATGTGTACTGTTTGTACAAAATAAGGTACGGAAGAACAAGAAAAGCAAGGCTGAGCCTGAAAAGTCGAGTAACGCAGGAGCCCTTGAATCCATCAGACTGAGAAGTGGTGTTTGGGAACAGACAAGGCAACAATGCTCAGTGCTGATATGAGAGTACAGCCCAGGGCCAGTATCACAGCAGAAAGCACAAAGGTACAGCAGGAAATACTCACTTTCACCCTTGGACATTCCTCTTCCCATAGGATCTGCATTAACCCTCTGAAAACTTCTGGCATTAATCTTTAAGTATCAGTTGCATTCCTGGAGATGGTATCCATCTTGTTAGGTGATCAAAATATAGAGGAATCCACGATAAATAGAAAAAAAATAAAGTAACACCAGGGAATTAACTGAGAAAGACAAAACTGAAAACATCAGAAGACAATCCCACCTATTCTATGGAAAAAAATACCTCCAAAGTGGTGCCAAACCAGCAGCCAAGAAAGTTGTTTGAGCCCTGGAGCTCCTGAGGTTCTGCCCTGATCCCAAGAGCCTCACACAGCCCCTCTGGATAAGCACCAGCACAGGGTGCTTGCTTGGAGCTGCTAAGTGCTCCCACCGGGTAACCGCTCTGCCCAGACCTTCCAGCCCCAGAGGCAAGATCTGCACAAGCTCCCTCCACCCTTCATCAGCTGTGAGTGTCTCAGTAGGATAAACCACAGCACCTCCTGAAGTGCTGAACTTCAGTACCTCCTGAAATGCTGAAATTTCACCTACTGTCCATAGTTAGAAGAAAGGAAGAATCTAAGTCAAACCAATTTGACCTCACTGTCCAGAGTGTCTATGATATTTGAGTTTCCACACACAAAATCCCACCTCCCCAGCACCTCAGGCACCTATTGAAGACCCCACTACTTTGTCAAGATTTAAATTTGTTAAATGGTTCCTGTTCAGTCTTATTTTTTTTGAGTACTACACAGCATTTTCAGCAGGGAACTTGCACAGTAAGTTTTCAGGCACTGGCCAGATAATATCTGACAGCTGCAGCGAAATCCAGGACTTGGTAACCTGCAGCACAATTAAACCGCCATCAGCATCAAGCAGCCCGTTCCTGATCTTTGTACAGACACCACCTTTGTTACACAGACAGCAGCCTATCTTCAGAGTTCTGCCACTTCACAGAGAACATGCAACAGGAATATCAAACATATGCTCCAACAAAGACAGCTCCTTAATTAGTACAGTATCAGCTTATTTCAAGCACCAAAGGTTTCAGCAGACTATCACATCTACTTTGTTTTTCTAGACAAACAGAGAAAATTACCACACCAACCTCCCAACACATTTGTTAGGCTATCTGAAAAACAACAAAAAAAAAACCCCAAAGTTTTGGGAACCAAAATGATAAAATGCAAGAGGACCATAAACAGATTTCTTCTCAGCATCTTGAAGCAGGCGTAGGCCTGCTCTGTTTAGCTCTGTTACATCATTTACTGGAAACAAAACGTAGTAAGTTTTGTATCATGCAGCTATAAACTCGAGTATTTTAGATACTGAAACCTAAGTTTACTTTTTTATTTTGAGATTCAAGCATTGTTACATTCAAAACATACCTTGAACCATTTGGTGTTAGCCAAGATGTATCAGCTCAAATATTATTTAAATAAACACAACAGAACTTCACACATATGACTAAACCAGACTTTCTGCACTGGGTTTCACCACAAAGATCTTACTAGAAAATATCAGTATTGCACACATATCAAACTAAGAAGTAAGTTCAGGGATTTCTGATCAGTGCTGTCGACAGAGTGAACATTTCTGCCTGGCCTTACAAATTTCACTACTGATGATAACCAAGCATTAACTTTTAAGATCTCTGCATCAACAAAAAAAGGCACATTTATACCATCTTCTGTATGGTTTTACCTTGGAGCTTTGACCCACCTCCTATCCCTCATTTGTTTTGGTAAACCCCTCAAATACCTACAAAAAACTCCAAACAGTTGGACTGAATACAAAGTGGTTTGTGTGATTCCAGAGATTCAATTTCTCCAATTCCAGGAAAAAGCCTTATTTCCCACAGATTACAGAAGGGCAGCAACACCCCAAGCTTGCAAGGCACATCTGGACAGATACAAACAGGACATGTGATCTCCAACAACATCTGTAAGCTCAACATCCTGCACAGTCGCCCTCAGGAAAAGAAATCTGGGAAAATATCCCATGTTAGCACAGATGTGCCAGTGAGAAAGTCCTTACAGTAAGGAACACCCCATTAATACTGGGCATGAGTATTTCTGTTTCCATGGAAGTTAAACTCCACTTTGAAGCACACAATTAAAAATTCTTCTGTCAGATCAGGGCTGGAAATTTCAACATTTCACAAAAATAAAACAAAACCCACTCAGCTTGTCACATAACTTTGTGGTTTTGCAAGTAATTTTAGATAACCTCTATTTATTGACAGATTTTAGTACATCCTGAAATGGCAGGATAAACACAAAGCACATGTGCCTGAGAAGACTTTTAAGATGGTTCCCTAAATCTAATCCAAGCCAGGCAAAAAAGCCAGAAATGCAGTAAGAAAATCGAGATGCACAGAATGAACAGCTCACCTGTAACAGTTACACAGAAACTCTTTTTCTTTAAGAAAGAAAATAACTGGCATCAGCTGCTGTAATTAAGGTTACTGTAACAGAAGACAAAACAAGGCAGGAAGACAAGGCATCACCTTCCTGTCAGCGAAGGCCAACACCCACAGCTGTCTTTTTCAAAGTCATACAGAAAGCCTTGAAATTTCTTATTTATTCCCTCATCCCCAACACAGTTTGATTTTGCAATGAGGGTGAGCCAAATCAGCACTGATATCTGAACTGATAAAATATTCCCTAAACCTATTTTGATACACAGCATGCAGGAGTTTAGATGGAGTTGGATGGAGCTCTGAGTTTCCAGAGAGAAGTATTTTGGTTTTACTTTTTTTTTTTTCCCTTTGCTGGGGGAAAAAAAGAACAAGCTTAAAATAGTGACAAAAATCTATACATAGCTTTGAATATAGGACCACGTTACATAAAGCTACAAAAAATTATCTAATCTATCTAATTACAGATAATTAATATTTTCTTTTTTTGGGGAGTGCTGGCAGGCATTACTGCAGTTTTCAAGAAGACATCAAAAATATTCTCATCTGAAAAAAACATGATAAACGTAACTGGCATGCAATTGTAGGCAAACCTTCTTCTGATCAAGGTAGAAACGCATAGAAAAAATATTAAACTGTCCACAATTTAATTAATCCTTATAACATCTAGAATGTATTTCTCTTCTAAACGCAGAACCTTTAGAAATTGCAGATGACAAGCTGATATTCTACCTCATCAAATGAATATACTTATTTTTAATGAAGCAGTTTCAGACAGACTACTTACAGAAATGAATTACATTTCACATTAAAATGGCAACTAGATTTTTAACCAGCCTCTTTCCCTTCACTGTATTATCTGCTACTAATTTTTCCCTCATCAAGTTCTAAACACCACCTATGAAAAGAATTCCAAGATTTAGCCTATCTTTACCACCTTCAATTACAGAGCTACCTTACAGCCTGTCTCCTTTAAGCTCCCTCAGATCACCTTCCTCAGGTCTTCAGCCTCATTTTCACTTATCCATTATTAGGATTCCAAAATAAGACACAGCACAAGATGATCAAATTTTAACCCTTCAGTCCCACCAAATACAGAAATAACTGTAGGTCCTCCCTTCATGACAAAAATACCTTGTTTTCAACAATTCTTAATTACTGTGGAATATCTGACACAGGGAACATATTCATTAACCCCAATCCAGGTCCCCTAAACATCTGCAACACCTTCTGAAGTATTCCTATTTTAAACCTGCTGGAGTGATTTGTATTGGATTTTATCAAGACTTAAATCCAGCAATATCTCAACATTTGCTTTTTAACTGCTTTCTCAAGCCCTTATTCCTGTGTCCTGTCACACTCCCCTCCACCCCCAAATATCAATAACCAGGTCAATGTGTAACATCTGGATGTATCCTTATTTTCTGCCACTTTAGGCCAGTGCTGAAAATCCTGGAGAGAATTAAGAAGTTATTATTTCCAAGGCTCCTTACAAATTACACTTCCATAATGTCCCCAAAGAAGTATTTTTTTGGCTAACACATAGAAAAATTCCCATGTAGGCATCTAATTCCAGCACCCCCACTAAAACTGAGCGTAAGATATACATAGCAAGCAACACCACATCTTGGCTGCTTCCAGATGGCATCCATGAATATTGTCATTACTCCCTAGCTGGGTTCAAGACAGAAAATTCCTGCATTTCTAAGAATATACCGGGCAAGGCAAACATCACCCCCTGTAACCAGTACACTCAAGCCCTCCAGACAGGCAGAAATATTCCATTATATTCCAAGAGACTAATAAATCACAACACATTCTGCACCTCTCTAATAAATGCAACGGACAAGTATTTCATACAAATGAATACTCTTACAAGATGTTAATTACAAAGAACTCATTTTAGAAGGTCAGCTGTTAAAGAAAGAGGCCAAGAAGACGTGATTTTTATGTTCATAAAATTATTTTTAAGTGCGCCTTTGTATTCCAAGGCTAACCATCTCCTTTCTCTCTACTCGGAAATCCTCTACTACTTCAATAAAAATGCAATATTCTGCCTCAAAACCTATCTTGGAGTGTCCATATTTTTGTACTAGGAAGCCTTCCACAGCAATTTACGTTGATTATTTTGGCATCTGAAGTAAAGGTACTGCTCATAGCCAGCTCAAAGCTTTTAAAAACCTCTTAATGTTCTGCTCAACTACCAGTTGGCTCAAGTATCTATGGATTCTGCATATATTTCTGTTTGGTGAAAAACAAATCCACACTCACAAAATCCCCAGCACACTGGACACCCTGTGAAGAAATAATAAATTGAGACACTATGTTAAATAGAAACATAGGGGCTTGGGGGTATTTTTGTTTTTTATCATGACCTTGGCTAATACTAGTTCCAACTTTATCAGTGGGGAGAAAAAAAAACATTTTGAATGGAGTATGTATTCTTTTCATTTTCAGTCTGCACTTGAAGCAACCAAGAGACTCCCTTCAAAAAATGTCCACTTTATCTTCAGTCACATGCTTAAGAAACATTTCATTAATGCAAGCAAGCTGCTTTCAAGGTTATACTTTTTTGCCACATAACCAGTGAAATCCTGTTAAAAAAAAAAAAAAAAAAAAAAGTCCCCATCTAAAATTCTGGCATGACCACAGGTATTAGAGACTCCAAAGACAACTCACCTAAGTGTAATTCAACCACTGGAATGCCCAATTTCCCATTTCAGCTTGCTCGTAACAAAGCAGCGCTAAATGCCATTCCTGAGATAATACAGTGTGCCATATGGCTAAAACTGGATATTAAAATTGAGAATATCAATTACCAATCCACTAATGCTGAGAGGCAAAATCCATGGACGGTAAGAATTTAATCCAATTCAGTGCCTAGAACATGAGCTGAGCCCTATGTAGGGGAGACAAATCTACCACTGGTTTCACAGAATGCAAACAACTCCAATTTTTTATTGCAGTAACTATAAAACCAGCTGAACCTAACACTTGCTTAACATCCCTAACCACAGCTCCAGGCCTGGTAGGAATCTACAAAAACAACAAAAGTTTCAGATGAATTGGCATCTGGTTTCACAGGGATTGAGAAATCATAACTAAGTTACTATTTAAGAAGAAACAGTTTAGTTGTTTTCCACATGACCAAATCGAAGCCTCCAAAGCACCAGGAAGTTACACAGTGCAGCCAACATCTTGCTTAACTTCAGGAAAAGGCATCCTACAAACACAATATATACTTCTACGATAATTAAAGGGCCTTGAAATTGCATTAGTTGAAGGATTTTCTTATTCTATGTAAACTCGTTTCATGGTTCAAGTTTTAAAATTTATAATAGCTGTGGAGTGTTTTCTTCTGGGATGATATAAAGAATAATGCTACACAAAATTCTATACACTCCCTGATTATACAGAACTTCATTGATTACTTACACAAGAATTCTCATTAAGTCCAAATACAGCATCTCCAAATTTCCATGAGGGATGGAGGTGATTTAAAAAACTGTTCTGCTAAGATTTCCTGTGGAATTTTAATTTACCATGTTGTCAAAGATTTCATGCTAGGATGCCTGCTACATACTGACTTAGCAGCTGCAAGGACTCAACAAGGATAAATGTAATTTATCTTACCCAAAACAGAATCTCACTTCACTCTGCTCCTTTCTGATCCCATACTAAAAGGCCAAAGTAGTAGTAACAAAAAAATTGCACAAGTAATTTCAGGTTTAACAGGACATTAACATCAAATGGAACTAACAGCTTATTGGACAGTATTCTTAATTTAAAAAAAATGTTCTTGAAACACCAAAGGAGTAAAATGTACTCAGCTAATTTCAGCTTTTTTTTAATTAAAAAAAACACCAGCACCAGAAGCCTCAACTGAAAATCAGCTCTGCTGCTTCCCAGCTTCCTTCTGCATGAGCTACAGCTGGGTTACTACAATAAACTAACAAACAACTGATTATATATTAAGTCATAGATAAACATTACTAAAATGTTTGATATTATCAAAGGCTTGGAGATCATTTGAATACAGAAGACATAACAAGCATTTCTTATTTTTCTTGCTGGGAAGTGTATTGTTTTAAGCCTAAGTCCAGTATATCAAATATTAACCAAGCTATTTTATTTAGGCTACCAAAGTAAAGGAGCTTGGCATTATAGTGAAATATCACAAAAGTTACAAATCAAAAGTCCATTTTTCTTAAAAGGTACTAAAAACACACATAAAAGGCTTTAAAAATGTGTAATGTCATTTTGAAACAGACTACTTCTCAGACACGGAGCTGCTTTAACATCCCCCAAGCCCTTCTTATTCCCACCCATTAAAAGAACAGTTATCTAGAGGATGGCAGTAATTCTGGGTCAGCAGCAGTCCTAAAAATTGTGAGTGTTCTGAAGCAGACAGGAGACTCTTCTGTGCCACAGAAAGACACCTGTCTGCACAGGCTCTGATCTGATGATTACCTGGCCAGCACAGACCCACGGCCCAGCAGTCTTTGTATACCTGTGCTCTACAATTAAAAACTGTTTTTTAGCAACAGGCTTAATAAAAGCCAGGAACATTTTGGTGTTGTTAAGCAGGCACTGCAAGGTAAAAACGAAAATTGTGTCACTCCTTTATTCAGTTAAGAGCCTATGTGAACATTTCAATAAAACTATTTACTCCTCCCACCTAGTTCCTATCTGGAGGAGCTCACAAAAATTAAGAAAAAAACCTCACAGATTTCTCGCAGCAATCTTCCAAATGTTCCTCCTACCCCCACCCCAGAACAGAAGAAAGCAAAGAGAACGAGAAAGTAAATCTAAAACACAATTACGAAATAAGATCTAGTTTGGCAAAGCTGGGGTGAGGAGGAGTTGAAAAATGAGAGCTGCCTTGCTGCAAACGCCATCTTGTTGCAGCTACTGGGCCCAGGCACAGAGAGATCCATTCATTCACAGCAAAAAGAAAATCAAACACACACCCTGGCTAATCTGCAGCCACCAAAACAACTACACTATTATCACCCCTTCTCCTCTCCTCAAGCACACAAGGGAGAGAAATAAACTCTGATCTACCACATTTAGGACAGATTTAGGTATTAACATATCATCTTCGTTTCCTCACACGTATTTCACATAGACATCGACAGCATTTTGTCTCGATTCACATCCTTGTGTCCGGATCAGCTTAAATATGGGATAAATCTCTCACGATTAGGTGCAGACATCCTACAGCAGCAAAATGTTTAATTTTTCAGTCTTAAATCACCTCTCCAAGTTGAGCCAACTATTCTCAAAAGCTGTTTCAATAATCACTTAAGCCCTACATTTACAGTCCTTTCCTCCTATTTCCTCCCGTGGAGACAATACATAATAACGTGGCAGTCGGCACATCCTAGAAAGGATGCCTGGTTTAAAACGAGTCCCAGCCATGACTTTGTTAGAGAATAATGAAATATCACATTCGTTAAAATTTCAGTTCATCTTCAGGAATGATAAATTGACATCTTACGATAACCTCTATATCACTCTGATTTTCTTCTGGACAAGATTTTTTTCTTAACAAAACGCCTCATCTCTTTCATATTTACATGCACGGCTTTACACATCTTCATTCCCTACAAAGCTGTTAAAAATCCTACACGTCCAATACCCCTTGCATGGATTTAAAAAAAAAAAGAAAAAAAAAAAAGCTGAAAGCCTTTCGATAAAAAGCTAGGAATTGAAGTAATATTTTAAACAGCATTTCCAAGGAGAAAACTCCATCTTTCTACTGTAGCAAACACCCTCCATGATCTTCGTTATCGCTGCTACGGGCACACAAAAATATGCAGCACCATAATACATGGGGGAACTAATATGCGGTTTGAATCCATCCTCGGTTCCGGTTTTAACGAGAACAAAACCTTCCCTACCCCTCCCTCGCCCAGCACACCCAGCATGAGCCCCATCTGCGAGCCCTTGGCTGGCTGGGGGTGCTGGAAGCAGCCTTACCCTGTTTGTCTCACCCCCGGCTCCTCTTAATCAGTTTTCCACCATTACAGCAGACACACCATTGCTTCTTTTTCCCCTTGAATCTCTCTCCAAATATTCCCTCTGCCGGCTGGATCGCTCGGGAAACTCGCCTTTTGTGGCTTAAGACAAGACCCCAAAACCGTCTAGCAGAGACCACTACAGCGTAATTACAATTAAAAATGGAACCCCGCAAGATCCGAGGTCTCCTCCCTTTTCGCCTGGAAGCCTTCGAGAGGGAATCAGTCCCACCCCCACCTTTTTCCCCTCCTCCTCCAGCTACAAACACACTTCTTTTTTAGGGGAAGCTGGAGCCCCGAGGAGGTGGGAAGCGCGGGGGAGGGGGGCTATTTCCAACCCCGCCATACCGAGGGTCGCCGAGAACGGGGGCGATGAGGAGGCGGCGGCCCGGGGGGCCCCCGGTGCGGCGGCGGAAGGGGAGGACAGGGGAGGAAAGGAGAGGGAAAGGAGAAGTGCGGCAGGAGGAGGAAGCGCGGGGGAGGGGAAGGAGCGGGGCTGAGGGGGAGCCGAGGGAAGATGGCCCCGGGGTGGGGCCGGCCGGGGTTCGGCGGGCGGGAAACGCGTTCTGAAGGACCCCTGCCCTCCCCGCACCCCTCACACGGTTACCTGCCCTCCCGGCCGCTGCTCATGAACCGGGCCGGTCCGTCCGCCGCCCGCGGTCCTGCCCGCGTCCCGCCGGCCTGGGGAGGGAAGGGGGGCGGAGGAGGAGGAGGAGGCGGCGGAGGAGGAGCGGGGGAGCCGCCCGCGCTGCGCCCGGCGGGTCCCGGGGAAGGCGGCAGAGCCGAGCGGGAAGGAGGGATCCGCGGGGGAGGGGGTGTCGCTGGGTCTCGACTCCTCCTCAGCCCGCTCAGCTCCCCGCAGCCATCGGGCAGCGGCAGCCTGGGCGCGGCGAACCTCCCTCCTTCACCTCCTCCCTCCGCCCCGCCCGTGCTGCCCGCCCGGGAAACCCCGGCTCGGCTCCCGCCCCGCCCCGGCCCGCCGACCCGCGCGGTCCCGCCGCTCCCCGCCGACCCTCACCGGAGGCTCCACCGCCCCGCCCTGGCCCCGCACAGCCCCGGCCGCCGCGAGCCTCACCGGAGGCTCCGCCGCCTCCACCGGGCACCCGCCCAGCGCGGCCGGGAGGGAGGGCGGGCGGTGCGCGCTCCCGGGAGCCTCGCGGTGCGCGCTCTCGCGCGCAGGCAACGCCCTTCGGCCCCTTACGCTGGCGGCGGCCGCGCGCTTCCCTCCTCCCGCCCGCGCTCCCGCGCGCTCCCTCCCCTCAGCGAACAAAGGGCGAGGGCGGGCGGTGTACGGGGGGGGTCGCGGTCGCCTCGCCGGCCCTGCAGGCCAAAAACAAGTCTGAAAGAGCCGGATGGGAACAGAAAGACACGGAACTGAACCCACAAATGGTGTTTAAGCTCAGGGCTGGGAGAGGCAGAGCCCCCTCACCATGTCAAATGGGAGCGCTCCGGGCTGCGGAGTGTGAAAGGGCGGGAGAGAGGCCACAGGCCTTAAAATGCTGCTCACAAGAGGCTGGCAAGCAATAAATACCTTCATATCATCGTGTGAGGAGAGACTGCGGGAGCTGGGCCTGGTTAGTCTGGGAAGGGAAGGCTGAGGAGGGATCTCATTAATGAATAAAAATATCTCCCAGGGGTGACAGAGGATGGTGGCAGACTCGTCAGCGGTGCCCAGCGACAGGACGAGGAGAAATGACTGTAAACTAAACCAGAAGTTCCGCCTCAACATGAGGAAGAGCTTTTTTCCATGAGGGTGGCAGGGAGCAGCTGCTCTGGGAGGGCGTGGAGTCTCCCTTTCTGGAGACATTCCAAACCCACCTCGACACGTTCCTGCTTCATCTGCTCCCGGTGACCCTGCCTTGGCCAGGGTGATCTCCAGAGGGCCCTTCCAACCCTAAAAAAATCTGTGATTCTGTGATCTTTCCCTCAGGAACTTGACAAGTAGCAATTCTGTAGCTTAGAACTTCTATTTTCCCAGCTTTGCTTATAAAGGTACTTACACAGCCAAAGTTTCCAGAGCGTTCTTTTCATATTCTCCTCACAGCATTCATCACTGCTCTGGAAGGGTTTGTATGAAAGAGAAAGTAGGGAAAAAAAAACAAAAAAGAAGCATAAAAATTGCGATTTCTGTCTTGCAGGCGGACCTCAGGCAAACCAGGCAGGAGAGATGTTACCAAAATGGAATCATTTCACACCAGAACTCACATACTGAAACCCTAATTAATATTGAAAAGTAAGTAGAGATACAGTATTGCATCACTTTTCCTCCTGTCACTGGTCTAAATCTGTGGGTTTTTCCCAGTATATGTTTATACCTTGTTGAAAGGTGAGATTACTTGGTAACCAAAATAGGTTTATAGGAAAAAGTGAAACAACCCACAGCATTATAGCCAACTTTCAATTCAAACCTATCCAGCTCGAATACACTGTAATAAAATAAACAAAACCCCCCACAAAGCACAACAAAAAACAACCGAAAAAAAAGGTTAAAGAGGCCAATATTTTTTCTGCAAACTCTTCCCCCGGTAGATTCTTGCTTCTCTGGAATTTAAACCAAAGTGTTCCTTCTGTCATGCTTTCTGAAGGGAGGTGTGGTTACCTTTAATTAGAAAGAGAAAGAGCAGGTTTGCCAATTAAACTGTAGGAAAGTGGGTTGGCTATTATTCAGGTTGTCTGTTATGAAAAGCTATTAGATCCTCGTGTGGTTAAGCCTTTGCTTTATAATAATCAAATGTTTGTTTTAAAATAACCTTTATGATGCACTAAAGCTTCAATTCATCACCCTGAGATTTACAAATAACGAAATAAGAAATTTACTGAAATTAGAATAAATTATTCTTGAATTGCTGTCCCAAATTGCTAATATTCTTTCCAATAACCATGGGGAAATTTCTGTTCCACCCCTGAAATGTGGACAGGAATTATCCTATTAAAATCTCTGGAACCACATTGTATGCATGTGGGGATTTCAATGTTCTTGAGGCTAGAGATTCATCCAGCATCCCCATCTGGAAAATACTGATTAAATCTAAGTGCTTAAGGAGCACCACAACTTTTACTAGATATTTGCAAAGTTGCCTACAGATTTCAAAAGCAGTTACACACAATATTTTAGTCATTAAATCTCAGGGAGATTTATAGTAGGCAAATTGCATGATTTTTAAAAATTATTTAAATATTTTTTAGTTAGAGATTGCTTTTAGTCTTAGCAGAGATTAAAATATCCTTTTGGGAATACACCATTTGTGTGGAAAAGAATGACCATTTACCACATCAGGCAAAAAAAAGGTACTCTCCATAAAGGATTTAAAAAAAAAAAAAAGAAGAAGAAGAAAAATCCTTGTTTTACAAAGAAAAATTTCTCAATTTTACAAGATTTTGTGGAAAATTTTCAGCTAGCACTGGATCATACAGCAAAAAATCTGTGTAATGAACAAAAATAACGTTCTGAGATTGATAGCAAATAGTAAATCACATTTTGCTTCTTTGAGAAAATAGCTGCATTGAGATTTTGTTATTGGACTAGAACAATTGTAGTGTGAATTAATTATATCATAAATTACATAATTACAAGTGTTATTATGAACTAATGCATGCCTTTTTCCCATTGCACGTTCTTATCATACAGATACTGCTTTTCTTCCTTATATTTCTCTTACATTATTTTACCAATTCTAATAACTAAACATGCTTTGTTTGGTTTTTTTTTTTAATAAAATACACATTCAGATCTTATCCTCTCCTAGGAATCTCTAATTTTTTTCTTGCATTCTAATTTTTATGCATTCACTGTTTCATGAGAGCTAAAGGGAATTTCTCTCCCCAGGTCTTGTGCTCTGCCACGTCTTCAAATCCATGGAATTTGGGTAAGGAATCTGCATCAGTCAGGAGTGTTTATAGCACATTTACACACAGTTAATGCTTTCAGCACACCTAAAAATACAACTGTTGCAATAGTTCCTGTTTCTGATCCTGTGATTTAATTATATCTTATTCTCCAGTGAGAAATTTGATTGATGTACAGTTCCACTGCTATTATGGGGAGGGATCCTGAGGATTGGAAATGGTTGTTTACAGAGGGGAGGTTGTTCCAGGTGGGGTGGGTTTGGTTTGTAAATCTCACTGGACAAATCAGTTTTGCTGCATTTGAAAACCTGTCAGAAGAATCCCACCTTGCTGTGTGCAACAGGGTGGTTTATTCTGCTGTCCCGTGCTGGAAGCTACTGCACAGGCATTACCTTTATTTTTAAAATTTCTTTTTCATTTTTAATCTTAATTTTTTTTGTATGGGCACACAGATCCATAAACTGCCCTAGTTTTTAGTGTTCAGTGGACGAGTGTGCAAATCACCAGAAATAAGTGGATTTATCAGATATAAGTTTATCTGTTTCTACACGCTGCAAAAATATTGTTTGTAACTAAACTAACTAGCTGAAAATACCTGTAAATACCTGAAGAACTGGTATAGATAATTAATAAAACCAATTTTTATGGTTTTTTGTTAGTCCACCTTGAAGTTACAGTTTTCCTCTTGGGTTAGAGCCACAGAAAACCTCTCTGTAAAAAGGTTGCTCCATAGTTCTCCATTGCAAAACTTCTTGCACCTTTTTCTCAATCAGCTGACATTAGCCCCTTCGTAGGGAACATCCTGAGTTAGATGAAACTTCGGGCAGTTTCACTTCATAAAGTAATTAATTTTTGCATACCGCTAACATTGTTATAATCAAAATTTACATATTGGTATTTGAGTGAAAATATTGCACAGTTTTTAAGGTAAATCAAGATGCTGCTGGTCTCTGTAAGAATAACTGTCACCAAACAGGTATAATTTATGCTTTCTGAAAAAGGGTGAAAAATCAGCACTTCTCAAGATTCCATAGCTCCTCGGATGGTATAAGAATACTGCTGAAATAATAAATAATTATGGTTTGCCTCCTTTCTTTGTAACCTCAGATAAGTGTTTTAAATAGACTGACTCAAAACTCCACCTCATATTCCAGAATCACACCGGCACCATTTCCCATTCCATAACATTTTGTCTGCCTTTGTGTCCTTTGATGGCTGTAAGAGTGCCTTCTGTGAACCCTGGAGAGAGCCAAGGAGACACTCACGTGATTTTGGATTAGTTTGAAGTTCTCCAATTGGTCCCTAAAACAAAGCAGAACTCTCATTTCTCCTGACATTGCACCAAAATTAAAGGAAGCTTATACAATGTCTAAACTTCAGCTATGCTTCAATCCTGAGTCTATTCAGAACTCTTTTTTTTTACTATTGTTTTATTTTTTTAAACCTTATTCAGAGCTGTTCCAAGTTGCTGTTATTTGTCACTTCTTTAACAATTGGATGACAATCATCACTGCTACCTTCTGAGGAAGGACCCAGGTAGCAGAATATCAAGATCATTCATTAGAGAAAATAAATAAGTAAAAGAAAACTGAATATAAATCCTCAGTGGGGCCAGGCAGAGCAAAAAGTAGGAGTAGCTCAGTCTCCTTAGTTACATTCTGCATTCTCACAGTTTCTTTCAGTTTCCCTATTATTATGGAACAAAAGAGTTATTTTAAACGACTTCTGAGAACATCACATAAAATTAGCAGAACTGTGTTAGTCTGCAGAGAATATAATTGACAAGGTTCTAGGGTAAGGGGAACTGGTTCTGAGAGTTGAATTCATGTCAATTAGGGAAGTCCATACACCTGAGTTTTAAACTGATACAGTGGTGGAAGATGATCCCGAACTCCTTTCTTATGGTGAGGATCAGGATGGGTTATCTGTGAAATGGGTTCAAGGACAGTTAATTCAGAACCATTGGGAGACTTTGCAAGTCACTTCAAAATCCTTTGGAAAAATCCATTGCCGTGTAAGTGAAGCAGCACGGTTGTGAGGGCCCACAGCTGTCCTGGGTGTGTTCCTGGGAATGTTATATATATGTTATATATAATCATGTCTGTATATGACTGTCTTTGAAGAGCTCGTCCTCAACAGAGGCACAATAAGCTACACTGGAACAGGACACACTGGGCTACATGTCCTAAAACGCATTATCTCTAGTCCTGTTTTCTCACGAATTCCAGTCTTGTTTTCTCACAAATTCTAGTCTTGTTTTCTCACCAATTCTGGCTGGAGGTGCTTTTATTTCCAGGGAAAAACCTTGCTCCTATTGCCTTGTGACCCATTTTAAAAAATCAATGTCACAGGTATCTCTGACTTCAACGATAATACAAATTTATTCCTAGTTCCTATGTTTAGCAGAACTTGAAGCATTTTCCAAAGCAAAAAAAAAAAACAACATAGGAAGCTGCAGCAGAATGATGTAAAATTATTTAGCCACCAACACCCAGCAGTTTATAGAAAGGAGATGAAATATTGGGGTTGCTTGAACCTGGATCTACTGTTCCTCACAGTCAACACATGATTTTATACTGTGATACAATCCTACAGTGTGATACAGAGTTTTGTAATCTATGTGGGTACTTGTTCAACAAAATACAGAACTCCTCTGCTGGGAGTAAGCTCTGTTCTGAACTCTTCTGTTTTTTCATCTTCCAACCTTGAAACAGGTGTCTCGAGGTTGGTGTGAGCATGCTTATGCACTTAACAAACACCAATTCTCCCTTTTTTTTTTTTTATTCTATTTGTATAAATCCATCTTGAGAAAACCAGAAGAATAGCTTTGAGTGCTTTTTCCCTACAATCAGAATTGTATCAGAGCTCTTTTCCATGTGCTGGGGATTATTCTGGTTTTCCTTTGTACTCAGTTATCTGTTGCAAGTTTACATTTTTTGCTGTACCTTTAAACTTGCAAGCTGTAGCTTGGCTTTTAAAAGTCCTTTGGTGTTCCTGGAAAATAATATAATAGCAACAAAGGGAATTGTTATAATCATCTTAGAAATCAGATTCTGCAGCGTGTATGTACACATCTATAAACACACAACCAATTGCACACATGTAGGTCTTCCTTTAAGTAAGTAACATTTGGGTTGCATGAATGCTAATCAAGCAGTTTGAGGAAAAGCTTAAAGCCTCATATTTCCCCATTTAAAGGGACTTTCCTCAAGGGGTTCCCTGAGCAACTAACAGAAAAACAACTGGGACCCAGGAGATGCTGGGAGTTTAGAATCCACATTGAGAATTCAGCCTAGCTACTAAACTTTCCATGATGTCAGACACACCAGACCTGTGGTGAAGTTCGAGAAAGAATTTGCTTATCTTGCTGTGTGTCAGATTCCCATAGAGCTTCCATCCCGTTCTTCCATCCTTGACATAGCAGTTTGGGAAAGTGGGCACAGGTGTCTGTCCTAGGGAAGCTGCTACCAGACATTTCTGTTCTCTCAAAGAGCCTGTCCTGCAGTTGAAGGAGAACTTCAGTGCTGCTGCAAGAATCCACAATCCAGAAAACAAAAATTGCAGTCATAAACCAAAAATATTCATGGTCAGGGGACTTGTACCACTGTCCTTGGAGAATCTGTGGGAAGTCAAACAAAGCCTAATTGCCTTAAAGAGGGATAAGGTGTGCTTGAAAAGGTCAGTAGTCATTAATTTAATTGCTGTAGGTAATAAAATGAATAGGTTCAGTGATGGTTACATCTTGTACTCCAAAAATAAGTACTTATTTGGGAAAATGTCCTGGGACCAAGCAAAATACAGTTCAATTTCTGCTCAGAATGAAAGAACTTGCAGCCGAGCTCTACACTTCTATCTCTGAAAGTTCATGTTCTTCGAGCAAGGGGCTGGGCTGGGTTCTAAATTTACAAAAAAGAGAACTTTCTTGTGACCTCTGGGATCTGTTACAGTAAATATCCCAAATCTCAAACCACTTGTCAGCAAAGATCCTGATTCTGTGAAACCCTTCCATGTGAGGACCTGTTACAAAAAACATGCTTATAAAATTCATGTTTCCAAGCAGCAAAACAAAACATATATAAAGTGTAACATCTCTCAAGCCACTGCTCAAGGGAACTGACAAAGTACAAACAGCCAACACAGTCTGATTTTCAGAGGCTGAATGAATGTTTTAGTAAATAAACAGCATGTGAAATTTAGTTTTTATACAATTACATATAGTGGAAAAAAATAAGCCCCTGTACATGTCTATTTTTGCTTAGTCAAGCCAAAATATTTATTGAAGAAATAATTTTGATGGGAAATATTTTTATAAACCTTAAAACACAAACAAGTTTGGACTAAGAAGTTCTAAAGAGTCAAGAAATACATTAAAAAATAGATACTCAAAGTAACATAAACCACCCCCTTTCCCCAATGATAATATTGTCATGAACAAACACAAAACTAGGAAGAAAACCCATAAAATCCCAGTGACCTCTAAAAATCTTTAACTTTTTACTCACTGAACAAACTAGTTTCAGACCTGAGAATAAGATCTACTTGTAGGTGATTATTGTGTGTTGAGATTTGATGCTTGATTAAAGACATTTTTACTCAAGAACTGTAACAGCTGGAAACCAGCTTTCATATTACACCGTGAGCAACATGAAATGCCCATTTCTCACCTCCAAAAGCTCAGCAACAGAGCCCCAGTGTTGCCAACGTGTGTTGAGGTGGAGTTGTGCTGTTCTGTTTCTGGGGTGTGTTGTGCCAATCCAATACAACATAAAGGCCATTGGGCTTTTGGGATTTCTGCCACAGTGGTGCCAATAGGGATTTGCATCAGAATTTTTTTTTTTTTTTTCTTTTCATTTTGGATTTTGGAAATTTTGCATTTGCAGCAGAAAAATCTGAATTCCAGGTTAGGGGTCCTAGACTGTAAGTAACTCAAATTTCCCACTAACTTCAGCTTTGGAACATCCTAGAAAAGATCCAGCATTATCAATATTCAATTCAGCGCTTAACTAAAATAGACAAAAAACATGGTGACAGTTCTGAATAAATGGATGGGCTTACAGCAGAACTTTGAACCTCTTAGATTACTGGGTAGTACTTCAAAGAATAGTTTTGTTTCCTTTGAATTTAAAAATAGTAATTGAATTGTTTCAGTTCTTCACATTCCCACCTTTTATTTATTTTTTCCCCCTATGGATTATGCGCTACCATCATAGCATACCTACAAATAATTTAGTTTGTAAGGGATTCAAAAAGAACACCTTAGAGAAAAAACAAACCTTGAAAAACAGATAATATCAGCACCACCTTACAGTATTAGAAATATAATACCCAAATGTACTTCTTACTATTTAGAACATGTTTAGAGTTTCATTTATTTTTACGATCAGATGAGTCAATTTCAATTTTTTCATCTCCCCATAGTTCCATATTGGGGTTTAAAGCCTTGTAAGAAATGTAATACGAATAAAGATGAATGACATTTTCAGTACTTTTAATAAAACCTCTTTCCGCTGCCAAAATTAATGTTGGAGTCAAAGCTAAAAGCACTCTGTGGTTTTCTAATATGCACCAGTCAGCAGAAATGCATCCAGAGACATCATCCCCCTTTGGCATTTGTAATTGATGCTACTCCTATTTATTATTTATTAATCTCTCACTTTGAGCATCTGGATGTGACTGAAACTCAATGACTCTTTTGCTCTTCTGTTTTCTTGTATGAAGTAGCAGGTGACTCGTGGCTTTTAACCCCTCACCGCTGCCCCGGCCGACCTGCTGCCTTTGGCAGTGAGGTGACTCCCCTGTGTCCGTGCTTTGAGATTGTGGCGTTTTTCCAGCCTGGCGGGAGGCTGGACGTTGGGAACACGTGTCTCCTGGGAAAGCTGGGAGAGAGGAGCCAAGGGCAGTGTTCTGCTCTGTCTGCATGGGCTGCCTGAGGTTATTTTCTGCACTTGCTGAGGCTGTGCTACAGCTAAAGCCAGATCTGTGTATTTCTGTCTGGCAGTGGAGAGGAGAGGGGGGATCTTGGGAACAAAGAGTCGATCCAGGAGGGTACCAGAGCTCCCTACCTGTCCTGTTCCCAGTCCCACTGCCCAGAACAGTCCGTGCTGGGGCTGTCCTGGAGGGGGCTGAGCCGTGCAGGTGCTCTCCCTCTCTCACTGCAGCTCTGCGGGTGTCTGCTCCAGCTGTGCTGTGAAAGGTACTGAGGCAGGTGCTGCCTCTGTTCCTTCCCCAGTATAGCACGTTCTGTTCAGGAGAGGGGCTGGGGATGGAATAACCTCTGCTTGGTGGAGCTTAGTCACACTCTGCAAGTACAGCCTGCGGGGTTTGTTACACCAGGAGAGAATTCTTGGAGGGAACACATGCACTGTGCTCTGGTAGCAGAGCCACACATCCCAGAGAGAGCCCCACAACCAGATACCAGAACTGGAAGCATCATGAGCTGCATCAGTGCCTTGCCATACTGCAGTTTAGCCCTGCTGAGTGCCCACTCCATGGCATTTTGCTTCTGGGATGCTGGTGAGGATCTCTGCTCACAGACACACAGATCCTGTTCCTACGGACGTAGCTCAGAGATCTAATGTTTTGCAACACTCAAACATTGCCATTTTCCCAGCAAACTTCACATCGACTTCCAGTTGTAATGCTGTTCACATTTTTCCTGTTTTAGTTTGAGGCTCAAACTGGGCAATTGAACTGCCTGGCCCTTGGCCTGGAGTCTAGCAAGCTGTTTTTAAAGGACACCAAAGCCTAGATAAATATCTAGAAAGTGAAATGAGCCTGTTATAATTAGTGGTAGCTTAGGCATTGACTGGATCCAAACCTGCTTTTCCACAGTTTTTCTTACTTTGTAATTGTATCAAAGTTACGCGACGGCCAAATTTTCTGCCTTTGATTGATGCCCACTGTCATCAATAAGAATTTGACAGTGGAAATGGGGTGGATGTCACTAAGGGACACTGTATCACCCTTGTTGATTATGTTTGCTTGGGGAGTGGGTGCAGCTTCATGTGCAGGTACAAAACACAGCTCAGCAGTTGAGGATATTTTGGGATTAAGTGCTGTCACCAAGATCCACTGACCTGTGCTGCCTTCCTTGAACACTTGAGCTGAAGGTGTGGGCCATAAACTCAAACTGCTCTGCAGTCCTAAGAGTTTTCACTCGCAGTGGCAAGGCTGAAGTGAGTCCCATGCTATTCTGCATATAAGGAGGTGGAGGAAGGAAACCTGGAGAGGAAACTGAACTTCCTGTGCCAGAGATTTTATACTGGAGCCTTCCCTGAATTCAAGACAATGCAGCCACAGCTTTAGATGTGAATCACTAGAGCTCAAACATGCAGATTTGAAGAAAGACCCTTCCACATGCACACCTGTGGTTTGGGGCTCATGTCATAAAGAACAATCTGACTGATTTTTGGACCTAGCAGTTGCTTCTTCCATCCCCCACCCCATCTCCAGATGGATGAGAAACTCCCTTTTTTTTTCAGTTTCATTTCTCTGAATGTTGTTTCAGACTCAAAGGAGCCAGTTTGGGCATCAGGATTGACCACAGGTCTGTGGGTAAGTGTCTGCACAGAGATACGGAAGGAAGAGGCACCAAGGGGCCACCTGAAAGGACCAGGCCTGATCACACAAATCAAGGGGACAGGAAGAAGGGCTGTGTGTGACAGCCGTCAGTTGATTAGACACATGTACACACTTGCACTTTTATGATTTATAATTATAAGTGGATGAAGAAGTCACCAGACTAATTCCATAGCTGCTCAAATTATCCTGATTTTTTGTGCTAATTACATTAACATGTGTTGCCTGGCATCTTGCATGTTGATTAAAGCTTGGAGATTTTGGGGTGTAGGTTTTGTACCTAGAAGAGTGGGGTGTGTTAGGAAACCAAGAGGTAGGAATCAATGAGAAACTTGGAATTTTCATTATTATTATTCTGGCATAGCACTGAGCAGTGGGTTTGCAGTATCTCTAGCTACAATTCATGTACGATTTTTTCATCGATAACCATTTTGTTTGAAACCTGGGGGAGCAAGGCCATGCTCTGATGAAATACGGTTTTCTTCTTGGTGACAATGTGATAAACTAGAGAAAGGAAGGGAAATCTCTCTTCCCTCTCTGGCTGGAAAAGCATTATTCCTTGTGTTCTTTTTTTAATCCAAGCAATTTCCTGCGCTTCTAAAGCATGGTCTCCCAAAGGAGGGGTATTTCTGTAGCACCTTCCACCCCAAAGCCCCATGCAAAGCAGGGAGAAGGTTGCATTTATTTTTCCTGCTTTCCAGCAGCTCGTCCATTTCTGATTAAACAGTTCATGTAGAGCAGAGGAGAGAGGGGAGATGCATCTTCCTCTGATTTCACCTTGGCAATTTCCTTCCCGTGGGGCCACGCCGAGGTGGCCGCCGTCACGCACTCGTGGTGCTCCCCGGCTGTGTGAGGTGATGCAATGACAGTGCCAGCCCTGCAATCAGCTCGTGCCCAGGTGGCACCACCGCCAGCCAGGGGAGGAGGCGCAGGGACAGGCGGCCACGGGGGACTTCACGCTCTGCTTTCTGCAGCTCTTTGTTCCACATGCAGTAGAAATCCATTAAACAGCGCACTGGAATTCAGGGGAAATTCCTGGATGATTTAGACAAGTTGGAGAAAAAATGGAGTTAAATATTTGGATGATTAAGGCATTGAAGCATCTGACGTATGAGGGAAGGATGAGCAAGCTGGGAGTCTTTGGCCTCAGGATGAGGTGGTACGGGAGGGATCTATAAATGTGTATAAATACCTGGGGGGAGAGTAGAAAGAAGACAGAGGCAGACTTTTCTCACTAGGCACCAGCTTGCAAGGTAAGAAGCAGTGGGAACAATCCCAAATACAGGAAATTCCACTCAAACATTCAAAAACCTATTTTCACTGTAAAGGGGGGAGGGGGTCAGACAGTAGAGCAGAGTGCCCAGATGGGCAGTGAGATCCTTGGAGAATTCAGAGCCAGAGTGGGCAGGGCAAGCTGTTCTGGTTGGCCCCAGTGAGCAGGAGGGGCTGGATTAGGGGATGTCCAAAGGTCCTTTCCAACCTCTGGATCCTAGAATTGTTTACCAGTGGAAAATAGAGGCAGAGACATTGAAATTGGTACCTATCTAGATGCCCAGGATATCTGTGGTAGAGCTGGAGTCTGTCACACTCCAGGATGTTTCTTGATTGAAAGATAACCCTACTCGTTATCACCGAATTTTTCCTCATTATTACAGTGGAAAATAACCGAACATACGCTTTTTTATTTCCCAGATGGCCCAAGTAATTTGAATTTCAGTATTTTACAGCAGGTACGGTGGGCCTTTTATCAAGAGAGAAAAGTCGATATGTGAAATAAGTAAGGAATAAAAGCATACCACGGTTTTTTTCCTCCAAATAACCGCACTAAATGTAATTGCCGCTGTGTGTGTTGGCCTTGCAGTCTGCCCAGCCGACCTTCACCGGGGCCACTCCGGCTCACTTCCCCCATCTGCTGGGAGCAGGCAGCTCAGCCAAGGGCAGAGGAAACGTTCTCCAAACACACACTGGGTGTTTATTTTTATGGCCGTCTGCTTTGCCGGCTAATCACATCTCTATTGCCTTCAAACCCAGCTGGAGTGACCTTATGTGCGGGGCAGAGCAGCTTCTCCTACCTTCGGAACAGCGGCCTGGGCTCTCTGACAGCTGCCTGGCAAGGGGTTTTGGGGAATGAAGCATTTCCAGCCCTGTGGAGCTGAACAAAGCTTCTTGCCTCTCTCCCCTCAGCATCTTCCCCTAGTTAGGAATGTTGTGATGATGACTGGATGAGGCACCTGAAGTCCAGGGGCTGTTTCTAAATCTCACACTTTGCACAAGTTTCTTCTCCAGATTTGCCCCTTAAGAGGGGGAGGGAGTGGGGAGGTTTTTTCCTGTACTTCATGTCCCACACAAAGTTCATCATGCTCTGACTGTACCTGTATTTCAATATGACAGCGCAGCCCACGCTCAATGTATTCATCCTCCAAATTCTGTGCAAGAAAAGGCAGTGCTACAGTCCCTGTTCTACAGACCAGTGTCATGTGGGAAGTCTGGCAGAAAAGGCAGCAAACTGGGTTTTCCAGGTCAGTACTTGGACCTTGGGACTTCACTTCCTTAGCTGTGGAAGGAAGTAGCTTATGCCATAAACTCCTAGCATGGAAAGAGAAAAAACAATGCACAAATAAGAGCTTGACATCAGTCTCTTCTCTTTCCTTTTTGAGGAAAAGCAGGTAAAAAGTGAGTAAAAATTAAGCCCTTTACTGCAGATTCAGGCATTTCTAGGTTGAAATAGAAATTGATTTTCTCCTTTCTCTGAGTGCTCAAGGTGAGCTTTGTTATTTAAAAAAAAAAATTGAAATATCTTTGAAAGTCTGCCTTCTTTTCTACAGGCCTCTTTTTCCTCCCAGTAAGATAAAAAGAGCTCTGGCATCTTATATTCTAAATTTTGACTGACCAGAACAAAATGTTTTCCCAGCAATGTGTGTTTGCACCTAAGCCTTTTTTGTGCATTGAGTTTGACCTTAGGATGTAGAATTTCATAAAACATTTATTGTCTTTTCCAGTTTTTAGAGCACAATTCCCCTGTGATACTTTTTCATTGTCTGCTCTGAAAAGGATTCCAAGGCATCTCTTGCAGTTTGAATTTTAATTGTGGGTGAAGGAAAGCAGCAATATTAGGCAGTGTCTCCCTAAACAAAAAAAGTTCTAACAGGCAAAGAGGATTAGGATCAGAACCAGGCAGCTAAGATTGTGGAAAGTGGTTGTGGCAGAGATATTTTGTTCCATAAATGAGCAGGTTTTGCACGTGTCCAAGTGTCCCACTCATCTGTACTGGCAGCAGCAGGGAACCTTTTCCCTCAGAAACTGCAGCTGATAAAGACAAAATGCAGTTAGAAAACAAAGCAACCAAACCTTCTGAGCTATTTGAGGCCAGTGAGGCAGACAAAGGCAACTGCAAGGCAAACAAAGAAAAGGTTTTTTCTCTGACTTTTCCTGTATCCAGACCCCTCCGATGCCTCAGTCTGGCTGCTGAAGGTTCACCACTAAATACTCTCCAAAGATTATAATGCATCAATTACCAAAGCCATTCTAGAGGTACCACTTTACTTATACTGTTAACGAGCTTGCCTATAAAGGGATTTGCAACCTGAATTTCGTGACAGAGCCAAGGTATAATTTGCTCTGGGCTATAAAGCCCATGAATTATTGAGGAAATTTACTTCCATGACTGCGTTTTCTTTCTGAGCACAAGTGCTCATGCTGAGTGCATTTGTGTGAGAGGAGAGACAGTGATGGAGGCTCCAGCCTCAGCAGTCCATCTCCCCAGCACAGGCTCTTTCACACAGCCAGCAAAGAACAGCAGAAAATAACTGACAAAATGATCATTTTGAACAAATGAGAGAAGAAAAATTGCATGCTGAACAGTGCCAAACTGAGGACCAAATATAAATCACAATTAAAAATGCACTTTGGGTAATTACAGAGAGGGGCTTTTCCCTTAGAGATGTCACAAAGCTTGTGTGGATATAATCAGACTTGAACACATCTAGTGATGGTGAAAACCACCAGCCTGACAAACCAGAGTTCTTAGATCCTCCATCAGGCCAAGCCTATAACCTGCTGTGGGACCAACCTCCCACCTGGTGTTCTTTTTAAACCTGGTTTATTCTGGAAGTGAGGCTTTGGAATCACAGTCAAATCTGTGTCCTGCTTCCCCTCCTTCCACACTGCACACCCTACTGATAACTTCTGAATCCACTGACCAATTTCAAGCAAAGTGATAGAGGACTGTAGGTTTCAAAAATGTGAAGTTCTAACTGTTCCATGAAAACAGGAGCTGTGTAGGGATGAGGGATCTCTTCAACCCTCCATTGCAAGAAGGACTCCAGCATGGGGTTACCCTTAGCAGGCTCTAGAGAAGGCAGGTCACAAGAAAGGCCTTAATAATTTCCTAACTATGAAGGTCACGGAGCAAACTGAGCTGCTTTTGGTGTGCAGAGGACAGTCCGTGTTCCTGAGGGCTGATTGGGTCAGTAGTTGGTGTTAGCACATGGTTTCTGTTCGAGTTAATGAACCACATTATAAGGCAAGAACCTGGGCAAAACATGACTTTTCCTTAGGTGTTAGAAAGGAAACACCAGATTATGCCCTTATTCCTAGGAAGTCACAGGCATTTGGGCTTTTCTTGGGGTTTTGCATCTCCTCTGATCAAACAGAGCAAAACTTGCAGTTTGGCAGGTCCCGTGTCAGGCCCTGCCGAGGCGTTGTGCAAACCAAGGCGCGAAGGGCAGGGCAGGGAACTCGAACCGCGGTGGTTGTTCCCCATCCTCGTCCAGCCAGCTCAGTCCCTTCCCGAGCCGATGCCGGTGACGATCCTCTGCACACAGCGAGAAGGGAGGGACTGCCCTCTTGTGTCAGTCACGGTTGTTTCATTTGCCTGGCTTTGAATTCCCATCTCTACTTGTGAGTGAGCGCTCAGCCATTTCCCTCCAACACATATTCCTTCTTTGAAAGGGCAGAAACCTTGTTCTGAGTGCTGTGGAAAATGTCAATAAATAAAAATACATCTACTGTATTTGTGACTTGGAGACATCCAGGACTGGGCACATATTGCACTTCCAGCCAGAGACATCCAAATAGTTACCCTGGCTTATTCCCAGTCTCCATGTTGACACAGATAAGGAAGGCAGAGGAAAGAATAAAACAGGAGAAATATAATGAAGGATGACAGAGAGGAGACACAAGAGAAGCAGATTTGTTACACCAGTCAACCCTCATAGTAAGTTACATGTAAGTTAAATATAGAAGCGACCCTTCCCTCGGGAGCCAGACTCACGGACAGCTCACACACATCACTCTGTAGCAGCATGTCGGGCCTGCGGCTGGCAGAGAGCTTCATTTTTAAATCATTAGTGCTCATTTCCAGGGCAGTTCTTGCAGTAATGGTTGTCAGAGAATAACAGTCTTCTAAAAGCTGTGCAGGCTTTTGTGCCCACCACTTCTGCTGCCTGTTAATGACAGACACCTAAATTTATGCTACATTCGCTAATAGCACCGAGTGCTCAGGCTTTGGTTGCTGCTCTTTTCCAGAGCAATAAGCCACCCTGGCGATTGCTCATGTTCTTAAAGGCAGCCAGATTAGCACCTTGCTAAAGTGGATTCAAAGAAAATCACTGCTTAGGAGTGGACAAAATTCGGATCATTTGGAATATGCAGGGGCAAGGGAAAGAGCTGGCATTAAAAACCTGCTTCTACAGCCCGTATTTTTGTCTGGGATGCAACTGCTGTAATCAGCTCCAAGCTCCCAGTTTTAAAATGATGCTCAGCAATTATCCCTCTATCAGTACTTCATGAAGAACATCCCTAAGAGTAATTTCTTTGAACTTTTGCCCAGCCCGTACTGTGGTATTTGTATCTCTAACTTATTCTGGATGGCTCGGCACGAGCATGTTTTGTGTCACCCTGCTCATTCCTGAACTCGTCCATGTTCTGAACTGGTAAAAGCTGCCAGGAACCTGTGTTTTTCCTTTCCTGTGCAGCCTGAGATCCTGACACCTGAGCAGATAACAAAATATAAAGGCATCTTTGAAACATTTGATGAATATTTGAAACACATCAGTAATACCAAACCATGTGTGCAAGTGTCTCTTTGGAATTAATGTGTACTTTATCTGGAAAAAACAAATAGCAAAAGGAACCCACCCACAAAGCAACTCGTCTTGAAAATAGAAATGGAAATATTTACAAAACCTCAGAAACAATCCCTTCAGGTGTCATGACCACTACCACGACAGAAGTGTCATGTCTCATCTGTCTCCTTCCCTGTGTGTAGCTGTGAAACAACACAAAGCATTTCCCTCCACTCTCTCCTGTCCTGGCATCTTCCTGCTCCTTGAGGAACATGAGCCACTGTGCAGCACTTTGTCCTCAGCAGTTTTCTGGACAGCTGACGTTCTCAAAAGAAGAGAAACTATAGAGGCTGTTCAGCGTCACTTGCTGGGATTCCCCCTTCAACTCCAGCTTGGGAAACTTCTGTTCTAGAACAACAGCTTCCTGTTTGTACTGTTCTGAGTGTGTATTCCCAAGGTGGCAAAATTCTCCTGACCTTTTTTATTGCTGGACACAAGGAACAATTTTTTTATCAGAAGATGAACAAGCATTCATGTCCCACTTTTACAGGCATTTTTAAACCGCTGCCCTTTTACCTCATTTCATATCCTTGAAGAAGCTTTACCAGGGGATTACAGCAGTCACAGAAAACATTTCTTCTGACAGATCATTACAAGGGCATGAGAAGAAACATCTTTCCATCATAACCTACTTATAAACCCAAACTCTTCATGTCTTCTTTAACTCTTACAGTCCTTCCCTTCCTTTACTCCCCATCTGAACTGAGTCAGATCTGTGGCTGTTCTTTTGTGGCATTTTCTGAATCTTCTGAATCTGCCTGTGTTGCTGGATCTCTGTTGATTGTGTCAGGTGGGGACTGGCTGGGATTCAGCCCACCGGGTGTCACCTGTTCAGGGATGTCATTAAGTTTCTGGTTTATCCATGCCACTTGCTTTCCCATTTGAACAGCTTCATCATAGGAAGGTGGCAGGTCCATTGCATAGAGGCTGTAAGCTGGAGGGGACACAGTGTTCTTATCCATATCCACAAATACTGAAGGAATCTGGACACTTGGAGGGTACTGCCATGAGCTATATGCTGTGAAGAAAAAGAATGAAAAATAAAAATTAAACACCTGCGTGGAACACTGGTATATAAAGGGCTAGCCCTGCTTTTTTCCAGGAAATTACAGACTTCTGTGGTGTCAGAACATTTGCCCTGTACACTAAAGCTGTCCATATAGAATCACTCCTGGTCTTCACTGTCACTCACTGTGCCACCCTGATCCCTCCCTTCATGTCTTGTGCCCACCCTGTGGGGCTGGAAGTTGTTCTGGGAGTGCACTGGGAAGTTCCCATTCCTGCTGGGGCTGGACACAGAATTCCAGGCACAGGTTCCGGAGCAATGCTCCATGGAACAGGTGACTCCCAGAGGATACTCACAGGTCACTGTGCTGTGGGCAGTGCTGTCACTGTCAATGCCAATCGCTGTCAAGTCACAAGGGTGCCGAGGGAAGGTCTCCACTGGAAGCCTCTTCTTCCGGCAGCAGAATTTGATGCAGCTCGCTGAGACCCCACAGAGCAGGAGCAGGAACACCGTCAGCAAGATCAACCTGAAAGAGGGAGGGAAAACACCATCATTCTACTGCTTATGTTTTACTTATTCTAAATCAGAATATAATTTCACTCTAAATAACTGGAAGACAGGCCAAGCCTCCTTGATTTAGTTCTGAACGGTGCTGGATCCTGGATTAGAAAGTTGGATCACAAATACTCAGTCACAAGTTGAAGAACTACTGCCCATCAGTACAATCCATTCTGGCTCACAGGTGCTGTAACATTCACTATTTTGGGTTATTTTCAACTTCTCTGCAGGGAGAATGGCTCTGCTTTCCACAGCAGGAGAGGGTTTGTACTTGGAGGGAAATACAAGCATGAACTTCCACAAGTCTAGTGCCTCTCTTTATAAATGAGCATGGCAATGATATTATATTAAATTATATTTATGCCTTGAAAACACAATTCTATCTCTAGCTATTGTTTAAGGAAGTTTATCATTTAACAATTTACAATGTACCTAGGCTGATGTATCTGTGTTTCAGATTCTCCTCTCCACTGAAACTCCACCTTCCCACCCCTCAGTTTCTCAAAGTAACTCACTCTTCTCATGGAGGCTTTTAGAAGCTTTCTCAATCCATTTTTGGTAACTGTGTCTTTTTAAACAGCTCTGTGTAGCAGCACATGTTAAGAAAGCAAAGAGTATCAACCAAAATTGCTCCAGACTGAACGAGGTAAAAGTAACCAACTCCCTCTGTGTGCTGCCACCGAAGTATGGACAGAATGCAAACCATGAACTATGTCAGGGCACCTGTAACACGTGTGAGACAAGAGATGAATCCCCTTGTGAATCCTCTCTCTCTTATCCCAGTTTCCCCTTTCCAGGCACTCCAGCAGGCAGTGCTCAGCTCTGTGCTCGCTGGAGTTCAGAAGCGCAGCAGAGGGTGACTGTCCCTGTCCTGTAGAAGGGAGCGAGCCGAGGACAGGGCAGTGCCACATCCCAACAAATCCCTGCTGGAAGCTGCCCTGTGCAAAGAGCCAATGACCAGCAAAGCTCTGGCTATTTAGGAAGAACAAACAAGCCCTTCAGTTCAACTCCAGTGCACTCAGAAGGGAAAGATGACGCAGCCCTGGATGAATGCTGGTCCCCACCTGACACCCAATCTCCCCATGCCTCATCCAGTCCATTCCTCTGGCAGCTCTGAGAAAACAGAGAAACCCTTCCCTGATCCTGCCCGAGAGAAGCGTTTCCATTGCCTTGCTCCAAGTACTGCTCATAACAACTTCCAAATGGTTCTGGGTTAGTAAGATTAAAAGCCAACTTACCAGACATACCACAGACTTGTCCAATCAGACATGTTCTGAGGGCATCTGTGAAGGAAGGCAGATGATTCACTGGTTTAAATAAGGCATGTATGACAGGGAATGCACTTCCCTGGGGTGGGAAAGGGAAAGCACTCAATAAGAGTATGGAGCAAAACCACTTTAGATTGTTGTTCATAGCTGTACCATTACTCCAGATGAGAACATGCAAATAATCCCACTGGAAAAGTTGCTTCTGAATCAAGAAATGTTTTTATTGAGTGGTGCTTTACTCTTGCTTGGGAGAGAGAATGACTCGTGAAGGATTCCCAAAAAACCAAATCAGTGTTATTTAAAGGTAGCTGAGATGAGGTGCCTCATACCATAGTCCTGTCTGAAAATGCTGGTCTAGACAACTGCCTGCGTCCCCCAGATATTCTAACGTTATTTTTGCAGAGGTCCAATGCAGCCAGAAATGGCTTTTTTCAGCTGTAGTGCAGTACAAAAGGAGAACAGCTTCTGTGACATTTCATGAGTGCAGCTGCCACAGCAGGGTTGTACGTACTGAACCTCCTGCAAAGGATTTCCTGTACCAGAACGATGGTTCTGACCACAGGAGAGGATCTGCAAACTGTTCCAAAGTGACATTTCAGAGTCGTCTTGGGAGAGGACCATTCACCTCAGTCTACAGAGCAAAGGCAGCCAAGTGAAATTTAAAAGTTGCTGACTGTCTTAGAGATCGAAACCGAAGTTGTAAGGGATGGCCATCAGCAAGTCGCTGTCCTGGTGTGGGAATGTCACTTGGTCACGGTGGGAGAGGTTTGGGAACAGGCAGTGGGTTACTCACCGGGCAGAGTTCTCACAGTTGTTCCCAGAACAGAGCGATGCCTAGGAAAAGGGGGAACCCGGGATGGGATCAGCAGGTGGCCAAAGGAAAAGTGCCTCGTCTCGCTGCTGCATGTGCTCGGGAGGCTCCAGGGTGCGGGCGAGTGTCCGTGAGCGCCGCGGCTGCCGGAGCCCGCGGGGAGCCGCAGCCGCTGCTTCAAGGACACGGGGCCGGCGCTGAAAGGGGACACCGAGCCCTCGGGGACAGCCCGTGCTGGGCAGCGGAATAAATAACCGGCATCATCGCCGGGGGGGCAGAGCCTCGGCGGGGCAGGGCAGGGTAGGACCAGGCAGGACCGCCCCGGCCGGGCCCCGCGGCTCCGGTTCTTTCGCCCGCCCGCGGGAGGGGTCGGGGCCGGGCGGGGCAGAGCTGCCCGGCTCCCCCCGCAGTGCCCCTGCCCCAGCCCCAGCCCCAGCCCCGCTTGCCGTGACCGGGAGGTCAGGGAGGGGATACAGGGAAGGGAGAGGGCTCGGCTTGCAGACATTTCCCTGTAGCGATTCGGGACCGCGCTCGATGCTCTTACCAGAACAGAATGCATCAGGTGTGCAGCAGCTGGACACACGCCCGTGCCTCTGCTATGCCAGAGGGATTGAAGGAGAAATAAAGGAATGAGAAACCTAGTATGAAATATATGAGTCAGAAACAAATGTTTAGAAGAGCAGGTAATTTCCCTTTCTAAAAATAGTCTTGTTAAAACACATGAAACACGACTGAAAAGGTATTGACGGCTCTTTGGGATCGGTTTGCTCCAGGCTATTTAACTGTGTCGAACATTTCAAATGTAGAAATTCCTTATCTCCACCCGTGAGCCTTTTGTTGTATTCTCCTCCCTGTCCAGCTGAGGAGGGCAGTGATGGAGTGGCTTTGTTGGCATCTGGTGTCCAGGCAGGGCCAGCCCAGCCCAATCCCGGGGGCAGCCACTCCGTGGAAAGCACCAACGGACACAATGCCTGGAAAGCACCAGGTGATATTCCCTACTTTTGATTCATAGAACTGAAACCCAGTGTTTCCAGGTTCAGCAATGGCATGTGACAAAGTGACAGCATTGTTTCCTTCTAGCACTGCTAAAGGTCATGGGGCCATTGCTCATTTAGGGAAACCTGTGCTCATGCGTGTGAAGCAATTGCTGAAGTCACTTCTGGAGAAGCAGAACATGAATTAATAAATGTGTATGACACTAGTGCTTACTCTCTCACTTTCTGCTTTAGAAATGAGCTGGGTTTGCTTTTAAGGATTATGAAGATCATACGCGAGTGTGAATTACTCATTAAACCAGAACTGCATCAGCACCATGAAGTTCGTGTTTGCTTTTAGATCCAAATCTGAAAGCACAAGTTTGTGTCCAGGGACCCAAGAGTGGTCACAGTTGCAAAGCTCAGTTTGAAAGCAAAATGGTCACAAGTGAAGTTAGACGAGCAGAAAACTTAATCTTCTGGGAAATATGGAAATATTTCTGAGGTGGCATTTTCCATACTGTCCTCACAGTAACAGCTCCATCCCTCCTGGAGTCCTGTAATATGGAAACAGAAACACCAGGTTCCATGTTTGGAGTCCCGTGGCAGGTTTAATGCCCACTGTGCTACGACTGTGGATAACCCACTCTGGAAGCACAGAACTGAACAGGATTTTGTGCCTTTCCAAGAGACGAACGTGCAGGAGCTGTGCTG
Source organism: Corvus kubaryi (assembly GCF_017639235.1). NCBI lineage: Eukaryota > Metazoa > Chordata > Aves > Passeriformes > Corvidae > Corvus > Corvus kubaryi. The sequence continues at coordinate 1,565,252 of NW_024581114.1, read as the reverse complement.
AACTTCTGCTGGGCACTGGGACTTGGCTTTGATTAATGCCAGGAGAACACACCAGCACCCTCAGCTCTGTGCTCAAGGAATTGCCTAAACCCACTACTCCTGGGTCAGCTCCATGTGTCTAAGTTACCAGGGAATTGTTTCCAGTCTTCAGTTGTCCCAGTCAATTTTCTGTTTATTGGAGAAATATCAAGAAGCTGTTGCACATAAAATACATTCTACATGAGAATTGTGTGGGTAGGAGCATCCTCACAGATCCCTAAATTTCCAATAAACTGAAGGTGTGCCTCTCCGATCATTGCAGGTTTGCACCATGAAGATTCTAATTGTGGTAACTCTCAGTGCAATGGCAGTGGAACACCCAAGGTTACATTTTGCAGAGACAGTAACTGTAGTAGTGTCCTGCACACTTTCCCAATGGATCTGCTTTCCCACATCCAACCATTTGTTTTCCCTTCCACATCAGCCTGTGTCTCTCATTGCCCAAGTGCTGCCCCATGTGAGGGTTGGCACTCTGTGCCCCCAAAGAACAAAGCAATCCAAGAGAGGGAAACCCAATCCTGTCTGAGCAGCCAGTGTGCCCCCAAGAAGCCAAATATGATCACTTTTGAGGCGCCAGCTAAAATAACAGGCTTTTCTCTTATGAAAGGGACTAGAACTTGTTCAGATTTCCATAAGTGCTTTACAGAACGTCAGCTGGAGTTTTACAGGAAGAGTTTACTTTATTTTCAGCCCTCCAGAAATAACCACCTGTTCCTGTTATTCTGGTCCAACCCTCCCCCTGAGAGAACAAACACATTTTGAGTTTTAAACATGGAAACTTTGACCAGTGAAACCCAGAACCTTATGTTCACTTCAATCCTGTGAAAGTATTGATGCAAGTTTTGCAGTCCCAGGAATGCAGGTACACTGGGTGACACCTCTGCTCACACGGAGCTGTTGGGTACCAGCAGTGCCTTCAGCCGGTTGGTGGCACCTGCTCCTTACCCAGCCTAACCCTGTGAGGGCACCAATATCTCTGTTTTTACATGCATTCTTTAATTTTTTTACTTCTTTTTGTCCTCTGGATGCTTCTTCTCAGTACCTGACCTCTGTGAAGTGGAAGATTCCTAAGACAGGGGTGTTGTTGCCTGGTAGATACACATTTTCAGCACTCTCTATGGTTATCATAGCCAGAGTCTGGAGACTGATTTATTGTCAGCCATCACTTTTTGGCTTCCAGGAGTGAAATCTGAAGGATCCTCACACAGTGGATGCCCACAAATTAAGTGCTTGAAATAGCTCCTCCACTCCCACACGCTGTGCCCTTCCTTGCTTTCTGACAACTCCCCTACCATGAGGTCACTGTTGAGTGAGCAGTGCTCTGTGCAATGGTTTTATTTGATGTAGTGGCATTTACTCACCCTTTTGGGGCTGCAGGAGAGCCAGCACACAAAGCCCATTGTGCCCAGCTCCAGGCGCCTGCCCAGCTGTGCCAGCAGCAACACCCAGGGCCTCCAAGGAAAGCAGAGCTGTCCCTGGCTGGCACTGCCACCCCCCAGCTCCTCCCCACCCCAGGACACTGGGATTGCTTCAGCATCTGCAGTCTTTAGACTGAAGAGTTAAGTGACTCCTCAGCCACTCGATCCATTATTAAATGAGAACACATCTCAATGGATCAAACACACTGGCTGGAAAAACAAGCAACCCCCTCTTCACTGCTACAAGCCTCCTCTGTCAAAGGGGGAGCCTGGTTAAAATGTTCCTTGTGACAATTGCTTCCCTGCTTTTCCCTGCAGTTCCTAGCTTGTTACCACAGGGATATTTACAAATAACGTTTCTATTTTCTGATTGCATCATCTGAATCAGGGAACATGCCCTTGGAGTGGTGGGGAGGGAACTTTGCCACAGACTGCTTGTGACTCAGGAAAGAGCATGATACGAGATGCACAGGATTATCCTGTTTCTAATGGCTGTGGCCTTCCTGCTCCCTCCATTCTCCAGCTCTGCACTTGCCCTGAACCAGCTGCTGCTTCCTGACAGAAGTTACACCTACAGGGCATTCTGGCTTCCCCAGAACAGAAGGATTCTGCTCTCAGCCAGAATTCAGCAGAAGGCAAATACAGAAATGCAAAGTTCCTAGACAGCCAGGATTTCTGGCAAGTGTCTGACCAAATCCACAGAACAGCACAGGAATATTCCCCTTTGACCAAGTGTTATCAGGCAGATTTGACTGTACATTGTAAAAGTCACTGCCCAAATGATTTGGAGAAGGCTTGAATAAGAAACTTTATTCTGATTATAAAAAGGCCAAAGCTTTTTCAAATACTATAAAAAGCATCCGAAATTGGAAAAAGATAGAAACTCACCTATGTGGATGTAAACCAGATACTCCTCCTGATGGAATGCCCACCTTTGGGAGACAAGGGATTAACAGCAGGTATAGCTGCTTGGGGCCCTCAATAATTCTTTCTTCTAACACAAGATTACTGTCACAGAATCAGCTGGAAAAGGAAGCTACTGGCACCAGAGTTTACAGAGAACTTTGGGGGAAACAGAGCAGAAGTGTTACATGGCCCTTCCTTCCCACATCCCTGATGCCCTCACTTATTTGCAACAATCTCAAAATCTTCTCATGTTTCACCAGAGATCCAGGGATTTCCCAGTATCATAAGCATCCATCTTCCTTTCCATTCGGCCTGGATCCCTCAGTCAGTGGCAGCAGATGCAGACACAACTCTTGCCATGAAGAGGACTCGGTAGGATTCCGTAATGTCACCTTTTACAGTCAGGAGGGCTGACACAAGTGGGGGGTCACTGGTCTGCAGAAAGAACCACACACAAAACCAACCTGGTGTTTTGGACATAGGAGCCATGAGTCAATCACCTTCTAAACTCTGTCTCACATCTCAGTGTTCAAGGTACCAGTTATAGCTACAGGTGACAGGTTACAGCCCACTGTGTTGGTTCCTCTCTATCCCCAAGTGATGCTCATGCAGCAGCCAGTGAGGTATGACAGTGACTCAGCATTCTGTCCCCAGTGTGCCACAGAGACTGTCCCCACGTCACAGCCACGGCAGCTGGGCACAGAGCAGCAGCAGAGCTCCCAGAGAGGGCCAGGAAGGAAACAGATCCTGTCAGCCCCCAGTGAGTGCTCAGTGTTGTGTAAGAACCAGGGGTTACCAAGAGGCATGATGTGGACCGGATACATCCTGCCAGGAACTCTGCTGCCTCTTTCTGCATGTGATGGCAGAAATCTTTTAATTTTGGAACCAGCTACTCATTCTGCCATCCCACACATGGGGAGTCAATTCCTCCAGTCTCTGTGAATGCCCAAGGATGTGAATCAGGAAGGGCAATCACAGCCCCGTGGAGTTGTTGGGACATCACATCCAACTTCTACACTACAAGGCACAAGTAGCCAGGGCAATGGGGCTCCTAAAGTGGAAAATCCAAAGGCCCCACTGACTTCCAGGAATGTGCCAAAGGAAAGGCAGCCCATGGCTGAAGAAATGGGAGTAGTGTTGTAGAGTGATCTGTGTAAAGTCAGTTCTGTGCTGGCAGGGCTGCAGCAATTTTGTCCCAGGGCCCTACAGAGCTCCCTCAGGACATCAGAGCCTGTGAACAGCAGCAGCACTTTGGCCTTTGGGCTCTGTAACAGTGACCTGGAGGAAGGGATTCCAAGTTCTTTGGGATACAAGTGGCTCACCCCTGTCATTGTCACCACACAGCCCAGTGGAGCCCTGGGGAGGCAGGAAGGCTCCAGATCATCCCACTGTTCCCAGCTTCTGTTCCCACTGGGGTCTTTGTACCAGCCCTGCTCCCTCAGGGACTACATACGAGCTGTCACCCGGCTGTGTCCGAGCCACCAGTGCTGCTCACACCCAGCAGCAGCTGTGGGTCACACCCCAACAGGAGCTGTGGGTGACAATCCAACAGGAGCTCTGGGTGACATCCCAGCTGTCGGTGACACCCCAATAGGAGCTGTGGGTCACAGCCCAACAGGAGCCCTTTGTCGCAGCCCGTCAGGAGCTTTGTGTCACACCGCAGCCGGAGCCCGGTGTGACACCCGCAGGGCTCGGTGCCGCGCCGGGGCCGTGCCTCACCTGCAGGTCGGCAGGTGGCACCCACGAGACGCCGATGCGCCTGAGCTGCCCGCGCTCCAGGGCTCCTTTCGGGCCGTCCAGGGCGAACCCAGCCCGCTGCAGCTCCGGGGCGTTGTCCAGGCTGAACTCCACGGCCTGGCACAGACACGGCACAGTCACACCTGGGCCTCGGAGGCTGCACTGCCCCTGCCCGAACTGCCCTTTGAAACTCCAGCTATCCACTGTGGCGTTCATGGTGTCACCTTGTCACAAAATACTACATTAAAATAACGGGATCAGAACTGTAATTCAGTTCTGGGCTCCAACTTCTGTGTTTCAGGATTGGGGAAGCAAACTGCTAAATTTTGTGGCTAATTTCTTATATTAGCCCCTGAAAAATAATCTTTTCAAACACCGATGTTTTTATAATGTAAAATTTACCAGAAACCCTAAAAGCTATATTTTTTAATTTGTGAATTTTGGACAGAAAGAACGGGCAGCCCTTTACACACTGTCAGGATCCCCTACAGCACCTGGCACAAACCTGCAGGTTTTATTTCCCTCACCTTCTTGGCTGTCAGCAGAGGACTTTGCATGGCCCCAACAGTGAGCTCTGCCCTGGCTGGCTCTGCTGAGCCCTCCACATACTCCAGGAGCAGGAGAAGGGACTTCACTGCTTCTTGTGGCCCTAAACAAACAGCAACCAAGTCAACTTTGAGACAGTGAAAACTGAGCCTTTGGCAGTTTTGGAACCAACACAAATTGCACCAGGATGGTTCAAAACAAAGTGATGTGGCAAACTCAGGAGTTGGCACAGATAAAGAGATCCTTTTACAGAGTTAGTGAGGAATTAAGGAAAAGGAGGGTTTGGATAATTTGCAATTTTAAACTGCAATTGTTACTTGTTGATCAAGTTCCAGGCTTGTTTTCTAGCCTGTGGAACACACCTCTGTGTACTTTATTCCTGCGTCTGTGTGTGTGCTTGGAATTATTTACAGCTCAGGAGTTAGGAGCTGCTTGCATCATGCCTCTGAACACAGATCCTGTCCCAAGGAATTAAGGAAGAGTAACTTCAAACCCCTGAAAGTTTCATTACAGGAAAAACAGGAGAATCCAGGATATGTGATTATATATGAAATAATTTCCTAAACGTTTAATACACCTCAGAGAAGTGGCAGAAAGCAAATGTATCTTAATTCTTCATAGTAGTATTACATTATAATCATTTTTGCAGGGAAGTTGCAGAGGTGGAAGATCATCGTTAAGACAAAACTGCATTGAAATGAAGAGAAAAACTTTCCTTATGAGAAAGTTTCTTGCATTTTTTGTGTATTATGATTATATGCTGTACCATAACGCTTATTTTTTCTGATTCTGGAAAAATTGTCTTTAATTTCCTTTTTCTTAAAGGAAGAGGAACGTTCCCATATCTTATCCCTCCCTGTTCCATAATAAACAGTGGTGGCTTTTTACCTCTTTCCAGTGCTTTCTGTGATGCCACAGGTGAGGTCACAGCCAAGGACTCCACGGGCACATCCAGGGGCACTCCCCCCTCCACAAACATGGGGTGATCACGGGCTGCACCCTTCAGCTGGATCTCGTGGGCTGTTTGCTGGGTGAGACAGAAAGTCCGGGATGCAGGTGACAGCTCAGGTCACCTGAATCCCACTGGCACCTGACCCAGCAGCACCAGGAAATCGTGGCATCACCTCCCATGTGAACGATCCCAACGATCCTGGGCTCTAATGCAGGAGTTCTGCATCTGCCCCTGGGCTTGCCCACTCTGGCATTTCTGTTTTAAACAACCTGGGAAATGTGCCTCAGGAGGGGACTGGACAAACTATTTATACAAAAGCCACTAAAAGAGGCAAAACTTCTCTGTTGCCAAACTTGGGTCAAGTGTCCATTCACCTTCAGCTTATCCCGATGTGCATTCCTAACTGCAATCCCAGAGCTGGCAAGGAGAGGAGCAGCTCTTGCTCAGCCCCAGCCCCGTTTGCAGTGCTGCTGCTGGGCATTAGTGGTCACTCTGCACCAACTTTTGGTGTCCTGGCAGGAGCCAGGGCCGCCCGTGGCGTGGCCACCTGTGCATCCGGCGGGAGCATCCCAGGGCAGCTCCACTGATGGAACCTGGCACTGAGTGGCTGCAGGAGCAGCTCCCGGGTGCTCCTGCTCCTGCCAGGCCGTGCTGGGCAGGTGGGGCTCCCCTCTCCCCTCTGCTCTGCCGTTAAATGCTCCCTGCAGGAGCCCCCTTGGAGCTGTGCTCAGCTCCCGTCACCTCCCGAGCACGCCGTGGGAGAGGACAGGGATGGACCCCAAGTCACTGTTGTCATCAATTAATAACAGTATCTAAACCTGAAGAAAGTCAGAAGGCCCCAAAGCTGCCCTCTCCTCCCTACTGCAGTTCATCCAATATTTACACTATTTTCATAATCCCGATTGTCTCACCTTGCCAAACAGCAGAACCTTGAGACGGTCGGAGTAGTAGAGGCTTTCATGATCAGGGCTGAAAGTAACAACAAAATCCTGGCTCTCCCCAGCCTCAATTTTTCCTCCTGTTGGAGAGACGCTGAACACACTGAAGCCATTATAGTTCTGTGTTCCTGGTAAACAAAGATGAGGATACAGATAAAAAAGGAGGACAGCTCCGTTTTACTTCTTCATAAATTTTAAACCCATTTAATTTTTGTGGGAACAGCAAATAAATAAGAGGTGATACATGGCTTTGCTGCAAAACAGGGTGTTAGAACACCAGAGAAATCCATCCATCAGTTTGACGCATTCATCTGCAGAGGAACTGAAGCAACATCACCAAACCCTTCCTATATTCTTTACAGAGATGGACATCTCTAAATGTAATATTTAATATGCAATTACAATGTGGGCTTATTTAGATTTAAACACTGATATCTCCTTACTTGTGGGTATTTGCTTGGGCTGCATAAATTTACAGCTCCCCATATTGAAAGAATTACTACAGCTCCTACTGGGGAGAAAAATGAGGTCTTTAATTTCAGGGCTGTGATGCCCCAGGTGTGACAGTTGCGTGGATCTAAGAGGACACAGCAGTGCTGCTTTACATCTCCTGAGTCTTCAGCACAGGAAAAAGAGGAAAGAATAAAAGAAAGTTTACCAACAATCTCTGTTCTCTGCACGGAGGATGTAAGAAAGGATGGAATTTTCTGCCGGTCTCTGTCCCGCGCTGGTGAGAGCGACTCCAGTTGTACGGAGAACGGCAGGGTCAGGGTGGAAGTGTTCTCTATCTGGTGACATTCATTCACACAACAGCATTTGCATTAAGGAAATTGATTCTCAGGCCTGTAGGATCCATAGTTTGCAAAGTGGCTGAATTTATTTTGCTGCCTTAGTGCAGCTCTGTGTCCCCAGATGCCACCAAAGGCACAATTAGTGCTGCCCATAATGTGTCACAGCAACCCCCGCCCTCCCCATCAAATACTGGACTTTGGTTATTGACACACTTGGACAAAATCTGGGAGGAGACAGTTTATGTTGTTTTCCTCCTTACAAGAACTCCTGCTGTGCTTTGCAGTTCTTCACAGAGGCCTTACCTTGACTGTGGAAGTCACAGTGTCCCTGGCCATGACATATCCCATGTCCAGCACCTCTCCCACGGAGCACACAGTGCTTGGCATCACCCCGTGCCCGGAGAGGCGGAGGCTGAGGTTGGTTTTTGCCACCTGGATGTCCAGAGTTTCCAAGAACTGCCCAGAGGGTGCCTGGGTTAGTCCATCTGCTGAGGGAATCCCCACCCCTCCAGCTGACCCCTCCCAAACGACCATCCCAGAACTCCTGGGTTTAGGGCACAGATAAAATCCAAGTGTTGGGACAGGGAACAAAGGTTTTCTCCTTGTTCTCATTGTTATCTCCTTGATAACACGTGTGTGCTACACACCCCTCACATCTCTCCTCTTTTCCCCACTGCTGTTGTGTCTTTTACTCACCCATTTATCCTCCCTTGGACAAAAAGAGATGATGAGGGGTTTACTTTCACCTGGCTCAAGCATTCCAACTGCTCTGACCAACAGGAAGGGGCCATTGGGATTCAGAACTGAGAATCCCAGCTAAAACAGTGCAACTCAAGGAAAAAAGTTCATAAAGATTGAGAAAAAATATATGAGAACAGATTCTACGTATTGTTTATATGTCTTTGGTCTGAACTAACCATCTATAGCTTTTGAGAGATCAATAACTCAAGAGAGAAGATGAGCTGGTGCTTTGGTGTCCAGCAGTTCCTCCTGCATAGACAGAGTCTGATTAAGCAGAGGCTGAAGGAAGAGTTCACATGCTCCAAACAAGGATACTTCCAGCTTCCCTGGAGAGATGTTCTCTATTGTAATTCTCTTCATCATTCTTTGGCCTGCAAGGAATGAGAACACTTCCCAAAGTGAGGATGCTCATCCCTGCTCTCCCACTCCTCCCCTTTTCTCCTGCTCCTGCCTGGGCCAGACACTCAGCCCAGGCCTATGGCTATGGCACCACTCAAAGCTCACCAAAATGCTTTCAGATTTGGACAGTCCCTTCTGGAGCTTCCAGGTCCATGTTTGGGGATCAGGTCTGCTCTTTATGGGCCTCAGCTGGCCAGAGAATCCTTGTTTTCCACCTAAATACCCACTAAGGGCTAATTTCTATCCTGACTTTTGAAAATGCAAAACTCTGCTCAGAAGAACTCACCATCAGAGAGAAACCACTCAAAATCAGAATTCAAATTCCATACCTACAGCAATGTCCCCAAAATTGGCCACGTTGTTCCCGGTGTCGGAAGTGATCAGAACAGGCGGGGCTACAGCGGGGCAGTGCAGCTCCAGGTACAAGGTGTTGTGAGGGCTGGAGAGAGAGCAAAGGGGTTTGGGGAGTAAAAGGGCAGAGCTCTGGGATCACACAGAGATACCAACCACTGCCAGGGATCTGCTGTGTCACAGGGTGTCGCTGCTCTGGTGTGACAGCACAGCACAGGGCTCGGGGACTGAGTGACTGTGCCTGAGCAGAGATGAGCTACAGCTGCCTCAAAGTTTTCACACAATTATTCCTTCAGCTGCTTTGATATTCATGTGTTTGATTCTTATCCAACTGGTGGGCTGGGAGCATGAGTTTCTACCACTGAGCTATGAAGTAATTAAGATCAGAAAACAAATTTCTCCCCCAAATGAATAAATGAGCAAGCCCACCATTTCCCCCTCACATCTCTGGGTTATCCAGCTGCACCCACCTGCAGGTTAAGTTCCCAGAGCCCTCCTCTCCAGTGGCGTGGCCACTTGCAACAAAGCATGGGATGATGTATTTGTTAAAGCTCCCTCTGAAACTCCTCATCAGGGAAGCCTGGGCTGCCCTATAAGAATCAGAACTAGAGAATCCAGGAGTAAGAATTATCTCAGTGAGTGACAGAGCAAGAAAAAGATCAAATAAATATTTGCTGAGCTATTTGTGATAATTGTTTCTTAGTCACACATTCAAAATTGAATGTAATAGTGAAACTAAATAACTGTCAGTAGTGGACCCACCCTACAAAGTGGCTGGCTTTTGTTGCCAAAAGAGAATAAAAATGAAGAACCCAGTTAACAGATGTTACCCTAAAGATTGCAAAAACCTCAATACAATTTCCTTTGGTTGAATACATCAAGTACTCCTTTGGTTGAGTACACCAAGTGTCTTCCAATACTTCTACATCATTTCAGTGACATGTAAGTAAACACACAGGATCACATTGCTCTAATGCAATACTAGGTAATACTTCTAAAATAGGGATTTTATTTTTATGATCTCTACTGAAAGTATTTAAAAATTATAATTAATGGATTGCAATGAATATGGGATTTTAGTAAAAGATATCAAAACATCCAGTACAGCCAAATGCCTGGTCCTGAAGTATGTATTTACTTCCAAATACTTCCAAATTCCTGAGATTGGGCAGAAGTGTGGCTCTGAGAAGTTGAATTACCTGCTACACAAGGGCCCTCAAGTATCAGATTTTGCATGTGAGTCTCCCAACCTCCAGCCAGCAATGCTGTTGATGTTAACTCTCCCTGAGGGGCTCACACTGCACAGGGACTGCTTCAAATGCACATTTTCCAGCAGCATTTCACTGCCAGCACTGAGGCTGACCATGACTAATGAGCTGGACTGTGTAAGCCCTCAAATTAAAAACAGAAATTACTCCCTGCTGTGGATTTGGGCCATCAGCTGGTTCTCGTACATCTGTTCAGAAAAGGTTTTTTGAGTAGTTTCTGTTGGTCCCCAAGTTGAGCTTTTCAGCTGCCCTTTCCATAAACCCCGTGTTGGCTCAGCCCCATCCGCCCGCACAGCCCCAGCTCCTGCTCCCTGACAGATTCTTTGAAGTCTTCAATCCTTCTGATGCATAAAGGGATTCTTTGCCTCACATGAGAGGGTACAGCTGTGTGGCTCACAAGCAGCACTAATTTTGGAAACAGCCTCTGCAACACAGCTGAAGCTGTTCCCTCTCCAGTTTGCTCTCTTGTCTACCTACAGCTTTAGTAGATTTATTAAACTACTTCTAAAGAGAATGTTGTCTGTGTAGTACAAGATGCTTCTGTTGACTTACTCAGGCTTTAACTCTTCGGGTTTTGGCTCTTTAGGGCTATTTACAGCAGTCAGGCTTTTCCTGCTTCCAGCCTTTCCTCCAGGAATGGAAACACTTGATTTCTTTTGCTCTTTCTTTGCATCTTTCTTCTTTTTGCCCAGTGGAGACTGAGGGGGACCAAGACAGGAGTGAGCAAAGGCACAGCCCTGGCCCAAGGACACAGAGCAAGGAGGGGACACAGAGCAGGGGACAAGGGACAGCAGGATTATGGTGACAGCCCACAGACACAGTAGCTACTAAAGACAAATTTCCATTAATGTAAAATAAAAAAATTAAGTTGAAACGGACATATTTTACCACCTCTTAGAAGAAGAGGTCTCCTCTTGGAGCAGATGAGTAGAAGTCTGCATCTCATGGGAATTTATCTCATGATCAGAGACAACCACAGGTGCTCACATAAATTAACTGACCTGAGGGTTGCATATAAAGTCCATGGATGTTATAAATCTGCAGGAAGTGTAGAAGCTTTTTTTTTAAAGAGTATTGCAGTTGGAATTTGCAACAAAACCCTCTAGGAATACTTTGGAAATTGTGAGCATGCAATTAAATTATTGCTCAGTGAACAGGCCACACATTCAGTGCACCAGCACAGGCACAATCTCATCCTTTACAGGCAGGTCTTGCATGGACCATGAGCTTGGGCTTCATTAATATGCATATAATTTTATGATAAAAATACCATCCAGAGAAACAAATATCTGGAAGTGACAGACCAGCAGCATGTGCTGTTCTTAGCATTTCTTACTTGTACTCCTGCCTCTGGCACAGCTGCTGCGCTGAGCCTCCGCGCTGCCTCTTCCCCGATTTGCTGATCCGACAGCGCCGGGCTGAAGGACACTCGGATGGAGCTTTTCTGGGAATGTGAGAGCACACACAGGAGTGAGGGCACAGCTCAGCCCTCAGGCACGTGTGACACCTACAGAGCTCAACAGGAGCACAGGAGCAGCACAGAATCCACACATCCAGTACCCTGCTGCTCTAAGTGAATCACAGCATCCTCGGGATAAGGGCACCCACAGCTTTTTTGGAAGTCCAGGATGTTACACTGGGCTGGGTTTACATGACCAATACTTTTGACATTTAAACACTCTTCAGTTAAATCACAGTGACAACACTGGGGACAGAACACTCCCGTAAGGCATTAGCCAGATTTGGTGCTTAACCCTCCTGTCTGATCTAAAACATTCTTTCAAACAATACAAAATATTCCAGCTATTCTAACAACAACTGATGTTTTGAGCTTTGTTTACAAGTGACAGCCTTTGTAAGGATGCAGATGATCAAAGATTCAGCAGAACACCCAACATTTAAAGTGAATTTACCTGCCCAGGCAGCACAGTTCCCACAGAAGGTGTAATAGTCACAGGACAGTCTCGGGGCACGTGGAACTCAAAGGAAGTGGGGCCAACTGGGACAGGGTCCCCATTGCCAATCCGTGGGACAGGGTGAGTGAGGGGGTTCCCATCCACGTGGGAATTGATCACATCCAGAGTGGCTGAAGACATGGAGTTCAGGGCTGTAGCAGCAAACTGAACCAAGGAATGAGACAATTCAAGAGGTGGGTGGACTCCAACTGCTTTGCATGACAGCTTGAATTGTCTAAAAATAAACACATGATAAATTGTCTCAGCATAAAATAGTGTCTTAATCAGCCCGGAAAATAGGGAGCTAATCCTGTAGTCCCTATTTAAGCAGAATTTCAAGCTTGCAATGGGAATTTTGCCTAAAGATGAACAATAATACTATCTATTTTTAATGCACAATTGGCCAGAGTCCCTGCTTGAATTCTTCCTCTGTGAACTTCTGGAAATACATCCAGTCAAATCAAAGTTTATGCCATCATTATTGCAGTAGCATTGGCTTAATGCATGGAGCATTTTTATAAAAAAGAATTCCTTCAGTAATTGTGCTGAAAAAGCAGCAGAGCACTGCAGGTTGAGGGCTTGGAGCTTGGCTGTGGGACAAGGATAAACTTGAGGAGGGGGGTGGGAAAAGTCATCTCAGTAAAGACAGACATGTAAACCAAGGATGAAACCAACAGGCACTGAGCAACTCTTGCAACTGGAGAATTCCCACCTTCCTCACATGCTTATCCCAGCCTCACCTCCCCAAAGCAGGCAGGGATTTAATTTCTGATCTGGGTCAACAGTGGGAGCCCAATGTGATTCATGTTTTAGCTTCCCTGCTGTCCATCCATTAACACACCTGTTGATCTCTGTCCTGCATGTCAACTCAAAGCTGTACTCTTTTGCCTTGGTGGCTTTAAAGATTATGTCCAATGTCAGGCTTTCCAGGGGAAGAATAATTCCAAATCCATCGTTGGGTTGAACTTCAACAAACTTCAAAATGGCAGGATAAGAAATCATTAGTTAAATTATCAGTTTATTAATAAATTAAAATAAGACATTATTGGCAAGATTTAAAAAATTTGGTATCAAATGTGGAACTGTCAGGAAAACAAAAACCTTCCAGGGAGAAGTTTTTGTCTGAGTCGGCAGAGTTCTCATCTCAAAGTAACTCAAAAGGCATTAAGTCCATTAACTCAGATTTCAGGAGAATCCCTTCCCCAACTGTGGAAATCACCTTGCTCTAAGGTTTATTTACTCTTCATAGACAACTGACTGAAATATGATAAAAATCTCAGCAGCTGCCCCATGTCTTTGAAGGCTGATTCCTGTCTGAGGCACGGACACCACAGGGACAGGAGCAGTTCCACATCCACAGCTGTACAGTGGCTTGTGCTTGAGTTGAAGATGATTCAAGAAAGTCTCCCCATCACACTTTAGGCTCCTCAGGAAACACATGCTGAGAAGTGAAACTTTCATGAAGCTGAAGTTAACAATTTCTTTTAGCTACTCTTTGATTTTAATCCCTAAACCAGCAGAGAACAGGACAATGCCTATTTACCTGCCAGGTTCCTCCAGCTCTGATGCCAGTCTGCCCCAACCATTTCACACTGTGATCACCCTGCTATTATGGAGCTTGAGGAACCAAGTTTGTGCCAAAAGTTATTCAGGACACCCTGCCTACATGAACCCAGCAGCTCCTGTGATTAATTCTGTGCTTCCAAAAGTCACCCAGAAAGTGCCCAGGCATGGGTCGGGATGGTTTCCAAGGAGCATTTTAAAGACAAAGCCTTTGGGCACTTGGGGCAAAGTGGGCACATTCCTCAGCCTCAAGGCCACAGCCACAGCCCCAAGCCTGTTTTATTTAATGGTAAAAGTGTCCTTGGTGTTTTCTTAGGAGATCTCTCGGTGTAAAAACCCAGGAATTCTAATAGGAAAAGGTGAGGAACAGGAAAATCTCCTCCCAGCTGTTTGCACTGCTTGGCAAATGCAGAGGGTGTCACCCAGTGAGATTCACACACTCCAGGACAGAACCAAGCCGGGTGCCTCCACAGGAGCAGGATTCCCATGGGCTGCAAGAACCAGTCATGGTTTATTTACACTCACACTGGAACACGTTCCCATGACACTGAAATCTATTTTGACAGCAGAGGGGGTGTGTGTGGGATAAGTCCGTACCTCTGGCAGTCCCACAAATCCAAACTCCTGTGGCAAGATGGATTTGTTTGTGAGGATGACATTTGCCTGAACAGCTTCATAGATCGTGCAGTATCCAAAGTTGATCTGTGCTGGGCTGATTTCCAAATCAGAAGTAGTAACAATGGCATGGACAGTAAAATTAACTTTTTTAGCCTGAAACAAATGCAAGAGCAGAGGATAAAAACCTCCATCTGTGGGTTGTAAGGACAGGATTGAAATGAAATATCCTCCACAAGGAAAAGTGCAAGAAAAAGTTACTCTGTTCCTTGACAGTAACATGAGATCAGCACTGAGGAGAAAGGATTTGACTTTCTGTATTGCAAACGTGACAAGAAAAAATGATCAAATCTGTATTAGTACTTTAAGCTTCTTTTACTATTATCACAGAACCTCAATTAGTCAAGAACTAATCTAAAATTAGGTATTATTAAGTGAACATTCATTAATATAATTTACATAAACTGTCAGTCTGATAATCAGCATCACAAAAATCTCTAACCTTGTCCACGAGCAGGATTGTCACTGGGACCTCCAGGATTCCTGTCTCTGCATTGAAATAGCTCCCTGCATCTTCTGGAAGGGACTGCCTGAAAATCCAAAAGTACAAATCCAAAGTACAGTCAGTGCCATTAAAACATTCTATTTTCTCACTAAGGGAAATAATAAACTTTTGATGGATTATTTCTGAACAGAAAGAACAACAAACTGAATTCTGTTACTTAAGGGCCAAAAGTTTTATTATTCACAGCTTTTAATCTTAATTTAATTCTCCTCAAATAAGAGGATTCACCTGGTTAAGCATCAACTCCAGTTCTTCACTGAAGGGAAGAATCATTAAAATTTTGCTTGCAAGACAAATGCAAGTATTAGAGAAAATGGAAAAAAAATGGTGGAAGAAAATGCCAATTAAAAATTATTGACCTGTGAAGTCCCACCTCCTGACCAAGGGAAAGAAGATGCAGTCAGCTCAAGAATATTCTGGATTTGCCCCAGATTTCCTTCAGCCTGGCATCCCCAGGCAATGCTCTGAGCAGGAGGGCACGGGCTGCAAGGCAGTGATGTCAGAATGATTGACCTTGTACAGTTATATTGGATTTTTTTTGTTTGTTTTTAAAGACAGGATTTTGGACACGCAGGATTTTAAGGGAGGTCACAGAGGTCAGCATCCATTTATCCTTTTTAAAAAATGCCATCCAGTCATTTAAAATTCTGAAAAATTAAAAGCTTAATCTCTAATCAGAATATAAACCCTGTGCATCTTTGCTGCAGCCCCAGCACGTCACCAACCCAGCCCAGGCAGTGGCTCCCTTTGACCACTGAAGTTAATGATCAGCCTGAGGCAGAACCACTTTGTATCCCAAGGCAGAGACATGAAGTGAACAAACCTGGGGCCCAGCAGTGCCTGGTTACAGACCAGCTGAAGAATTTATAAGGAATATGCAGCTTTTCTGTAGGTGAAGCATCTTGCTGTCACAAGCTCCATTTCAGAGCTTCAAACCAAGACAATACAAACCTAGAGCATTTTTAGCTCTGCTGCACTATTTTTATCTCAGAGCACCACAGTGAGTTGCTTCCTGTTCTTGGGTCTCCACAGTGCTCATGTTCTACTACTACTCATGGAATTAATGCAACTCTTTAATGTATTGTTAAAGAATAAAAGTAACACCCACTCAGTCACCATGGTGATCCAATATCTTGCTGTTATTTTGCAACAAGGGTGATGTTCAAAGGTGTTGGGAAGTTCTTTACAGATAGAACTGGGGTTAAGTATAAGGGAGGAGTAGAGCATCAGCTTTCACTTTGTCACAGGACATCTGAATAGCAGAAGAAATTAATCTATTTCATAATAATCCAGAGGGGGAAGAAAATACTTGTAACTGTACGGACACAGGGATGGACTCTAAATTAGCTGCTGTGCCTCAGGGAAAAGGTCCTGGAATCCTTCAGAAAGTTCTCTGAAAATGGCACAATTAAAGAGAAGCACAAAAGACAAATCAGATTCAGACTGCCAGTACCTGCAGGACTAGTTCCAAATGCAGGGAACTACAGGATGTGGTGTTTGGGAATTCTGAAAGGCACCAGAGCAGAGAACTTGCCTTCAACTAAACAGGAAATGTTGGCTTCAAACTCTCAGCAGTTGGGTTTTGGAACACCTGCCCGAGCACATCCCTGTCCACAGAACACTCGGGAGAACTTCCCGAGCCTTCAGGGAGCTCCCTGCTCTCTTGGCACTGCTGAGTGGGGGGTTCTTTTCCCTTTGGTGTCACTATTAATTCCCTTCGGTGGAGCACTATTAATAGAGCTCCTCATGCCAGCTCACGGAGAGGCCCTCACGGAAATGTGTCACTGGCTCAGTGCTTCCCCGCAGCTCCCAGCTCCGCGCCGCACGCGCTCCCCCCGCATTAGGTCTTTAAAACTGATCTGTACCTTCAAACAGCCAGATACTTATTTAGTGTGTCAGAAATGCCTTAATCTCATCAAATCTCCTTTCTAAAGCTTCCCTGTTTTTTAAAGGAAGATTAAGGTTCTAAATCCAAGCTCTGCTTCCATCCACTCGGAGAGGGTAACAGTGCTTCGCAGCAGCTGAAGCTGAGGAACTGAAATATGTCATCATGTTACTGTTGTTGTAATCTGATGGGATTTGAGATGCTGCAAGAACTGTAAATACTTTCAGTTCTTTGAATACTAACCTGGTGAAAATTTTGCCAGCAGCGATTAGACTCTCAGGGTAGAATCCAGAGGTGCTGAGCACATCTGTGAGAACTCAAACATCCATGGGACTAAAAACCCACATCAAAGAAGCAGCAGGTTTGCAGCAGCAGTCAAAGCCAAAGCCATTGAAGTATTTGGCTGTACACCAAAATTAATTCCATATGTCATTAATTACTTTTTGAAAAGAAATATCCTGCTGAATTCCTTAGGATGGCAATGATGAGGTAAATAAAATTAACAGTGGTCGATGGGAGCTTTGGTATTTAAATTTTTATAAACTGGAATTGTTTCCCATCACTGAGCTATGTTTGTAGATATATCATAAAATGGAGAAGCAAAATTTGCTGGGATAAAGATTTTAGCATCATGAGATATTACATAAAACACCATGTGAAATTCAAGATCAATACCTTCATCATTTGGAGAAAAATGTACCTGGGGAGGAGAGATATGGACAGGAAGCCCAACCACTCTCACCGTAATTAGCAAGCACAGGAGTTCTTGTCAGAAATTATTCAATCAGTGATCCATGAAGCAGCCACCTGCCTCAATAACCTCCCTCCTGGACAAGAATAGAACGGGAGCAGCCTACCAGGAATGCGAGAGCTCGGATTGTCACAGCGCTGCTGCCACCACAGGGAGGGCATTGCCTCACAGCCCTGGCAGCCAAGCTCATTTCCTCCTGGAGCATCTGGCAGCTTCCAGGGGGACAGGGGGGAGACCAGACCTGCACTGCAGCAGCACTGCGAGGTCAAGCCTGGACAGCAGGAGGGAACAACAACCCTGCTCAGCTTTTCCACTGACACTGTCTGAAATCCTGAGAGATTAGAGTTGGATTAATGTTGGTTACCTGGGCAGGAACTTGAGCTGTGCACTGAAGGATGACTGAGCCTGGATGTAGCCTGTTTTTGGAAGCAGCTCCATGTGCTTGCTCAATTCTCTGCACACCTCAAACTTCAAACGCAGCGTGGTTGTTGCTCTGCAAACACATCAGATGTGCTCAGGTGCCTTTGAGGCCACTTCAGCGACTCTGGAGTCTGAGCCCTCCTGCCCCCACCCCTGCTTTGTAATCAGAACAATCCCAAGCTTCCTTTGAAAATGATGGGCATGGAAAGCTGCTACAGCAAGTTCACACAGTTGTGCTCTCTTTTAAGTACAGAAAACAAGACTTGGAAGTTCTGTAACAAACCCAGCTGCAGTGCAAACAGTGCACAGACTGATCCAAACAGAACTGTCAGAGCTCAGCACAGTGCTAAGTCGGGTCGGGGCGAGTCAAGGCCAAGCTGTTGTGAAATATCAGGTGATTATTTGCTCCTAACATACACTGGCTCTGTCTGGATCAATAGGATGACTGAACCCTGGTGGCTTCCTTAAACAGATGTAACTTGTCCTCCACCAGCAGAGATTCTGCAGGGCTGGAAGTCACAGCGTGGCTGAGCTGGTCCTGCCAGCTCCTCTGCTAAACCTTGGGATCAGTTTGCCCTAGGAATGGCACACTGGAAGCCAGGGATCCTCTGCCTGTCTACTGAATCCTGGCCCCGTCATAGCACAGCAATAGCCATGGATCATCCCCTGCTTTGGAATTTTATGCCTAAGTGCAAAATTGCCGAGCAATTTACAAATATTTCAGCTTGTCATTCTCCTTCCCCTGGACTGGTTTCCAAGCTGTCAGGCCAGATGGTCTCCTCTAAATCAACAGCTACAGCAAGTGGGGTTGGGAGCCTGCAATGATTTCTGACTGTTGACAATCTAAGAGAATTATATACTACTTCATTAAATCAGTGCAGATTATAACCTGCCAAAGAAATTACTTTTCAAAATGATTTCTATTGAACATGATTCTGATAAGACACTTTCACCCTTTATGCTGCTTATTTATGCTGCCTGATTACCAGGGTCTTCATGACCAGAAAAAAAAACCCAAACCAAAACCCAGAACAAAACCAGTATTAACAATATTTTACTATTCACCAGAGTTTGCTGGGACATTCCAGTGCCAGAAGTATCTGAATCACCTGGAAACTTTATCTTCCCCTTGTGCTACAGCCTACAAATCACAGCCAGTGGGACAAGGCAGGCTCCAGGAGGAATCCTCCTCCTGACACACCACAGGGAAGTGTCAGGAGCTCCTGGAGGGAGAAACTGCTCAGGCCACAACAGGATGAAATCAATCCACTTTTGCAGGATAAAGAGTTGACACATTATATTCCTGCACATGAAATACACTGAATTTCAGCCCGCCTGACTGTATAACAGGCAATTTTTCCTAATTATGGAAATTGTGTGATAAATCAAAGCCTTGACTTGCCAAGGTGCCAAGGACAGGCTACTACAGATTAAGTGCTCTTAATTTAGTGAAACTTGGCAAAGGATCAGCAGGATTTTTCCCTCAGTTAAGAAGTTTTGCCCTAAGCAATTTGACAGCTTCTATCTTTGGGATCCCCTTGAACTCTTAAGTTTTATTAGGAGACTTATTCTGCTTCTATACTTATAAGTTTTATCCCTGGGTTATCTAGACCAAGTAAAATCACTTACATAACAACTTGTGCTTGTCATATCTGTAAGCTGAATTTCTGAGATAACAGCTTTACTCATTTCTTTCCAACTGTGAAGAATCTCTGCAGTCTTTAATTCTGGTAAGAGGTTTAGAATGGATGCCTTCCGCAGAACCAATCTCTCCCCCACCCTCCCACAAACCCACCCCAATCCTATTGAAATAGCCTCTAAGAAATGCAAATTGTTAAAATAAGAATTCCATAGTGACTGCATTAGGTGGAGGGAAGATACCCAGCACCTGAAGACAATTAAATGTTCTCATAACTGCTTTTTAATAGCAGGAAATCTCCAGAAGCCAAGGAGCTGGAATATTCCCTTTATATCACAGTGCAAACAGAACCAGTCCTCAGACATGACTGACTTGGACTCTGAAACACCCCGATATTTTCCCCCTGTCAATCACTGTCTGGTCACTCTCTGGGTGATCAGAGGGATCTGTCCCTCCAGTGCAGTGCTTAAGGCCCACACAGGTCAGGAAAAGCTGCACCTTTCCCATTTTAGAGTGAATGCAATAGGACCGACATGATTTATCCAGCATCTAATCCCAGGTCTGGAAAGACTCTCAATAAAAAGCACAGCTGGCATGAAACTGGCTTGCACACCCTAAGTCCCCCCAGGACTTTAACTGAATGCAAAATAGCTGAGAAACAACAAAATATTCTTACATAAAATTTCCTGGCTGAATCAACCCAATGTGCACTTAATTTTAGACACATTTAATCTCCCTAAACGTTTAGTGTGCAAATTCCACATGAGGTGTGGGTTTGCTGTTCCCTAGGGGTTTCACAGCTCTCCCTAAGAACAGGAACAACACAGGGAATCTGGTAGGAGTGAGGTGTGTGGATACTTCACAGCTCGGGCTGGTGTTGGGGGTCTGGGATTGCAGGATGCCCAAGCCCAATTTCCAGAGCCCAGAGGGCTTTCAGGATGTGCCCCTGGAGTGCCAAGGCCAGAGCCACCCCCAGGGCAGCTCACCTGCTCCGCACCTCGACGCTGTCCTGGTACAGCCGCTCGTACAGGCAGATCCTGAGGTCCACGCTGGGCTGGGGCACCCAGATGGGCACATCCACGGAAACTCCAACGGCACTGAAGTTCAGCTGGCAGGGCAGGAATGGCAGGGGATTAGTTCTGTTAGTCTCAGGCTCTCACTGACTTACAGCAAGAATTTCTGCTATAAATACAGCAGAATAAAATATTTTATTATTCATATTGCAACAGGTTGTTTAATTAGGCAGACCTAGGAAAATCATCTGCAAAGTAAACCCAAGACGTTACAGTGCCCCAGCAGAAAAACACAATTATACTTTGGTTTGGATTCTTTGACAGGGAACATGAAAGAAGAGCATCTGCCCATGATACTGAAAAGAAGTATTTGAAGTGCCTTTAGCTGAAGTGAATGGGCCCCAATCCAGGCTCCCCCGGGGCTGCAGCTCGTTCAGCCAGCACAGAAATGCAGTGAAGGCAGCACAGGGCTGTGCTTCCTGCAGTGACCCGGGTCTGGCACCAGGGCCCGCAGAGCTCAGCCCTGGAAAAGCTGATCCTGGAGGAGAAGGTGCCCACAGGAGCCTCAGCAGGTGTCTGCAGCTCCTTCTGCAGCCTGAGGGAGAGCCAAGACTGGCTACTGAGCTTCTGGGAAGTTTGTCTTTATTTTTTGGCAAGCTTCTATGAACTTTTCCAAGCAGAATTTGGCTTTCAATAAAATTTAGAATCACAATATGCTGAAGTGGTAACTAAAGTTGTCATCTCTTCCAGCTTTCACACATCAGCTTCACTACTGCCTGCTAAATAATTCCAATTCTGATAGATCAGAAAGAAAATAAACTATGTGGGTTGGGAATAAGGGAGAATACTTCCACATTTGTTTCTAGGACATGAGATGTTTTCCAATATGATGCCTGATAAAATGGGAATATCAGGATTATTTGCATAGAAGTTTAAGAGAATGAACAGGTTTAATAAACATCCTGCAGCAGAAATAAGAGCTATGACTTAGAGAGTTACCTCGCATCAAACTACCTAATACATAATTCTTGAGAAAAGCACAAATCAGAAGATTTTAAACTATTTCACACGTTTTGAAGCAGGTCACTCACTGGTTTGCAGTCTGGGTTGTCAAACACAATCACAAACTCTGCCCTCACATCTCCAGGGACAGCTGGGACAAACAGGACTGGAATTTTCACTGAGCTGAAGGGTCCAATCTCACCCTCAGTTACCTGAACAACAACAATGAAACTCTAGAAATTGCACTGAAATAAAGAAGCTGTGCATATTCACTAGACTCACTCTGCTACACCTGGTTTGTAACTAGATTGAACTCACTATGCACAGGAAAAA
Source organism: Corvus kubaryi (assembly GCF_017639235.1). Lineage (NCBI taxonomy): Eukaryota > Metazoa > Chordata > Aves > Passeriformes > Corvidae > Corvus > Corvus kubaryi. The sequence goes on along the minus strand of NW_024581114.1, from coordinate 1,543,425 downwards.
TCAGAACATTAATATGGCTCAAATCTGACATTTCCCAGATATTCTTCCTGTGTTGTCACCAGACCTTGTTTAACCACAGAACCACATAGCAGAAAAAAAGAGTTGAACACTGGGAAATGGGAATGTGCACAGAATCTTTCAGCTCAGATATGTCTCTATAGATCAAAGGAAAGGAGAAAAGTGTACTGTGATTTCATTTTAAGAATTAACTGTGATACAGTGATGTACAGTGAGCTTGGAATGACCACGTACTTAAGCATTTCTCACCAGAGCAATTTATTTTATGTAGGCTCAACCTAGTGAAATCTTGTCTGGATCTCAGGATATTCATTACCTTTCCAAGCATAATTTCAACTGGTATTTCTTTGGGAGAAAGTTCCACTAAATTATCTGCATTGTCTGTGTCCAGATCTGATCTGGTATTTAATTCTCCTTGACCAAGTTGTTCTGAGGAAAGAAACAAACACAAAACACAACAAAATGCTGGATGTGTGTGATCAAAAAAAATCCGACAATGCACAAGTACATTAATTTGGGTCAATATTGCAAATCCAGGCACGTATAGCAGTGATGGGAAAACTGGAATGTCTGGAAGGAAATATTCTTTTGGCCATCCAGCTTTAGTCTAGTTTGGAATTCTACCTGAGGCACTTGAGCCTTCCACTACTGAGTAACAACATTAAAGGTTCATTGGGACAAGGTCTGTATTGGAGATTGGTACATCCAAAATGCAGACTCAGCTGGAAGTGGGGTTGGCCTTCAAGAGCAACTTCAGTGGGATAATGCAGCCAGAAGGACCTCTAAAAACCACTCACAACCTTTTCATGGAACTTTCAACTTCCTGAAATTGGAATGGTGAATATTGGGAAGAAATGTTAAAGAACATAGATAAGAAAGAAATTAAGAAAGTCTTTCTTCTGTAAGACTGGATTTTATTAAGCACATAGTAAACATTAGGAATGAGATGGAAAATGTCTGAGGAGGTTCATCTTTCTGCTTCCTTGTTCCTAGAATTACAGACTATAAAAATAAACCTGTCATGTGGATTGCTATTCTGAGAAGTGGGGATTCAGTTGCTGAGACAAGGATGATGTTAACAATTTTGCAATTTCTGAAGCTGGTTGGGTTCTGTGTTCTTCTGAGACTGAATTGTTGATCACTAATGAGCAGTGAGGTTCTCTGCTGCTTTTGATATAATGGTGTCAGGACATTATTTTTAGTCATTTTCTGTGAGGCAGCATACAAAGAAATATAACATTACTCCCAGAGTGATGAGCTACTTAATTTACTGAGTAACTTTGCAAACTGAATTGCACAGTTCATTACAGGAGACTACAGATGGATAAAACTTGGGCAAGTACAGGGCCATGTCCCAAAGCATCACCTCACCCATGGCACTGCTGCTGTTGGGCTCCTGGGCTGCACAGTCCTTGTTTTGATCCCCAGCTGCCACTGGACTCTCGCTGCTTTCCTCTTCAGGGTCACAGGCACGGGAATGTTGAGTGACCTATTAGGAAACACAGCAAAGGATTTTCTCCCATGGCTGTTCCTCTGCCTTGCACCAGCTCCAGTTCTTTCCAGCAAAAGTTTTATGCAAATCAGACTTGTGCTTTCTTGCAACAGTTCCATGTTATAAATGGAGAAATGTGTTGCATTTTCCAAGAAGTGCACATTCCACTAGACCTTTATCAATGAGCAGATTGAAGTTTTGCTGGTTGCCCCAAACAGGTAAATAATCTAACAGGAGCAATGCAGTCTAGTGCCAGTTACTTTACAATTAGCAGAACCAACATTTTTCTAGTGGAAACCCAGGCAGTTCTATGTCAAAACTAAGTCTGCTGCAACCAGCCCTCTCTTTATCACACCCCTCACTTTATTGCTAGTTTTGCACCAGTTCATATGTTTCTGACTTGCAGGAGTTGAGATTTTAACGACTCTGTCAGAATCTCCTCTTTTAACTGAAGTATTTTCTCCTAATTGTCATGAATTAGGAGAAAATGGAGAAAATAGGAATCATGGCATAAAGAAAGTACTTTAAAAATCAGCATTGCTGGTTTCCCCACTCCTCACAAAATAATTGTTTTTATCTTCTAATATTTGGGTCTAACAGATTATATTTATAACAACCCAAATGTACTAAAGGTTGGACCAGAGGATCTTCTCAAGTCCTTTCTGACCCGACCTGCTCTGTGACTCTGCAACTCCACCACACTTCCCAAAGCAGAACATTTCTATTCCTTTAGGGAAGTGCTTTTGAACCCACCACTCTTGCAGGAGCAGATTTTACTGTTGCTCTGAGGGTACTTGTGGCACCTGCTGACGTCTGAACTTTGAATCTGGTTCCCAAAGCCCCGCTGTTTGTCAGGCTGATGGTCTGTGAAATTGTCTCTCCCACCACAAGGCTGCCAAAGTCGATGAGCTCTTTATCCAGAGCCAGCTGTGAGAAGATAAACCATTAATTACCACTGGCCTACATAGTACTAATGTCAATTAAATGAGCATCCGCTTTTTATAATAATAATTATATTATCCACATGCTAAAGGAAGTCCCTTACAATGCACGTCTTGACTGTACATTTCAGTGGAACAGAAAAAGGACCTGTCTGGGCCATAAACATGACTTCTCCTTCCAGCCCTTCATTTATCTAGAAAACAAAAGAAAAAACCCCAATGAAAAATCTTTTCACTCATTCTTTGAGTGCCATATTAAAATGCATCTTTACTGATTCTATGTTTCTACTTTAAAACAGTCTTTGTGACAGCCTGGTTAACTTTAGCTGGGCAATATTATAAATATTTGGAAACTTGCTCTCATTTGGAGGCATTTTTCCAAACATGCCTTCAGAATTTGCCTTAATACAATTTATCAGAGCTTGAACATGCATACAGCTACAACAGCAGTTCTTCTAAAAATGTAATTAGTTTCCTTGTTAGCAGTTAAGAAATTTAATTATGATGTGTTTAATCAGTCTAGTGGCCTATACTAGGATTCTCCTCACTGTGCACTTACCATTGGCTTAAATGTTACCAGGAATTCACAGGACATCCCAGAAGACACTTTGCCAGGTGGGTCAAAACTATGGAGATAATTAACAGAAAACTCCAAATTAAAGCTGTGGAGGGAACACCCAGCTCTTGCTCTGGTAACAATGGCATATTTTTTTCCCCCTCACTTGGACTAATTATCAGAAAGTCAGAATGAGTGACAGATTAATGAAAGGCTACAGAACCCTGCTGCAACTGGGAAACAACAAAGGCTGATTCTTCATGAAGGTTTTATTCAGAAAGACTTCAAGTGCTTTTAAAAGGCAAGACAGGGACTGTAGCCAAGGAGGTGAAGCTGAGGTTCAAAATCAGCAAGAACAGGTTGAACTGCCCAGTCAGATAATTAGGAAGCAATTTCTCCCATTATCCATTTTAATGCTGCTCTGTAACATCTCCCCTGTCCAAACACAAAATGAAGAGGAAAAACCCAAGGAGGGAGCTGCAGATGATTAGAGAAAGTGCTGCTTGCTGCCAGCTGTATCAAAATTATCTTGAATAGAATCTGCCACTCATTTCATGGTCTGTGTGAGGCAAGGAAAATGCCCATCAGAAGACAAGACATCTCACAGCTGCACTGTAAATGAAATTATTGAGGCACTCCTGGAGATCTGCTCTGCCTGGCAGAGGAGCCAGAGGAGATAAGGAAGTGTTGTCAGCCATGGGAGCCCCGAAGCCAAGTGAGACACAGAACACACTCGCCCTTCACAGTTTTATCAAAACAAAATTAAACTCAAGCTAGAGCAACATGAAACATTTTCAAAAGGGGAAACACACTTCAGAATTCAGGAGCTTAAAATGTGGACAGGGAGTAAGCACCTCTGAACATATCCCCGGCATTTTCTCCTGAGAAAGACTTTAAGGAATGGTTCTTTATTTCAAATGTTACCTTGATACAATAGTTCTGATTTAGAGCACGAACTGCCAAGCACACAAACCCACACAGAACCACTCTGCTAAGCAGAGGCTCCCATTGCATGGGGTGTAATAATGCTCATTTTAACCACTAGAAGAAAGCTTTTTATCAGCAAATATGGTGCCTGTCACTGATAACAGCTCTCAAGTGTTATGTCTGTAAATACCTGGGCACTGATTTCGAGGACAGTGACACCATGACAGTGTAGACGTGCTGGGAGTTTTCAAAATACTTGGCAAAACTATTTTGTAACAAACAATTTATGTCTGGTTCTACCTGAGATAAGCTTTATACAGTGTAGGATCAGTGTCCACAGGTTTGTGCTCTGCTGGTCAAATTATTAATGATATGACAATGAAGAATAAAATCTTAGATTATTTTTGCTAGCTATCCAGCTGGCAAATGTATGGGTAACCAATTTATTTTTAAAAAGTTAATTAATTCATCAGACATTGAAAAATCATTCACAACTCTTGACGTTTCATTTCCATTTGGAAAGTACTTTGAAAGGCAATTATAGCAAGGAAAGACTTAGGCCTTTCAAAAAGCATTGTTTAATTTTTGGTCACAAACCAGAGGTGCTGATTTACCATATGCAATTGTCCAGCACACTAAATGAGAAAAAAAAAAATCAATATTTGAGAGCAGGAAACACTCATTTTGTCAGATTAGTAGCTTCACGCTTTGTCACAGAAATTAAACACGTTTGTAAGTGGGTCAAAATTAAATCCATGCACGTGATTTTGAAACAACCACGAGCTACACATTGAGTCAAGCACCAGAGCAGGTTTAGGAGCTGAAGGGCTCTGTTGTGTCCTGGTCAATTACCCATCTCCATCAGTCTGGGAATGAAGTGCTCCACACCTTTCCCAATCCACCTACAGCAGCTGGATCCAGACTCACAGCTCTCCAGGGATGCTGTTCAGCCAAGAACTCTCTGCTCACATTCTGGTGGACTCTTGTGGCAAGGAATGGCTTCACCTTGGACCATCCTGTCCTTATCACACGATCCAGAAATTCCATGTGCGGTTTATCCCCACAAGCACAGTGGGCAGTGAGCTGGGAAAGGAGCTCTGGAGTAAGAAATCACTTAGAGTGGTGAAACAACTTGTTTGTGCACTGGGGTGTGCTTAAACTGTCCCACAGGTGGCTTCTCCAGGTCAGCCATAAGGGTTGAAAGCTGAACTTCCTCTGTAAGCCACAGGAATTCACTTCCATCTCTCCTATTTGTCCATAAGCTTCACTTACACGCAGGAGCTTTAGCATTTTTTCACTTTTAGGCTGGACTGCAATAATTCTTTTGTTTGTTTCACAGAATTCCAGGTAAATAAATTCTTTTCATGACTTCGTTTTTTAGAGAAATACTACTTTTCACACAAACTTGCCCTTTATATATTTAAAGGCTCAGACCAGTTCCAGAGAGAGCTGGTGTCTGAATTCTTAAAAAGAAATATTTGGTGGATACCTCCTTTTGTTTATTTATAAACAGTGAGATAAAATTATCAATATAATTTAACTGAGATTAATTTTCAATCTCCCAGCTAGACACAGTGCTTCATTGCATAACCTGTCAGCAGGATTATGGGAACAGATTGATGGGAAAGATCACAGGATTGCAATTTAAGTGCTCTTTGCTCTGCGATTGATTTCCTTTATTTCATTAGCTTTTTTCCCTTCCTTGTCTGTCAGATTATACTGTGTTTATCTCAACCCACAAGTTTGACTTTTTCCCCCCAGTTCTCTTCCCCATCCCACTGAGGAGGAAGTGAGGAGCTGCTCTGTGGAGTTTCTTTGCCTGCAGGGTTAACCCACAACAAGCAGGAATTTCAATTGCTGCAGAATTGGGTTCCAGCTCTTGTTGTGGTACAAAGGTAAAACAAGTCTGCAATTAATTTACTTACTGAACACTGATGAAGTCCTTGAGACATTCACTGATTCCCACCAGCCTGCAGTAATTAACACTGTAGGATGCATTTGTCAAAACTATCTTCTTTTTGTAGATTTGACCAACATCAAAATCCTTGGAATGCCAAACATACCAGGTGAATGTCAGAGACATGATGTCATGTTCATGGTCCAATAGAGTTATTAACAGTCTTGTTAACGAACCAAAATTTAACTGCATGGGAGTCACCACTTCTTTAAGGACATTCTTTTACAGTAATAATGTATTTACAAACAATATACAAGTACCAGTCATGCTGCCCTTTAAAAAACCCACAACACAGTGCAACAGGAGGTTTCATCATCTGCTCACCTTTCTGACAGTATTTAAACTCCCCTACGTATAGGAAGTATTTTATAATTTACATAGTAAAACTGACTAGTTTATTTAATCTATCACTTAACTAAGAGATTGTTAGAGAAAAAGCCAAGAGCTGTTTCAAATTTCACTTCAGACCTATTAAAGACTGCAACAGAGTTTTGATCAAGACATTGGGATACACCTACAGCAGATCCATCTCTACAATTCCATGCAGAATGGCCACTGACCTTGAAATGAATGCAGCTGGGTTTGCTGTGGAAAGCACAGCCCTTATGTCCCCGACCAGGCACAGTTTGCTTGTGAAGAATTCCAGTTTGGAGTTCCTCCATTTTTTTCTCAGCCATTCTTTTTCTCATTGCCCTTATAGCCAACCGTGTTGGATCTTCTGCTTTGGGTACCTGATAAGGAACGTGCAGAAAGACCACCAGGGCCCTGTGTGATCACAGAATCTGCAGCTCCAGTAGAAAAATCTGCAAAAGGAATATTCCAGCACCCGGCCAGCCTTTTCCTGGCTCTCTCCAGTCAAACTCAGCCTCCCAACCTCAACATGAAGAATTTCATGGATTCTCAGCTGTCTGTTCTGCAGCTTATCATCACCCAACACTATGACATCATGTTTTTCATGGCAGAATTAGCTTTTCTGCACTTTAAGGGGTTTTTTCCCCCTCAACTTCTTAAACACTGAGAAAAAAATCAGCTGACTTCACTGGAATGTTTCAGTCATGGTCCACTGCTTCTTATAGGAATTTGTACCGACACAGTTTCTTTTTGATCGATTCTGAAGTTTTTTTAAACTCAAACATTAAACATAATATGATTTATGTCTTTACAGATTTCTGAACTAAACCTGAAGTGTTGTTTTCTCTTTGAGTGAACTAACTCCTCCAGAACAGTGTAAAACAGCAATGACTGATGATGTTCTCACATCTGAATTTCTGTATCTATGTAATAACATAAAGGCTGCATTTTAACTGCAAAAGACACAATTACTGGCTTTAAGCAAGGTTCTTTTCTAACAAGAGATATCACAACATTTACCTTGTGCAAATCATATTGTTGACTCCAAAGTCCTGGGAACTCCGGTACTAGGAGGGTCTGGTCCCTCTCTGTGTCCTCATCATCACTTTCCCAGAGCACATCCTGGGGTCTGTTCTCAGAACTCTCTCCCTGAGGAGCAGTTCTCTCCCCAGCCAAGGAACAAACTGACGGAGAGCGCCACGACTTTGGTGAAAGAACACAAGTTTTGAAGATGCAGCTAAAAATTACTAGAGAACAGTTACTTCAACAGTTACCAGTTTCTGAGGAGATCTTGTAATACAAAAATGACAGGTTTTAAAGTTCAGAGGTCAAAGATGACAACTTAGATCAATTCCCTCTTAAAACATTAAATATAGACAAATTCTTATGTTAAAAGTTACTATATTTCCTTCAAGAAAAAGGAAACTAGCAGACATTAAGAGATCTGATGGGGGAATTATTCTCCACTTGTTCTGTACTGTCTCATGTTTGGTTGCATCCTGTGCTATTTTTAAACAGAATTCAGTGACCTGCACCTTTAACAAAACAAAATGAAAAAATCTAAAGAGAGTTCATTCCCAGGCCTTTGATTACCTGTGATATTTCTCCATCTGCATGTTTGCAGGTCTCCTCACTTTGCCAGGCTTCCCGTCTCTGCAGTAAAGGACCCTCAAGTTTACCACGAGCCTTAATTGCCTTAGTAGGGGACTGACTTTTTTTCTGCTTGTGAATAGAAGCTTTTTCTTGCAAAATTCGAGACACAATCTCCATTTTTCTTGATTTCTGCAGTTCTCTAAAAGCTCTGTAATCCAAAGTTGTAAGAAATATTAACCCAACCATGGTTGTTTACCAACACTATTAACTACAACACAGTTCCCTTGGAGCCTTTAAGCTAAACAGCAAGTCTTTAAGCTGGGTTCAGTGATAATTTGTGCCAAGACACCAAATGATTCAGAGGCTGTTTATACATTTTTGCAGACTAAATATACTCAGTTACGGGGTTTTAGAAGGCTGATACAGACTTTCACAGTGTTCAGGGGAGGAAGAAGGACAGTTACTTCAGGGTTCAAGTTCAGGGTCACTGAACTTCCCTCCTGGAGGAGTTGATCGTGGAACACCCACAGAGCTCTGGTGCTCTGAACGCCCCAAGGCAGGAGTTCAGGGCACCAAGAACAGACTGTGCAAGTGTCACACACAGAGTGGGAGAGGGAGTTCACTCCCTCCAGGCACCATCAGAGATGCTCTGCCTTCAGGATCTGTCTGAGCTCCAGTACATTCCTGCATAAGCACCAGGGAGCAGGGAGAGTTTGATATGGATATGACACTTACTCTTTCTTTTTTTCATGCTCTTGCTGTCGTTTATGGAGAAAAATTTCCCTGATAACATTGCCTCCTTCTGCTAGGATGGCTTCCTTCATTTTCATCTCCTCCTTCTTTGCCTCCAAGGCCTTTGCTTTGTTCAAAATCTGGAGAGTTTGGAGCCTTTCCTATGAAAGTCACACAAACCAGTTACATATTTGATGCACCTGTTAAAGAATATAAACCAGAGATCTAATGTTGGTCCCCTTATCCATTTGTAGTGGATGTCTCTGAAGTAGAAGGTATTGTTTGTAATATTCTCTGTAGTCATGGGGGGCTGAGAGGCAGAAAGCTCTGACTAGGTCCAGGCTACTTCTCTACCCTTCCAGCCTGCCCCTGCAATGCTGTTCAGTGAAGGAATGTGAAAAGATAACAGCTCTAAACAAATCAGGATTAAATTAAGATCATTCCCTCAGATTCTACAGAACATAAATAGAAGAGCAAAGCAGCATAGCTCAGAAATTCCTAATTTATACTATTTAAATTCTTAAATAACTGTTTTTCTTCCATATGTTTTCTCCATGTGGAATATTTCTGCATTGGGATCCAAATAACTGGAAATCCTTCTGGCTGAACTTCCAGAGAACTTATTTTAGTATGCATTATTTCCCAGAGACTTCCCCTCCCAGAACAACTAGACTGTTGACAGAATAAACTGCATCAGCAGAAGTGTCAAAACCTGCCCACACAGATCTCATGCCATCCCTCCAAGAGCTAAACTCCCCCCAGTTTCAAGAGATTTGGTCAGTGATCTGCTCAAAAATCACCACACAGTTCTGCAAGGAAAACTGACATGACTTGCATTAGAACCCAACAGTCTCCCAAGTCAGTGACTTCATTCCCATCCCAGCTCAGCAGCAGTACCCTGTTGGAAGTGATGCTGGTTTTCAGGGAAAGCACAGCTTGTATCCTTCTCTCCATATGCTCCTGAGCTTTCACTTCTTCCTTTGCATTTTTTTCATGAATTCTGTAAGCAAAGTAAAATCTTTCAGGCTCACATCCTGGAAAGCTCTTGGTATTAGAACGTCTGAGCTGACAAGGAGTGATTGCCAATGTCCCCAGGCATTGCTGCTGTGAACCCCAGTTGGGTGGGCACTGGCTGTGGGCACAGGGGAACAGTTGGAGGCTCTTCCAAACACGGCACTGCTTGAGCTCCAAGTGCCAACAGGTTTTCAAATATTTTGCTCAACAACTTTAATTTTTAAAAGTTTTGGATATGAAGAATGTGTTTCATGTTATGACATATGACTGGCTGCTAAAATAAAGAATTCAGGTGTTGCTCATGTAACCAATACCAAAACATTATGTAGCAAACTTTTCAAGCCAAGCACATGTACCGACACTAAAAATAAACCCTAAAAACTCTACAAATTGGAAATACGTGGGTAGGAATCAAACCTGGGAATATGCCAGATAATACAGTGGGAAACTAGGAAAAAATTAAGATTGATAGGTTTGTCAAGAAAAAAAAACCTATTTGATTTCATTTTTCTTAATTATCATCAGTTTGTACATACCATCTAATAAAAATAAGCCAGCACAGAAACAGTACAATTACTTCCATCATTTTATAATTAAGTCCTAATATTTGTATATTAGCATATATTTGTATATCTGTAAAAATAAGTAACAAATGTTCCGTTTCTTCAGCAGCAAAATAATTCAAGTCCAGAGTAAAAACATAAACATAAACTTATGAAAGAACGTTTAATTTAAAATCAACCAGAGCATGAGCACAAAGAAATGGCCCATCAACCCATTTATCTGACTGATGGTTTTTTGCCACGTTTCTGAGGGGACATTGAATGGCACAGGGCAGGTTTCAAACCTGGATTTTAGTTACACTACTTCAGTTAATGGCACACACATACACAAAATGCTTCATTACTGACGCCTCAAGGGTCGGAGCCCTCATTACAAAGACCATCCCTTCAGCTCCAGGGATCTGGAGGCCATGCTAGGACAGTGAGTGGATTTTCTTCTTTCCATGTCCTTTTGTGCCCTCTAAGATCTCAATGCTACATTGTACCTGTCACAAGATTTCCAGGTGCAACAGAAGACACACCTTGCAGAAAAATCATTATTTTTCAAAGACTGGGGGATAAAGTCTTGCCCAGCAGAGGATGTACAATAGGAAATGAGTGAAGCCCCACCTTGCCATGCTTTGCCTCAGGAAGCAGACTGCTTTTTCATGGTTCCTTTTGGCATCCTCGAGGATTTTTTTATTTCTTTCTTCACATTCTCTCTGGGCTTCCTCCTCTCTTCTGCAAAACACAGACAAACCAACAGTTGCAGCAGCACTAAGGAAAACTTGATTGCAACACAATGAGACCTCAGGGTGGGGTTGGGGAGTTTATTAATATGTGCTGAAATGAGGACATTTGTCTGCTCCCCACATCCCCCATATTACAGACAAAGTGATGAACTTCACAAAAGCCACAAACTGACACCCTGGTGTCTGCTTTCTCTCCAGGAAATCTCAATAGACTTGGCTGTAAGTCCAGAAGGTCCTCATGGCCAACAGCACTGCAGACATATGCAGTTAGTCTGACCCAATAAACTTCATTTCCTATGACAAAAACCTCTGCATTTGTAGGTTTTTTTCATTAACAAGTTTATTCCCATAGATCAGAAATCTTTACCTGCATAGCTGCAAGGCAGTGGCCAATTCTTATTTTAATTCCATTTCCTCATCAGACATTTGTGAAGCACACCCAGCTGAGACACACAGTAGCACCAGTATTTGAACTACCTGCAGTAGTGAATTGGCTGCCAATAAAACAAGAAAGGCAGCAGGCTCTGACTTAGAGGCTCTTACTTCTCTTGAGTCCGACGCCTCCCTTCTGCTTGCAGGGCTGTTATTTTTTCCTTCCAAATCCTCACTTCTCTTTCCTCCTGGTATTGCATCTGTAGCTCCTCCTCATCTTTTTGAAGTTGTTCACGGAGGATGTCGTATTTTCCCTGCTTAGTTTTTATCTGCCACATCTCAACCCTTTAAAACAAAGCGTGAGTTGTTTTCACTGAAATACTGATATTCTTTCACTTTAAGGTAATAGATTGAGTAGGGAATGCTCAATGGGGAAAATAAACATGTAGCCATGTTTTCTTTTATTATTTTAAAACACATTTTGAATCAAACCCTTTTACTGACACGGGTGTTCCAGACTAAGGCTCATATCTAATAGCATATCCCTTTTAAAGACATTAAAAATATTGGTCAAAAAAAAAGGTAAAAAAAATAAACCCCAAGGTTGTGTTTCTCCCATTTACCCAGAAGAAAATATGAAAAACCAAGAAAAATTCTAAAAATAGCTTTTCCTTCAACAGTAAATAACTTCACGGACAGGCCATAGCTTTTATTCTTCTGTGCTTTGCTGAAGGAACCAGATATGATAGGGCTGAGTACATTAATCTGTTCTGTGTATTGCTAATCACACAATAAACAAGTCAAGCATTTTAAAGCTATTACACAACACTGCAGCAGAACACACTGTATCCTGGTGAACCACTTGGCTAATCACAGCTAGAAGCTCGTGCCTGCGTTCCTCCTTTGATGTACTGTGATGTACCTGTGGTACCAAAACATAAACACACTCACCTGTTGCCTTCTGCAAAAGACAGTTTTACTCTGTCTGGTATAAAGAAGTAATTTATTATGTGTGAACAATCAATTACAAGCAGCTATATTAGCTTGGCATAAAAATACACAGTACTGCTACAAAGTCTCCATCATGCTCATTTTCTATCCTTTCCTGTATGCCCTATAAAAACACTAAAAGGCATAAATTACAAGTATTTATGCTCACACATAGACAGATTTACTTTAGCCCAGCTCATTTTACATTTCAAATGAGACCTGCTCAGGTCACAATTTATGCACCTCTCATAATAAAATCAAAACTTTATTTACATGTGCAAAACTAACTTGGGGTCTGATCCACAGCACCCAGCTTTGTAAGGAATGAACAGTGCAGGCTAAAAGTTGCTCTCAAATTATTTACTTCAGTATTTACAAGCAATTTCTGTATTGATTAACTTTTGAATCCATCCAACAGCATATGAAGAATGTAATAAAGATTGATTCGCTTCACACTTTTTTCATTCCCTCACTTACAAGTTTTGTTTTAGTGTCAAAGCAATTCTCAACTCCAGCTCCTTCTCCCTCTCCAGCTCAGTGCACAATCGGCTGCTCAGGGCCTGCAGGCGGGACACGGCTGCGCTGGTAATGTTAGAGAGAAACAATCAGAAAGAAACGTGAACAAAGCCCCCCTTGCAAGATCAGCAAGAATAAAGCATAGCTCTAAGGCTCAAATTTATTCATTAGAATCCCAGAAATTTATGCAGCCTCTTGTTTAACCTTCTACGTGTCCATTCTTGAGGCAGAGCTTTCTTTAAACTCTTACATGCTGGTTGAAAGGACCAGATGAGAATTTCAAAAGCACTGACCAGTAGCTTAATGCAACTATTCATTTCTCAGACTGATAAAAGTAGTATTATTCATGAAGATAAGCGTAGGTGAACCTAGAGAACCTAGACCGATTTTGCTTTTAAAATGGTATTACAATATTCCGTACACTGAGCCTACAACTGCAGCATTCCCACACAGTTATTTTCCTTCTCTCCCCAGGAAAACTAGTAGACAGTGTACTACAGGATCCACAGACAGTGGCCTGACTATACTCAACATAAACTCCCATCCTCTAAATGAAAATTGGATCTTCTACCTGCAGTTATTCCTCTAACTTCAACATTTCTGTACTGGCATTGGCAGTGCTAATGGCAGCCAGGATTTGCGTTATTGCTAAAACACAATGACTTTGAACTTCATAAGCCAAAAATCTATCAAGTCTTCTCACTCCTCTAGGCACTTGCTAAATGTAAGAGATTGGGAGAATTGCTATTTCTTACATATCTAGACCTCTCCATGTGATAAGGATAAACACTACACTGCTTTTCTGTCTTTGCTGGGTTTTGCTACTGTCTCCAAGATCCCACTTGCACCACCTCAGGAGGCTCATTTGCATCAACTCATCAGTTTTGTTTAAGCAGCTCTCCCATTCTGGCAGTTAACCTGCCTTCCTCTCTCTCATTCATCGCTGCTCTAACCTGGAGATTAGCACAGGTTAGAAATGCAGCTGCGAAGTTTGTTCACAAGCCTCTGGCTCCTGGTACACAAGCCACCCACTGCTTTCTATTTAAACCAAATGTGAAGAGTACAGTAAATTGCCTCCCACTTGATAGCACAAGTGTTTCAGAGCAGCTCCTGTATGCAGAGCTACTCCTGAAAGGCATTCCTGCAGTCCAGAACAACACAAGAAAGAAATGGCTCATGTATGTGCGTATTTATAAAAATATGTGAACACACATATATATAAATCCTGACTGAGTAATCACCAGAAGCAAAGCCATGACCTCCAGGAGTGCCACAGCACCTTGATTCATCAGACTGAATAGAAGACTGAGACCCTGACAGACATAATTGACAGCAGTGGGCTAGGCTGATTTAATACCTGTTGTTACATTTTAAAATATATGCCTCTTTCCTACCCATTCCCAAGTTTCCACCTCTTTCTGCTCTTATCTCATTAATTACACACAGATGAACACAGTGGATGCCTGTAATCCTTGGTATCCAGAAATACTCTCTACCTACACATTGCCAGCCTCCTCCTCTCTCTCTATTTCCATGTCTACATGATCCAGCTGCTTTGCCAGCATCCTGCTCCGCAGCCGACAGGCACTCAGCGTGTCACTGCAAGAAACAAACACATCATTTATATTTTGTAGGTTCTTTTCTCTCCCCAGTGAAACTCTTCTTTTGGGGGGCAAGATTCACAGCCAGGATTCCTGTCAGATATACAGTTCTATAAACTCAAGTATTTATGACTGGTACAGTATCTCAGTATTTGCTGGTGATTTGTACTGATGGATTATGTTTGCTTAAACACTAACCTGGTTTTTTGGACCACCAGTTCCTTTTCCCAGATCATGTCATCGAGCAATTGGAGGTTCCTCTGTGAGGCTGATATGCGAATTTTGTCTGCAGACTTCAGAGGCTGAATGTTACCAACATTGCCCAAACAGTGTTCTGAGCTTTGCCTTTGAATTGGAACACACAATCAACAAAGAAACATAATGAGAAATTGTAGTTATGTGAAGTTTGTATGACATCCTTACATCCTTGCTTTCTGTTTTATTCTAGCAGAACTGTTACAAATAAGACCATTATAAATAAGGATAAACACGAACACAAACTGCACAGGAAGTTTGCATGCATGGACTTATGCCAGGATTTTCAAACCTGGATATCTAATGTTGAAAATTTATACCCTCATTTAATGCACTAATGATGTGTCTTTGTTTTTGAAATGCCTGTGGCTCCTCTTGATCCCACCTTGGGTTTGCAATTTTAGCGTTCCTGAACAATAGTTTACAATTTTAACAGGAACATTTTAAACTAGTTTAAGACATCATACACAGCTGGTCACTCAACACCACAGAGGAAATTCCTGTTTGAACTGGAACAAGGTATTTACATGCTAGAATCAGACTGGTCTCCGACATCTTCAGAAGTGTCCTTGTTTTCCATCTTGCCACCACCAGCCAATTCTTCTTCCAGCTCATATTCTAGCAGATATTGAAACAACAGCTTAATAAAGACACTGTGAATTTTAAAATGCAAAGTTTTCTATACTTGCTGTCAAGTCACAGCATGGAGAATCAGAGATGACATTTTATAGCATTAGTGCAGCATACATTAAAAAATTCATATGGCAAAACACGCAGGACTGTTGTACACCTGCAAATGAACAGGAGAATGTTCTCTGCCTTCATGTGGAAGTGTCACCAAGAATCCCACTTACGTGGGAAAACCCCAGAAAGAACAAGGAGGGGGACAAGGGAGGATAATGCATTGTCAGGTTCTGGACAACAATCTAACATGTTTATCTTACATTAAGTTTACATTCATGTCAGTTTTTTGTGAGTTATCAAAATAATTCATTTTCACCTTCCCAGTGTTCTTCCACGCCAGGGAGCTGACCAGCTGCATCTTCTTTTTCTTCCTCTTCTTGCCTTTCTTCTTCTTCCTCTTCTCTTTCTTTTTCCTCCTCTTCACTTTCTTCTTCCTCCTCTTCTCCTCTTTCTTCTTCTTCCTCTAGAAACACTAGAGGAGATATTTGCTGTTCTCCCTCAGTATAACTGGTCTCATGATCTTCCATGCTGGCAGCTCTTTCCAGATGACCAGGCTGATAAAAAGAAGGATATGTTTTACACATCAAATCTCCAACAACTTGCAGTAGTGGTGACTATCTCTGGAGGTGAATTCACAACATTCAGTACATACTTAATGCATGTGAAATAACTGGATACAACCACACACCTCTGTGCTAGTTACACATTTTGGGTATCAACTACAATAAATCTCTTAGCAAAAAGCAAGGACTCTGCCATTTTTCTTCTTTTTTAGTAACAATCAGCTCAGTAATAAAACAAACCTTCTGTATGTAATTTACCCACTTAGACAATGACTTCATCCCAAATGACTTAGGCACAACTCCAACAAACACTATTTGCTCTTGAATCTTGTGGAGCTCTCCAATATAAAGTAAACTGTTCCCAACTGTTGTTACCATTTATTAGAATTCAGTAAATTCTGCATGTCATCTAGAATGAGTTATTACCACATGGCTGAGCATTTCACATCTTACTCACAGAGAGACTTGGACATATGATTAATTTTAACGAAGGTGGCTCAGCTTTGAGTGCGTTTATGTAAATCCTTCTGCAGAACTTAAGAGCATCAACTAGAAGAGAGTATCTATTTTCTCCAGTTAAGGAGCAGAGAAAACACACCCCAGGATTTGAAGTATGGAGGAATGAGTAAATGATAGGAACCACCTTAAAGCCCAGCAGGATTCCTGCGCTGGGCTACAGCTGATTTAGGGATGTTGGTGGCACAAGAAGTGGCACAAACATCAAACGAGCTGCCAATGCAGCAGTGGTTGCAACGCTTTTAGCCAAACCACTGCGTTGTGAGGTTGTGTGGCTCCAACTCCCAAATTACAAAGTTTTAGGTAAATTAGGCCGAGATGCACAGCACGGCGGAAGGCCCCGGCCCTCCCACAGGACGCCCCGGGGCGGGCTCGGTGCTCCCAGCGCTGTCCCCTCACGGCTCACCGCGCTCAGCCCCCGGCCGGCTCCTCACGGCCCCGGGCCCGCCTCGCCGCGCCGGCCGCGCTGCCACGGCAACGGCGCCAACCACGCGCGCGGGGGCGCCGCGCACGGACGGCCGCGAACCGCCCCCAACCACCGCAGGCGCCGGCCAGCGGCTGAGCGCGGTGAGCCGTGAGGGGACAGCGCTGGGAGC